>NC_045439.1:90967189-91288017 GCF_002776525.5 Piliocolobus tephrosceles | reverse complement strand
AAAAAAAAAAAAAAAAAAAAAAAAATACTTACCAAATGAAATAATGTATGTAATGGGTTTGGAGGTACCTCAAGCATAGCTGTTGATTATTGTTAGCATTAATGTTTACTTCCAATGCCAAAAAACTGCCCCTCATTTTAAACTCCTTCTGTTAAGAGCTCTTTCTCAGCTCCTCCTTGCCTATAATCCCAGACCCTGCTCTTTCATTACTAATTTGGTTTGCACAAAGATGTCATCCTAGAGTCCCATGGCAGAAATGGACCCTGGGCCATCCCAATGCCTTCCAGCAAGTCCCTAAAGAGCCTGTCCCAGATTGCTAGACATAATTAGACACCTAAAAAAGGAAAGTATACAGTCATGCTGACTCATACCCTTCAACTATTCAGGGGGCACAGAATGGCCCCACTACAGATGACCTAGTCTAATGCCCTCATTTAAAGATGAGGAAACTGAGGCCTAGAGAGGGAAGCTTGTTCAAGGTCATGCAGGGAGGTAAAGGTGAGCCCCAGCTAGAGCTCTTAAGCATTGACTGCCAGAGAGCATTGACTCATTGTTCTAGGAGTTTGTGTACCATAGACAGGATGGTTTTGGGAAAATCACTTGAAGAAATAACATTAGGTCTCTTTCTCCTTGGGATTAGGGCTAGTTGTGTTTCTATCTTATTCCCCAGCTAGACTCTGAGATACTAGAGAAGGCAAGGACCAAGCTCAATCATTTCTCCATCAATGCCTTGCATAGTATTAATACTTACTAAATATGCATTACTAAGTACAGAAATGGTTGCTGTATAATAACAGATAACTCAAAATAAGTCTGTTCATGTATCCAATTAAATGATCAGAAACATGGGGGAAATTTGTTCATAAAGATGTTCATGCAAATACGACTTATAATAGTAAGCTATTGACAAAACAACAACCAAAATTTCTAACGAGGAGGAAATGACCAATTATACTGTAGTATACCCATGCAGTAGAATTAAAACAGTATTTTATAACACTTTAATTTGCTTGATTTTAACAAAATGGTAAAATACTAAGCAAAAAAAATGGTAAAATACTAAGCAAAAAAAAAAAAAAAAAAAGCAGGTTACAGCCAGGCGCAGTGACTCACACCTGTAATCCCAGCACTTTGGGAGGCCGAGACGGGCAGATCACTTGAGGTCAGGAGTTCGAGACCAGCCTGCCCAACATGGCAAAACCCTGTCTCTATAAACTACAAAAATTAGCCAGGCATGGTGGCGGGCTAATTTCAGCTAATTTCAGTAATTCCAGCTACTCAGGAGGCTGAGGCAGGAGAATTACTTGAACTCAGGAGGTGGAGGTTGCAGTGAGCTGAGACTGTGCCACTACACTCCAGCCTGGGTGACAAGAGGGAAATTCCATCTCAAAAAAAAAAAAAAAAAGTTACAAAAAAATTTCTAAGCAATTAACCATATTAAAGAATATGTATAGAAAAAAATTACTGGAAGGACATATGCCTGAAATTAAGCGTGGTGATCTCCCAGTAGTAGCATGTTATAGAGATTTCTTTTTTTTTTTTTAGGTTTTTTTTTAATTTTAAAAAATTGTCTACAATGGGTAGGCAATTTTTTATTATTATCATTATACTTTAAGTTCTAGGGTACATGTGCATAACGTGCAGGTTTGTTGCATATGTATACTTGTGCCATGTTGGTGTGCTGCACCCATCAACTCGTCAGCACCCATCAATTCGTCATTTATATCAGGTATAACTCCCAATGCAATCCCTCCCCCCCTCCCCATGATAGGCCCCGATGTGTGATGTTCCCCCTCCAATTTTATGACAGAAAAAGGTCACTGTAAAAGCATCAGTTGAGAAGTTATCTTTTAGAAGGGCATCTGCATCAGGCCTGCTATAGTTTGGATGTCTATCCCTGCAAATCTTATGTTCAATCTTGATTCCCAATGTTGAAGGTGGGGCCTAATGGGAGATGTTTGGGTTGGGGGGGTGAATTCCCCCATGATAGATTAATGCCCTCCCTGGAAGAGGGGAGTGGGGGGGTGAATTCCCCCATGATAGATTAATGCCCTGCCCGGAAGAGGGGAGTGAGTGAGTTCTCACACCATTAGTTCCCCCAAGAGCTGGTTGTTAAAAAGAACCTGGCATCTTCCCCTGTTCTCTTATTCCCCCTCTCACCATGTGATCTCTGCACACACTGGCTCTCCTGCATCTTCTTCCATGAGTAGAAACAGCCTGAGGCTCTCACCAGAAGCAGATGCTGGTGCCAGGCTTCTTGTACATCCTGCAGAGCCATAAGCCAAATAAACCTCTTTTCTTTATAAATTACCCAGCCTCAGGTATTCCTTTATAGCAACATAAAGTAGTCTAAGACAAGACCCATAGAAGATTACACTGTATCAGGGAAGTGTCACTGAGGCAGAGAAATTTACTGATCCCCAATGCCATGTGCTTCTTTAAATTCCCAGTTACCTTGCAGCTAGGGCACATGACTGTTTCTGACCAATTAGCTGTGACACAGAACACTTCCGAGTCCCTTTTGAGTAGAATCATTGAAGAACTAGCAGGCTATCTTTTTCCTTGCTGCAGGCACAAAGATCATGAATTCCGGATGGCATCAACTCCACCAGCCTGGGTACTTGGGTAACTGTGTGGACCAAGTCTCTCTCCCTTTTCTCCCCCATATTACACTAACATGAGAAACTTTTGTGCTGAAGTCACTATGGTCCAGTAGTTCTCAAACTTTGCTACTGACTATAATCACTTGGGGCCCTTTTAAGAATCCTGGTGTTCAAATATCTGGGGATGGGATCCAGGCATCAGTATTTTTTTTTTAATTCCTCAAGTGAATCCACTGTGCAGCCAAGACTAATAATCAGTGACCTACTCCATTGGTTCTTAAAGTGTGGTCCCATCCAGCAGCCTCAGCATCACTTGGAACTTGTCTGAAGTGCAAATTTTCAGGCCCTGTCCCATCCCAGATCTACTGATTCAGAAACTGGGGGTGGGATCCTACAACTTGTGTTTAATAAGCTCTCCAGGTGATGTTGATGGACAGTCAAGTTTGAGAACCAGTGACCTGGAATATCTAGAGTATACCGTCATATTTCCTCAAGCTGGTTAAATTGAAGATGAATTTACTAACAAAATTTAGTAGTGGTTTTGTTGTAACAAGGGATGTCCCCACTCTTAAGAAATGCTTATTTACTTGGATTCACCTTTGGAAATATTTTCACATATGCTTTTAAAAAAATGATTGTACTAACTCAAACGAATATTGGGCAGGGAAAAAACCCTAGGACTCAAAATATTTCATGGGGCCAGGCACAGTGGTTCACACCTGTAATCCCAGCACTTTGGGAGGTGGAGGAAGGAGGATTGCTTGAAGCCAGGAGTTTAAGACTAGCCTGGTTCTGGGCAACAAAGCAAGACTCTGTCTCTACAAAAATAAAATAAAATAAAAATTGGTCAGGCATGGTGGTACGTGCCTGTAGCCCCAGTTACTTGGGAGACTGAGGTGGGAGGATTGCTTAAGCCCAGGAGTTTGAGGTTACCATGAGCTGTCATTATACCTCTGCATTCAGCCCGGGGGACAGAACAAAATCATGCCTCTTAAAAAAAACCCAAAAAATTCATTCATAGGTAGTCACGGTCAGTAGTTCTCAGACTTTAAGATTTCTGAACACAGTGATTTTTTTTAAATGTTGGAAGCACCAAAATAAGGTTGATAAATAATTTTGCAATGCAAGAATAGTTTTTAAAATTAAAACTAACACCATTACGTTCATGAAATGAGCTTTTAACAACAAAGACTAAGAAATGATAAAATCTCTGAATAAAGAAAAGTCCATGATATTACTATTAGTAAATTTACATTTCACAGTCCTCTGTTTTCCATTTTGCTCAGATTGATGAAATCTTTGACACACATAGGCTCTGGTCCTCAGCCAGTATCTTGGAACCACTGAACTAGGTGACAATTAAGGCCAACTCCCTATTCCCCAGGCCATTATGTAATACCCAAAGGCTTCCAAATTGTACCAGAAGTGGAAACCTCTAAGCACTAAGCACTGCTCTAACTTTCAGCACCAAATTGTTGCAACTCACAAATTCTACTTCTTCCCACATCTCAGTTCCATACAGGCCTCAAGGCTTAACGTCTACAAAAGAATTCACATACTTCCCCAATCTTTAGTACCAAAAATAATAACTAAGCCAGAGCATGTTGTTACCAATGTTTAAAAGTAAGGCCCATTTATATAGACAGAAGTCACACCCTGTGTAAACCACGACCCTCTTCCCAGAATGACCCCATCACAATGCTAAAGGGACAGAGAACTTCCCTCCCAGGGAACATGCCACCAAGTACAAGCTCAATAATTTGTCAGTTTCAGTTATGAGTTGGATGGATTGTCTGGGAGCCAAGTATGACATCTTCCCTCTTGGGCAAGGCTTGAATTTGGTGCTCACAGATGGGATCATGAGAATAAAGGGCATAGAGAGGCCAGTTGAGTGATTCAAAGGGTGCCGAGTCCAGATTTCTGTCCCAGTATGTTTTGCCCCAATAAGCACTATCTCAGATTTATTCCTCTGAGCCTTGCAGGATTTGAAGGTTTCAGTGATTGCTACTGAAGAACAAGTTATGTTCTATGAGCAGTAATTCCATTAATTCCTCTTTGAGCATGGAGAGTAGGTCTTACGTTTATATCACTGATGCCTGGCCCAGAGCAGATTGCCAGGAACTGCGAGCTGAATGGCTCAAGTATATCCAGGCTGGCAGTGAAACCAGCAAGATGGGAAGCAAGGCATTGAGCTGAGAATGGGCTTCCCTTGGGGAAATTAAAGGCAGGACTATTCTGAGAAGGTTGGTGAGCCTGCCTTCAGCTGCTAAGAACTAATCTCAGGGATTAGGATGCAGGTATCCTAGGATAAGAAATATTTGGGGTTTGGGGAGAGGGCAGAGAGGTCCAAAGACAGAAAGCACAGATTATTCACCTCTCACAACTGCCCTTTCATACTGAGCTGTGATTCCTCCTTGTGCTGGGAGAACAGGAGCCTAGATTGTATCTCCTAGCCCCATGGCAAGCTTTTGCACGTGCTTAAAGCTGGATCGCTAAAGTCATTATTCCTTTCACTGAGTCCTCACAGAATTCCTTTCAAAGCTGGAAATCACAGTCTGAGAGAGGCTGGATCATTTGGTGACCATCACACCAGGACCCCACACCACAGCCATTCAGCTTGTGACAAGTGCAAGGCTTCCAGCTATGTCCCAGTGCCCTCACCCCCATCCAATGTGCTTATGATCCTCATCAATTTGCACCACCAGAAAGGGGACATGAGCAACTCATTTCACTTTCTATGGAAATCATCAGTGGCCACTGACTGTGGTAACTCTATCTGCTTATTACTTCACTGAAATCAGAATTTCAGTGCTAGTGGTTGGAAACGCTGGGCTAGGAGCAAGTAGGATGTGAAAGGAAGAAGTTAAATAATTAAATAGATATAATACCTTTGTTTTAAACAATCCCTTTAATTTAGCTAAGATAACCATAATATTTTATTTCCAGATAGTATCAATGATAAAATGCAAAAAAAAAAAAAAAATTAAGAAAATGATTCAAATGGGCAGTTGCACATTGGAAATTTTACTTTGGCTAAAAGCCCAAATGCCAGTTTGCTGCTGACCTGAGGGTCCCCCTGCATTCCCTGGTGGCTTTGGCATAGGATCTCTTTTTCTTCCCTAAGCCTTTAGCTTCTTTCCTCCATTCACAGGGGCCCGATCCTGGAAAGCAAAGAAGTAGGCAGAGACTGCTAGTAGGCACTGCTCACCCCAGAGCCCAGCTTAAGTATGCTATTATAACTAAAACTTGATTATGGAAAGTCATGAGTAATTTCTGTATTATAACAATTATGGGACTCAAAGCCAGGACTCACTCCCTCAGTCAGTTCTCACGCTGATTTCAAGGGCTCCCCAGGGAATATGGTTCTAAGTTCATTTGTGGGAAAAGACGCCCTTCTCAAGGTGGCATTTTGTTTCCTGACCCCTGCTAGACCTAAAACTGCCCTAAGGAGAGGGGCAAGAATCATCACCGGGTTGGCATCCAGTCCACCAGCTCAGAGCTCAAACCTAGGCGAGGCCCTGGGGCACCTAGACCAGTTGAGGGAAGAGAATTTGGGCCATCCAGGGCCTTGGAAGCCAACCAGATCCCTGGAAAGTCCACAAAAGACCAGACATGCCAAGGCCGCCCTGTTCTGCAGCACAGATGGAGAGTCCTAGTCTTTGGAGTCGTCTAGGCTCAAAAGGTCACCACGTGTTTAGAAGGACGGGAAAAACATTTCACATAAAGAGACCAACAAAAGCAAAAGCACATACATAGGAATAAGAACAGCAGGGGAAAAGGCCTGAGTTCTGCTCATCATGCTGGAATAGAGGCTTAGGCTGGGGGTGGTGGGAGATGAGTGCCACGGCCCAATAAGGGCCTGGTCCTGTTCACTGTGGGGCCAGTCCAGTGGCATGCTGTCGGTACTCAATAAGTAGGCTATGTGAAGTTGCAGTTTAGGGCCTAGATTTACTACACAAAAGACATGGCTGATGGGAAGAGGTGACGAAAGCATGCCTAATTTAGGCAGGTAATCCAAACTGCAGCTAGGGACTCATTAAGCAGCATTGTTCAGGTGAGGGTCTACAAGGGGCCTAGGCTAGGATGCTGGTTGTGCAGCTGGGGAGAAGAAACAGATGCCAAAGATATGAGAAAGGATACTTTGAAAGAATTTGGTAACTGACTAAAGGGAATGTAGCCAAAGAAAAAGGTTAATGAACTATTTTACTCTTGGGGCCTTTCATCTCTAAAAGCTTGATATGACTTATAAACCCTATATTTGTTCATGCAGAAATGTTTATTGAGAGCCTCATATGTGTTAGGCAACTGCATTAATCATTGGAGATAAAAAGATGATGCCACCACTTGATGATCCATACTGAGAACATGGATAGGTAAACACAGAATTACAGTAACTTGATAAATACTAACATAGGGAAAGTGCAGGGTACTACAGAGACCTGCAGGAGAGGGTGCCACCCAGGCTGAGGACTGCAGAAGCGGGTTAAGGAGAAGCAAGATGTAGGGTGAGTGTTCCAAGAGACAGCTTGTGCAACAGTTCAGAGGCAAGAAGAGAGCATGACACTGGAAGGACCTCTAAAAACTACAATTATGGGTAGACTATGAGAGACCAGACCTGCTAGAAATGCCTCAGTGAGGAGTTAGAAATGCCTCAGTGAGGAGTTTGCCTTTTATCCTAAAGTCCATGGGAGAACCACAGAAGTGTTGCAAGTAGGTGAAGAGCAAAGACAGTTGCATTTTAGAAATCCAAGTGGAAGCTACTTGACAAACCAGAGGTTGATCTTCTTCAAATATCCCTTAGGATACCAGGATCATGAAGCAGGTGGAAAGCCATCTGTCCATGGAATCAACTCTGCTTGAGTCTGCACGGTTCCTATGGGCATCCAGGGCCCTCCACAAGTGGTCCAAGAGGAGCTTGGACCAAAGGCTTAAGTGAGGCTTAGGAAGAAACCCACAGGAACCGTCATAGGAAAGGTTAAAAAATTAACAGAGTTGAGGAGCATTTCACCTCAATGGGCAGAGGGACTCTATCCTGAAAATCATTCATTTACTGCAGCCAAGTGGCTAAGAATGCTGTCTCTGTCACAAGACCTTGATTCTTACCTTTATCTCCCTACTTACTAGCTTTTTTGACCCTGCGCAAGTGGTTTCAATTCAGCATCCTCACCTGTAAAATGAGAACAACTCTTCATACCTCAAAGGGGTTGCTTTAAGGCCTGAGAGACACAATGTAAAGTTTCTAGCATATATATCAGGAGCTCAAAAAAAATGCCAGCTATTGTTTTTCTCTCATTAAACAAACAACTTGGCATCCTGGTCACCTTCTAGGGATGACAGATGAGAAAGACAAGCAGATTGCCTTGAAAAATTCCGTCTAACAGCCAGACAGGTGCACTCTCCAGCCAGGTGCATCTTCAGGAGCCCAGTTCAGTTCTTGGTGATCCACAACAATGGCAGACAGCCAGGCTCAGGACTCTTCTGCAAGTGAGCTGGGCCCACTGGCCCCACCCAGGGCTGCTGATCCAAGGCCAGGATAGCCACTTCAGTGAAGTGGGGGAAAGCTGTTCTGCTTCCTACAGTACAGATCCCGTTTAGGAATAGCCTCACACTCTTGCATCTACACCACCTCAAAATTAAAGAACAGCCAGGCATGGTGGCTCATGCCTGAAATCCCAGCACTTTGGGAGGCCAAGGAGGGCAGATCACAAGGTCAGGAGTTTGAGACCAGTCAGTTCGAGATCAGCCTCTGGCCAATATGGTGAAATCCCATCTCTACTAAAAATGCAAAAATTAGACGGGCATGGTGGCACTCTCCTGTAATCCCAGCTACTATTCGGGAGGCTGAGGCAGGAGAATTGCTTGAACCCAGGAGGTGGAGGTTGCAGTGAGCTGAGATTGCATGACTGCACTCCAGTCTGGGCAACACAGCAAGACTCCGTCTTGGAAAAAAAAAAAAAAAAAAAAATCAAAGAGCAGAACAGAAAATGATCCCTGAGCCTTGGAATAAAGCCAATATTTTAAGGCACCTGCAATCTCTAACTAAAAACTGCCCTCTGGCTGCACAGAAAACAGATTTGATGGAATTCCCACCTACATTATATGTGGTCGCCTGGCACTGAGAGTAGGAAGGAGGGGTTCTGATGTCAACATCCTTCTCCCTGGTCACCAGGATAATATATCCAGATGATCAAACCTAGGGACTATGAGGCCCCAAACAGTCAAAGATCTAGATTAGATGATCCTTAGGAACATAAATTATGGCACTTATCCTGGTCCCTTATAATGTGTTTTATCTTGCTATCACTTCCACTGCATTCTAAGCTTTTCTCCATATTCCCAACACTTACTGTCAAGTTCAGCATCTTCTCTGTACAGTCAGGCTTAAGAAAGGTCTACTGAACAATGTTGAAAAATCCATGGTAAAGATCCCAGTATCTTGATATCCCCAGGAGGCTCCAACCAATGTCCTGTACTCTGTATGGAGTTTGTGAGTCATTCTCCTCTCAGTCACACACACACACGGCAAAACAATGCAAAAGGAACAATTTAGGTTAGGCAATTGGGACGTTCTTCCAAAAACTCTAAGTGAACTCCCAATAGATAATGCAGAATTCACTTCTTAAGCTATCTGTAAGATGGTAGAAGCATCTAGCCTCTCAGGTCTGAAATTTGACAAGCCATAGAAGCTCAGACCATACAGGATTTCATGGATATGTTTACAACGAAAAAAAAAAAATCAAATAGGCTTAGTTTTTTCCTAAAACTTTTTCCTTGTAGCATTTAAAGTGAATAATTCTTGTATACCCAGGAAAGAATCAACACCCATGATATTGTCAAACCTAAACCATTTATCACACCTAAAGAGAAGATGCTCTGGTGCGTCATGGCAATGCCTACATACTACTCCCCAGTCACTCGAACAATGAATATTCAATGCTACGCTTTCCTAGGCCTCTGTTTTCTCCAGTTACGTAAATATAACACAAAAGGATGATGCACTTGGAAAATGTCTTAAGCCTAACAAACGGCATCTCAAATTGATTTTATTGGGGAAGACAAAGGACTGGGTTTCTAGGGTTGCTTCTAGTTCTGGGATTGTTTCTAACGGTAGTTGTGTGACTTTGAGTAACTCCTTAAGTAAGGTAATATTTTAATACAGAGAACATGCCTAATACTGTCCCAGATACCTAGTAAATGTTTGCTAAATCAGAAACTTTTACCATTGGCCTTGCTAAATCTGACACTATTCTAGACCCAACTGATGAAGGCATAGTAAGTGTCATTACCAGCAACTTGCCCCTATGTGACAATGGGCTAATGCATTCATTTATTATTAATGTGAATCTAGAAGGTGTTTTGTGGCTGCCCAGGATGAAGCAAAACGTCCCAGTGAAGTCAAGAATTGCCAGTGTTTCTAGAAACCTTCGTAGGCAAGAAGCTTTGCTTGCCCTCCAGAAAGAGGGATGAGGGGAACTGGAACACTTGAGCCACCTATAAGGATGCATCTTTAGTGGGCACTATGGTTCATGCTTGTAATCCTAGCACTTTAGGAGGCCAAGGCAGGCAGATCACGTGAGGTCAGGAGTTCGAGACTAGCTTGCCCAACATGGTGAAACCCCGTCTCTACTGAAAATACAAAAATTAGTTCCAGCTACTTGGCAGGCTGAGGCATGAGAATTGCTTGAACCCAGGAGGCGGAAGCTGCAGTAAGCTGAGATCATGCCATTGCACTCCAGCCTGGGAGCCTGCGTGACAGAGCAAGACTGTCTCAAAAAAAAAAAAAAGAAAGAAAAGAAAAGAAAAAGGATGAATCTTTAAAATTATTTCTTATCTATTTAGTTGAGTTTACCTATCTACTTTAGTTATGTGGATAATCAAGGTGGAAAAACTCCCATTTCAATCTGGTTTATTAGAGTCATTGTTGCTGAGTCAAACGGAATATAAAGCCATCTTCATGGGGCTCTCCTTCGTCACAGCCACACTTACATAATAATCACAGCAGACCCAATTTAAAGAAACAGTATAATAAATATTCCTCCAGAGTAGTATGATTCCATCATGAAGACAGCTAAAATATCAGGTGATCTATTTGTGTCAGGTTTATGGAGAGTTCTGCATTGCGTTTGAAACACAAAATGCCCACATACCTTAAAAATCAAATTTGAAGTGATAACTGAAGTAGAAGCATGCTTTTGTTTTTAGAAATATCTTTATCACGGAACCTGCATGAGAAGGAATGTTTAAGTAAAACCTAGCTGCCAAGTAAACATTTAGAAAAATCATTAACCCAAAATACTATCTGAAGGGAGATGCTAGAATGACTTCCCAGTTAATTTTACAACAGGAAGTTGATGGTCATCAAAATGAGAAAAGTTAAACTGAAAGGGCATCAGTGAACACTAAGTGGACCTGGGTTTCCTACAATAATCTCCAATTTCTGGAGGTTTATCATCAATGTAGGTCTCTTAAAAAGTTGGTAAGAGAGCCAAGGTAACTAAATGATTTTTCACTTAAATAGTATCTGGAGTACCATCTAATATTTGGGAAAATTAGAACAAAATCAGAAGCTATTAAAGCTTAGGTGATGCACTATAATTTCAGCAGTTTTTCAGGTCAGTATGTTCATTAAACTTGAATGCACAGCATATATATTTCCCTTCCTGAAACACTGGATTTAAAAATTTTCCTCTCTATGTCTACTTCAGCAAAATCTGGATACATGTTATCTTTGACATTTAAACAGACTTGTCAATCAAACTATGAATTATAAAGTTTAAGATCAGTAAATGGATTCACTTTTAAATTATGCTAACAAATCTTAATTAGCATTCAAATCTTACCTGAAGTCTAAAATGTTTGACTGATGTGCTTTTAAAATTATAAGATACCCAGTGTTTCAGAGAATCTGGATAGGAGGTTGGAAACCACACAGAATCCTTCCCAGGGGGAGACTGAGAAAACAGAGCTATGCTCATCATCTGGGCCATCCTTGAGGATGTTACAGTACACTTGCTGTGTCAAATTACTGGAAGGGTAAAGGCAAGGTTATTATGGAAAAGTGACTTTAACACAGTTTTTTAGATCATACTTCTGCTGACTTTATGAAGAAGACAGAACTAGTCTTTTTTTTAATTTCGTGGGGGGACAGGGTCTTGCTCTATCCCCTAGACTAGAGTGTTGTGGTGAGATGATGGCTCACTGCAGCCTCGACTTCTTAGGCTCAAGTGATCCTCCTCCCACCTCTGTCTCCCAAGTAGCTGGGACTACAGGCACATGCCATCATGCCTGGCTATCATTTTGTTTTTTTAATAGAGACAGAGTCTTTCCATGTTGCCCAGGTGGGTCTTGATCTCCTGGACTTAAGCAATCCACCCATCTCAGCTTCCCAAAGTGCTGGGATTACAGGCCTGAGCAACCATGCCTGGCAGGTACCAGTCTTATAAAGCTCATCACAAGGACTTACATTTCATGTGAATTCACTTAATTTTTACAATGGGAAAAGCAAGAAACAAATGTTTAGATGACATCCGCGGTAATACCTGCCCACCTCACAAGATTGTACTGAGGACCCAATTACATAATACACATGAAAGCACTTTATAAACCAAAAAGATCTAAGTAAACATAATAAATGCCTAGGTTCCCACAGTAAAGAATGAAACTATGATTCAGTCATGGCCACTGCTTTTATCTGCTTCTCAAATATTTATGGGACAGAAATCACTGGGAGGACCTGTCAAAAAGAGGGCTCTAATTGGGTAGGTCTGGGCAAGGGCGGGCCAAGAGTCTGTGTATCTACCAAGTTTCTGGGTGATGCCAATGCCAGCTTCTGGGGCCACCCTTTTGAAGAATTAGACTCTAAAAGATCATCCTAATTCCTGGTGCATGGTCAGCCTTAGAGAATATATTTCTTGAGTATATTGCCGACTTTGGTTATACTTAAAGTGACCTTTGGAATAAGTCTGTATACTACATCTGATTCTGAATATAGTACTTTACAAACTCAGTATCAAAGTGTTCTTTCTTGGGCAACCAAAGAGCTAAAGGGCTGAATTTTAATTAGACTGTCTGCTATTCCATTTTCCAGGACAAGAGTCAACAACATGTAAAAACACAGAATGCTGTTTTGCCAGTTCACTATTGTATGATTTCAGCTCATCTCAAAAGGGTGGTGGGAGGTAGGGAAGAACCCTGTACTTGTAATCACATCCCTCTCTCCAAAAGAAAAACCTGGATTCTCAAAGATTTCAAATTAACAAGAGAACAACTTGTCTTCTCTATCTGGAGAAATGGTCTCAAAATATCCAGGAGAACAAAACCACCTGAGCAAATAAGTAATTTGCAGAAATGCTGATGCCTCCTGATAGAGAAGTACTCTAGACTCAGACCTGACAGAGAATAAAAAAGAAACCCACAGCCCCTGTAGGGCAGTGGTTCTCCAAAGTGGGCATGCATCCGAATCAACTGGGAGGGCTTGATAAAACACAAACTGTCACACCTCAAGAGTTTCTGATGGAACAGGTTGAAGGTAGGGCCCAGGATAAGACTGACACTGAGGGTCCCACACACCAAGCTGAGGTTGGTCTGAGTCTAGCACTGAGTCTAGACAGCAGCCTTCCCCCACATCTCACTCACAGCTGCACACTAGCACCAGCAGTGTCTAGCAGCACACACAGTTGGTCCCCAGTAAATATTTGCCGAATGAATGACCATTATAACCTTCATTTCCAGGAACAATTTTACTACTTGCTTATGTATACTTGCTGCAAGTATCTTATATACAGATTCATTAAAAAAAAAAGAAAAAAAAAGAAAAAATTACACATATGCTGTGAACTATAGCCCTTAACCTTAAGGGGTCCACAGTTAAATTAAACTGACCCCAACCATAGACACTAGTATCACACTTTTTCCTTATAATACCCGGACAGTTAAATCTTAGAGCCCTCTGCCACTGAAGTCGAAGCAGACAACTCACCTATCTAAAGAACCCTAAAGTAAAACCCTGTTTAGTCAAAATGGAGCAATTAATTGCATACATACTCCTACCAAAAAAAAAAAGTTAAGTAAAGACAAGAATTTGCCAGGGAGGAACACAAATACCTGTGCCCACACTGGAAACTCAGAGATGGTCTCCTTAAAGCCTCTTCCAGTTGCTGCAAACCAAAAGGCAGCCCAGAGAACAGCCCCAGGTGAAAATGCAACTAAATCTTTAAGGATTTCTTCTCTAAATCCTTCCACGTTCACTAAGCAAAGCTCAGAAAGAATTTTGGCAGTCATTTCTCAAATCCTCTGCCTGATCTGCATGTTACCATAGTCACATTCATTCGGAAAAACAGGTGTTTCTGTTAAAATTAGCTGTTCCAAACTGCCAAATATTTTAGATCCCTATGCCAGCTTTAAAAAAAAAAAAAAAAAAAAAGGCCGGCAGGGGTGGCTCACGCCTGTAATCCCAGCACTTTGGGAGGCCGAGGCGGGTCGATCACGAGGTCAGGAGATAGAGACCATCCTGGGTAACACGATGAAACCCCATCTCTACTAAGAATACACACACACACACACAGAGAAAAAAATTAGCCGGGCGTGGTAGCGGGCGCCTGTAGTCCCAGCTACTCCAGAGGCTGAGGCAAGAGAATGGCCTGAACCCGTGAGGTGGAGCTTGCAGTGAGCCAAGATCGCCACTGCACTCCAGCCTGGCCAACAGAGCGAGACTCCGTCTCAAAAAAAAAAAAAAAAAAGTGTGTGTAAAATAACCAATCAGATGTAACTGATGCTTCCAGAATTATAAAAATGAGGATGGGGTGGGGGTGCAGTGCGGGGTAGGGAAGAAGGCAAATACACACACATCACATAATTTTTGTATTTCCTATCATCACCCGGAATGGATAATAAAGGCTATGCTTAAAACAGGCAAAGAAAGACGGAGTTGTGCTTTTTTCTGGGTAAGTCTTTTGTTTGAAAGACTGTTTTTGTTCCATTTACTGAGTTGACTATCATAAATAATGTCTTTTCTTCAAAGAACTTAGCCATCATGATTTCCTTTTCTTATGACCATTCAAAGGAAGAAGATTCTCAACATTCCCTGGTCAAGATGATGTGCGTTAAGCCTGTGTAAGAAAACTTGCCTTCAGGAGTCAGAAGAACCCAAGGATTAATGTCTTAAGTTAACCTTAGTGTAGTTCAAAAATTAAGAAGCAAACAAAAAAAACACAAAAAACAAACAAACGAAAAAAAAACAGGCCACTCTGATTTTATTCCTGGAACCAGTATCTCTCCTGACCTTATTAAACCTTATTATGAAACAGGTCTGAGACGCTGCTTTTTTTAAACATCAGGGGCTATTTTAAAAACAAGTTTAGCAACCTGGGACATTAGAGAAAAGTTAAAATATCAAAGACCTGTGCCCAATTCCCTTGCCTGGCATTCCTCACTCTGGCTTCTAGAAATCTGCTGGAAAAAAAGTACAAGCAGAATTCATTTCAAGACACCTGCTGGAAGAAAAGCCCTGAACTTTATTTTATAAATGGGAGGTGGGGGGTGCAGGGACGGTGAAAACACTTAAGTTTAGAACTTTTATCAACTTTAGAGGATAGAGATTATGCATGTTACATGACCAAATGTAGAACATACAGAAACACCAAGAGCAATTATCATTTAGGTAAGAGGTTTCAAAATTCATTTAGTGACTAGCTAACTTCATCCAAACAGATACGGGAAGTTATTTTTTTTTTTTTTTCCTGGCTTGAGTTGTCCTGAAAATTGCTTCTGCAAGGAAAGAGTCCAGGAAAAAAAAAATTGGCAATTCTTTTTTTCTTAATCTAATATCAGATTTACAGATTCCTGGCCCTTATTTTACTTAACGTTTGTTCCTTTCAGTTTACTCTTTGTGATCGGCACAGGATATATGAAAATCAACCGTATAATCAAACTCTATCATTACTTGTGTACATTCAACAAATAAAAATTTCTATATGCATGCAGGATTGTTACTGGCACATGAATTAGAATCCCACCTCCCTTTCATCCTGAACCCCATCCCAACGTTAAAGGGCAGAGGAGAGGAATAAAGATGCTCAAGGTCATTTTCATCTTTTAAAGCCTTCAAAAACCCGAAATTTACCAGGATTTAGGAGAGAAAAACTGCTCCCATAGTCATTTTTTTTAAAAATGTAAGTACCCTACCACTTTAAGACTTTTTCAAATTTCAAATTCAGGGCGGTGAAACAGTCCTGGCCTTACCCAACACAGGTTGAAGACTTTTACACATTGCATTTCATGTCCTTGTAATAAAAACAGCGATTCAAACAAATAAAACAGTCAATATGACTTTGTTCTCTCTCTTAATGTATTAAAAAATGCTTTCTTTTCAGATCTGTGGGAACTGCAAAGGTTTAAGCACAACAAATCCCAAGAAAAATGTAAATGGAACAAATCTAAAGCACGTACGAGTTTTTACTCATGTGGTCCTCCCAGGCTTCAGGCACTGTAAATAGATTTGTTGTGCTTTTAGTGGGAAGATACTCAGAATTTAACTAGGTTCAACAAAACTTCACACTCCACCACCACTCACATAAAAAAGACTCCTAAAAATGTCTACAGAAAAAACAAACTACCTTAATATTACTCCAAATTTCAATGAAAGATTCTTCCAACACACAATCAACCACAGCATCAAGGTCACAAAAATAAGCCCTTGGCCTACAATTATGTTGTGGCTCTAGAACATTCTTAACAAGCTTTCCATGATACTTCTTTCCTCTATTAAGCAGTCTAGGACCCTCTCTATATCTTTTCTGAAACCATAAGGATCTTGTCTGAATAGACCAGTGTACATAAAAGATGCTAACTATTCACACTTGATGTACAGTACTTTTACAGTTCCATCCATAGAGACTCTGAGTTGGGAAGGCTGGCATACCACACAGGATTAGGAAGTGCTTTAATCTAAAAATGATAGGCAGAATACAAATCAGAATTCAAGCAGCCCGAGCCACTGTTCATGATGATGGAAAGGTAAGTGGAGACAAAGGGAGCTAAATCACTTTCCAGGAAAAATGAGACAAAACCGTCCCAAGCACTCTACATAACCCAATCCCATTTGTGTCACCTGCCTTTGAAAATAGAATGTTATGCATAGTCATCTCTTCAGTTCCAGACTGCTCAAGCGAGTACTTCTTGAGCAGTACTTTTTCTTGAGGAAAAAGTAGAAAGGGTTGGGAACTGGGAGCCTGCCTCACTACTATTGAAATAGCCTTCCCACAGAACCTTCCCATACATGATACGCAGCATGCAAAATTACAATTATAGAAAAATCAACAATAATTGCAAAAAGCCATCTGAGAAACATAACATTTTAATAGATGAAATAAATACTCCAGTACATGCAAGGTAAAAACTTGACGTTGGGGGAAAAAATCACTCTATAGTGTAAATTAAAAAAACACACACTCACAGTAGCTTCCCCCCATTTGCAAATCACATGGCAAATTCATACCCTTTCCACACTAAGTATGCTCCTACTTCAACACGATTGCTTAAAAAAAAAAAAGACATACAAAAAAGGTAGCTACATCCATGTCTAAGGAGTGAAAACTGAGGTAACCTTTCTTTTAATTAAAAACACAAAAAAATGAAATGAACCCATGACCTCCTTCCTGCCCAATAATCAAATTTAGTTGAGAAATTCCGGAAGACGGGCTGGGGTAGGGGGAGGGAGTGATAACGCAACCAGCAGATGACACATCTTCCATCTTCCAGTCCCTACTGCGTGTGGCCTGGTGGACAGACACGTGGGCCCTCCAAGTGCGTGTGCAGGTTGTGTGCATGGCCCTGCCTTAAAATTCCTCTCGAGCATTTACCGTTGGGGAGGGTAGGGGGTTTCACCTATGATTTCTTTGGTATAAATGGTGAGGGGCAGAGAGTAAGTATCTTCCTTTAGTCTGGGGGTGGAAGAAGGGGTATGGGGGTGGGGTGCTAATTCACAGAATTGGAATTCACTGGCGGTAAAGTCCTGGGCGAAGACCTCTCCCTTAAAGCCTGAGATAGCAGGGTGCAGCCTTCAGACACGGCGCAGGCCGAGTTCCTCAGCCTCTCCCTGTGGTCCGACATCTTGGCGCCCCCGTCGGGGTGCTGTGCCAGATCCCTGAGGCACTGGGTCAGGAGCACGCAGGCCGACACCACGCTCATGGCGCCGCCCAGGATGGCGGTCTGCACCGCCTTGCCCTCGGCGCTCACAGCTGCCGCGCGACCCAGGAACTGCGGCTCGGTGGCGAAGCCTACTAGGGCGCTGACTGCCTGCACCAGGGGCCCGCTGAAGAGCGCGCAGCGGCTGCGCGCCAGCTCACTGGGCGCCACCTTCACCTCGCGCACGCAAGCCAGGAGCGCCGACGCGCTGGTGCTCATGCACTTGACGCCCAGCTTGAACTGCTCGCGGGAAAAGCGGTCCCGTGACTTGTCACTGGCCAGGGCGCACGCGTCCGTCAGGAACTTGAGATTGCGCGACAAGCCCTGCGACACCTCCAGCAGCAGCTGCGGAGTCATGTCGGCCAGCGGCGTGGCGCGCAGCACGGCGCAACCCTGCTCCACCTCATGGCGGCAGCGCGTCACGCGGTAGCGGTCCACCAGGCCCGGCTGCGCCGGCTGGGCGCCCGGCGTGGCCACAGCCGCCAGATAGGCCGCGTGGGCCGAGCACTCAGTCAGCGACACCACCAGGTCGCCCAGCTCCACCAGGCTGTCCCCCGCCTCCCCGAAGCGGCCCATGTTGAGCTGGCTCTGCACGTCGTGGGTGAGAATGGAGAGCCCCTTGGTGCGCGCGATGATGGTGTCCCGGCACTGCTCGAAGGACTCGGCGCCGGCACCAGAGGAGGCAGGGCCCTCGAAGAGCACTGGCCGCGCCTCGCTCGACAGCAGCAGGAGGTCGGCTACCAGCTGCATCTTGCCCTTGCAGTGGTCGCAGACGGATACCAGCCTCTTCCGCGGCTGCGAGCTGGCCCCGCCGATGGCGCTCGCAGGAGCCGGAGAAGCCGCCTCGCCAGTGGGCTTCCCGGCGCTGCCGCTAGCCATCGCGCCCGGGGGGCACTGGCATGCCGCTGGGGACCCCGCTACCACCGCCGCTGCCGCGGCCACTGCCGCCGCCCCGGCGGCCGTCGCGACTCAGCTGGCCAAGGCCGCGGTGCCTTCCTCGCACCATCATGCCATCCACCGCCGCAGGCAGAGGACACTGGGCTGCGGCGGCGGGAACCCGGGCGGCGCGGGGTGGGCCCGAGGGCCAAAGAACGAGGAAGGCTCTTCGGGGCAAGGGGAGGGGTTGCAGCTTTCGGCCTCCTAGAAGGTTTGCAGGAACCATGAACCGCGGCAGAGCAAACTCACTGTCCGCGCTCCTCGTCGCCGGGAGGCCAGGAAAGTCCCTTCTGCTGGTTCGCCACCGCCGCCTTCCTGGGCATGACCTGGCCCGGCCCTCGGAGAGGTGAGGACGGGACGGGGAAGCTGGGAGTTGTCCTTCCTTCCTTTCTTTGAAATCAAAATCCTTTCCTCGAGGAGGAGCGCGGGAGGCAGCACAGGCAGACTCTGCTCTCAGCCGCCGCGCTCGAGGCCACCTCGGGCTTGGCGGCGCACGTGGGCTTCAGGCGCCGTGACCCCGCCAGGCGGCACTTCCCCGCGACGGCGGCCGGGGCTGGCTCTCCAAGACGCGTGGCCGCCCCGGGCGCATCTCCTGCCTCCCGCTCTCGGGAAGCGGCGCCGGCAGCAGCAGGGCAGAGGGTGTGGCCCGCGCTGTCGCTGCCGTGCCGAGTCAGAGCCGAGCGGGAGCCTGCACTGATTGCGCACAGCGGCCGCCCGGATCGCGCTCAAGCTCTCGCCCGCCCGCCACGCCCGGGCGTGCCGAGCGCCGCGGCGGCCCCTTCCCGCCTCGCCGGTTCACAGCGCGCGGCCCGGCGCCGCGGCGGCACGCCCTCCCAGACCGCGCGCCCGGCGGCCCACCGCTGGCTGTCGACGCGAGTCCATCCCTGTCGCCTCCTCTTCTGGGGCCCGCAGCGGCTGAGCTCTCCCGAGACCCCGGGCCCCGCGCATCGGACGCCCCTGCACGAGTCTCCCTGCGACCGGGCCAACTCAGAAGGTGCCCCCGGCGCTGCGGCAACCGGCCCGGGCCCCGGCTCCTGCCATTTTTGTCAACCGCCAACTTCCGAACGAGCGGGGAGAAACTGAAAGGAAGGGCGGGGGCCGAAAGGCAGAGGGAAAAACACCCGCTTCCTCTCCGCGCGCGGCTTCACCTCGGAGCGCGGCCGTGGCTGTGCCGCCGCCCGCAGGGGCTGCCGGAGGCTTTCCCTCTTCCCGTCCGCGCCTCGCCCCCGGGCTCGCCGCCGCCGCCGCCGCCTCGGCCGTAACCTCCCTGGAGCCTATAGAAATCTTTTGTGTGGCGTCACCGCCTTTCGTTTAAATCCCGCTTCCTCCTCTCGTCCTTCCTCCCGCCCCCTCCGCCGCTCCCGGATGCTTGCGCGATGCGCTGCTCCTCCCCCGGGAAGCTGGGTGGCTGCGGGGGACGCCGCCGCCCAACGCGGACGCCACCGGCGTGGGGCCGGTGGTCACGGACCCCCCCGTGGTCGTGGGCCGAGAGACTGGGGAAGCGGACAGGGGAAGGCCTGCCCCGGGCCGGGGGCTCTGCGCACACCCATGGGAGACCGGGGCGCAGCCGCCCGCGGGCATTACGTAAGCTCTTAGCCGGACCAGGGGGCTCCACGCTTCCTCCCCGCCAAGAGAGGAACTCTAAAAGGTGACCTGGCCTCCGGGCTGAAGGCAGGAGGACGCTGGATACTGGCCCCTGGTGATTTGTTGGGGCCGGCGGGTCATCTCGGTCTGCGCGGCTTTGCCCGGTTTTCCAACGCCCCCTGCCCTTTGTTGTGTTTGATCCACTTCCGCGATGGGTTTCTGACCAGCAGTGCAGTGTAACGAAAAGAGGAAAAGAGCACTGGATGTGGAGTCCCAAGAGTAGGGCTAGATGCTTGCACGTTCCTCCCTTGAAATATGCCTTATGCAGTGAGAGCGCGGGCTCTGAACCAGACTTCCTAGGATCAGCCTTTCTCAAGCCATTTATGAGTTCCATGACCTTGTTCAAGTTATCTCTCCAAGTATCCGCCTTCTCTTCTAGAAACTAGAGACTGTGCACAGGCTGCTTGAGTACTTGGTTCCTAAACAGTAGCTGTTAGAATTATGAGCCTTGATCAGCGCAGTTTGCCCCCTCATAACGTCTATTTATTCGTCTGTATAATGGAATAATAGTGGCTGCTGTTAAATGAATTAAATAAGAGCGTTTGGAGGGAAACATTACTCCAGTTTCACAGATAAGGAAACTGATGATTAGGGGCTTGAAATGACTTCCCAAGATCAGGAAGACAGCATATGGCAGGGACAGGAGCCCAGGCTTACTCCCAGCCTCTTTTTACCGGACCTTGTTTTTCAGGAAGTGGTTAAAACACCTGGGCTACTCCCAGCAAAACGCCAGTCTCGCAGTCCTGAAACAGGTACGCTAAGGTGCCCAGCCCAATATAGGCTGGGCGTGCTGAGCCAACGGAAATGTTTGTTCTCTGTCCCTTCCTAGAACTCCAAGTCACCTTTCTCCAGTCAGTTAAAAATGTTACTTTTAACTAGAATGACGTCATTTCTGTGAATGAACTGTGAGACATGCTATTAATAAATTAACCATGAACAGCAGGCTCAAACCTGGATGGTCATCCTACTTATAACGTAAAGTATCCTTAAATATCTTTAGAATCCAGATGAACCCACTTATTTTGCAAACCGAGGTCAATAAAACTGAGTGGCATTAGGAAGCAATTCTGTAGGATTAATTCCTTTCTTCTTCTACAAGAGAAAAAAGAAAACAGTTGGATAAGTCAAGGTTTTTCCATGATGACCCAGGAATTGCACGTTAGTCCCTCTTAGCTCCAAAAATTTATGAGAGGGAAGTCAGACTCTTCTGTGCCTAGTTTATTCATGAGGCTGCTCTAAGATCAGGGGATTTTTTTTTTTCCAAAGCCACTTAGTGCCCCTGGGGGTCCCATTTTCCCTTTCTTCTACATATGCAGTCTGTTTTGTTGTTGATGGAAACCCACCCCAACAATGAGTTGTGTTACACACAGACTGTCCACTCTATTCAGTGAGGTTTGGTTTCATTTTTAAAACTGATAGCATTGTGTTCTTGGCCTTCCCTGCTTCATTTTTCAGATAGGGAAACTCCTTCTAAACTGATCCTCCCAGGCACTGCCTTCACCTTTTTTTAGGTTCACCTTTACTTTGTCCCATTGTTCATTCACTCCACAATCACTGAGCACCAGTCTTGTGCTAGGCACCAAAGTTAACATAATACGTAATATGAGGCCTCCTCTCTTAAAGATTAGAGTCCAGGGAGGGGAGTAGATTCACAAGAAACAGTCACAATTTCACTATTGGTTCAGTGAGAGCACAGAGTAAAAAACCTATAGCAAAGATAATTGGGCTTCACAGATACAATATTTGCAGATAGGCAGGGCCATGTGGTTCTTTCTGACCAGTGAAATGTAAGGGGAAGCTATGTAGGTTACTTTCAGGCTGAGACAATGAAAAGCCAATCTGTAATTCTCCACTCTCTTAAACTCCTGTAAGTACCAGGGAGACTGCATTCTAGATGGTGAAGCCTCTATAAGCCTAGGTGACCACGTGGAGCAGACCCTCTTGATCTGTAGTGGACATGTAATGTGAGCACACAGTGAACTATTGGTGTGTTAAGTCACAGAGATTAGAGGGTTGTTTGTTGCTGTTGCATATTTTTAGTCTAATTAGAGGATGGCTTGTTGGTGTCTGCCCTTAGAGTCACTCAAGCAATGGCTTTTTCTTTAGAAAACTCCACCTATTACCCCTTCTGACCCTCTCTTAAAATTAAAATAAATATAAATCAAAAATATTTGCTATGATCTGACCCCCAAATTCATATGTTAAAACTTAACCACCAGTGTGACAGTATTACAAGGTGAGCCTTTGGGAGGTGGCTAAGTCATGAGGTGGAGCCCTCTTGAATGGGGTTAGTGGCCTTAGAGGTGTGAGAGAGCTGTTCGCCTCTTTTGCCCTTCCATCATGGGAGGATACAGCAACATAGGGGATGCATCATCTATGAGGAATGGGCCCTTACTGGGGCCTTGATCTTGTACTTCCCAACTCTAGAGCTGTGAGCAATAAATTTCTGTTAGTTATAAATTACCAAGTCTAAGGTATTTTGTTATAGCAGCTCAAATGGACTAAGGTAGTATTTTTTTTTGTTTGTTTAATGGATGTTGAGTGAGAGAAGAAAGCGGAAAATGTGTGGACTGGGGATTGACTGGAGGAAGGTAAATGGAGTGGATGAGAGAGAGCTGGTAAATGGCCTGGCCCCTAGAGAATGCATTCTCAGTACTGGCTCAAGGCCTACACTGAATAGGCATTTGATGAAAAGTAAGTGAACACGGTACAAAGAAAACTGAGGATTTGGGCAGGACAAGTGGAACTGACAGGCTGAGACAGGCAGGATTGGGGAAACATCTTTTACCTCCTCTCTTACCTGTTTTAGAAGGTGCATCCAACACTTGGTATAAGAGAACATTATGGGCACTCTGTTTTGTTTTTGTGTTTAAAATCATGGTAAAATAACAAAATCATCTTACCCATTGTTAAGTACATTATTGTGCAACCATCACCATCCTCTATCTCCAGAAAGGTTTCATCTTCCCCAACTGAAACTCCATACCTATTAAGTGACTGCTCCCCACTCCCCCTTCCTCCAGTCCCTGGCAACCACCATTCTACTTTCTCTATGAATTTGACTACTCTAAGTACCTCATGTTGAATCATACAATATTTGTTATTTTGTGCCTGGCTTATTTCACTTAACATAATGTCTTTTTTTTTTTTTTTTTGAGACAAAGTCTCGTTCTGTCGCCCAGGCTGGAGTGCAATGGCACAGTCTCAGCTCACTGCAAGCTCCACCTCCTGGGTTCATGCCATTCTCCTGCCATTCTCCTGCCTCAGCCTCCCAAGTAGCTGGGACTACAGGCGCTTGCCACCATGCCTGGCTAATTTTTTTTTCTGTATTTTTAGTAGAGACGGGGTTTCACCATGTTAGCCAGGATGGTCTCGATCTCCTGACCTCGTGATCCGCCCTCCTCGGCCTACCAAAGTGCTGGGATTACAGGCATGAGCCACCACGCCCGGCTTTAACATAATGTCTTTAAGATTCTCTGATATTGTAGCATACATGGGAATTTCCTTCTTTTTTATGGGTGAACAGTATTCCATTGTAAGCACTCTGAATCTTTTCATTCTATCAAAAATTTATTTATTTTGTAGCGAGAAAGTCTTGGAGACACAGTCTCACTATGATGCCCAGACTGGTCTCACACCCTTGGCCTCAAGCGATCCTCCCACCATAGCCTCCCAAAGTGCTGAGATTACAGGTGTGAGCCTGTCTGGCCACTCTGCATTTTGAAACCCAACTTACACTACCCCAGACTTTCTGGACCAACAACCAAGCTGTGTTTGGTCTGTAGTACCACCTGGTGGTCAGTATGAGGCATTCTGTGCCCTAATTGTTTTTCCCTTTGGAGCAGTGTCCCTCTATTTTGCTTTTGTGCACACAAATGGGCCAATTACATCTCAGGCTATCTTTCTTCTACATATGCAGACATCACCCTTCATTATTTCCCTTTCACTATCTATTGTAAAAGAGAGGAATTTATATCTCTCCGTCTTTTCCCCAGATTCCCTCATTGTCATAGGTGATGCATGACAACAGCCCCTGGTTCACCAAGGAACAAGATCACTGTCTTAATAGCTCACTCTCCTTACCCGGCATGTCCTCTTGCTCTCTGGTATATTTTGTTCCCATCCAGTAAGAACACTGGGGCAGAACCTCACACATCACTCCCATTTCCTCCCCAGCCCCAGTTTCCACCCTCCCTCCCTCCATGCTTTCTCTTTGTTCACTTGCAGCCGGGTGTGTAAGGGACCCTGTGAGTTATACCTTGGCAGGCATACCTGAGCCTGCAGGTCCTGAAGTCTAGGAGATCTGGAATTTTCTGCAGTAGTTTACCAGAGCACCCTCCATGGAGGCAAAGTTTGCTTCCACAGATTAATAAATTCTGTGCCACATTCATCTAGTGGCCAGTCATCTTTGGATGTATTTTCCATTTTCCAGCATCCTGGAGAAGAGAAAAAACAAGTGCTAAGTTTCAGGCACCCTGGACTCCTAACACTAATCATGCCTGACCAAGTTTTGATATCTCTCATGGTGCCTGGTATTCAGTAACTACAGAGTGATTAGATTTATTGGTGCCTCACAAGGAGGCTCCCTGATCCTTCAGACAGACCCAGGTATTTCTTCCCCCCTTGTAGCTACTGTGATGCCTGCTCCTCTTCAGAGTGGTGTCAAGTACTTTGTTGGTGTATCTCTCTCCACAACCCTATCATCTCTGTAAGGGCAGGGACTTGATCTGTGCATCTCTCCCCAACACTTAATGTATTGAGTGTTTATGACAATAGGTAATGAATTATTTCATTTGTTAAATCTCTGCACAAGAAAGGCACCCTTTTATTGAACCAAACTCTGACTGCTCACAACTTTCATTCAGTAATGGACAGAAAGTCATGGACATTGATGAAACAACAGCAGGGGTACAGTCTAGATCTGGTCATGACCTAAAAGCTCACAACCCTAAGATTGAAGGGGAGGCCTGAGGCCTGTTTGCTTGGCAAGTATGTTCACCTCATTTTTCTTGCAGCTTGTTTGGGACAGTCCAGGGAGGTGGTTCTTTGGAAACAGACTGAATTTTCTAAACATAACTGCATATATCTGTGCTGCAAAGTACATGTAATTTTTTCAGATGACACAGAGAAAAGTCCTGCCTTCTTTGGAGATTCAGATCTCATTCCCAAATTTTCAAGGCCATTGCAGTATTGTAGATAATTTGAATTACATGTATTATTCTGATAATTTCTATTGAAATTAGATTTTTCCTCCTTACATCTTGGTGGAAAGAAGAGTACCAATTCACATTTTGTAAGCCGCAGTGTTTGTGTGTGTCTCTCCTTTTAAAGCACAAGTGGGCTAGGCACGGCAGTTCATGCCTATAATTCCAGCACTCTGGGAGGGCGAGGTGGGTGGATCACTTGCACCCAAAAGTTCTAGACCAGCCTGGGCAACGTGGTGAAAATCTCTTTAAAAAAAAGAAAAAATGCACTTTGGGAGGCCAAGTCAGGTGGATCACGAGGTTAGGAGTTCAAGACAGCCTGGCCAACATGGTGAAACCCCATCTCTACTAAAAATACAAAAATTAGCTGGACATGGTGGCATGTGCCTGTAATCCCAGCTACTCAGGAGGCTGAGGCAGGAGAATTGCTTGAACTGGGGCCTGGGAAGCGGAGGTTGCAGTGAGCTGAGATTGCGCCACTGCACTCTAGCCTGGGCTACACAGCAAAACTCTGTCTCAAAAAAGAAAAAAAAAGTGCAAAAATTAGCCAGGTGTGGTATGGGAGGCTGAGGTGGGAGGATTCTTTGAGCCTGGTAGGTGGAGGTTGCAGAGAACCAATATCATGCCACTGCACTCCAGCCTGGGTAACAGAGCAAGACCCTATCTCAATAAAACAAACAAACAAACAAAACAACACACCACAACTGATGTATGTTAGATGTGAAGAAAAATAGAAAATACAGAGAAAAGGTTAAAATATTTTGGAATCTCACTGCTTAGAGACAGCCATCGTATACATATTTGCAGCTCTTTTCCTATATATAGATATATACTTGTATAATTTTAATAGCATTTAAAATCATTTAATAGTATAAAATGAACATCTTTAGTAGCAACAAATATATATGATATATTTAATGATTACTTATTACCCATCATATGTGTGGAATACAGCTTGCAACTGTAAATGTAGATTTTATAGTCTACAATTTTTGCAACACTTAGAGTTGTTCTTGTTTTCCCCACTCATGGAGAGTGTTAATAGGCTTGTTACGTTGGGTAAGTGAAGAAATACACAGAAAGCACTCAGCAGAGTGCCTGTGGCATAGTAAGTGCCCAATATTATTAGCATTACTATTATTTTCATTGTCTGTTTCCTCCGAGTCAAGTTCTTGGAAGTGGAATTGCTAATCAGATTATGCACTTTTTTAGGGGGAGGGGGAGTTGATACATTTCACCTAATTTTCAAGCAGAAAACTCCATCCCCCCAGAAGTGAATGAGAAGGCTTCTTTCCTCAGCCTTGCCAACAGTGTATACTGTCTATATTTTTATCCAGGATCAACTGATAATTAAAAAATTATAACATGTTTGAATTTGCTTTTTTTTTTTTTTTTTTTGAGACAGAGTCTCGCTCTGTTGCCCAGGCTGGAGTGCAGTGGCCGGATCTCAGCTCACCGCAAGCTCCGCCTCCCGGGTTTAGGCCATTCTCCCGCCTCAGCCTCCCGAGTAGCTGGGACTACAGGCGCCCACCACCTCGCCCGGCTAGTTTTTTGTATTTTTTAGTAGAGACGGGGTTTCACCGGGTTCGCCAGGATGGTCTCGATCTCCTGACCTCGTGATCCGCCCGTCTCGGCCTCCCAAAGTGCTGGGATTACAGGCTTGAGCCACCGCGCCTGGCCGCATTTTTTTTATATTAGAGAGATTCTGTGTTATGTTTTGTTTCTGCCATATGTGAACTGGCCATTTATATTTATTCTTTTGGGAATTACCCATTCGTGTCCTAGCCCATTTCATTTGGTTGTTCATCTTTTTCTTACTGATTTATAAGGTTTTTTTGGTTTTTTTTTTTTTTTTTTTTTGAGACAGTGTTGCTCTGTCGCCCAGGCTGGAATGCAGTGGCACAACCTTGGCTCACTGCAACCTCTGCCTCCCGGGTTCAAGCAATTCTCCTGCCTCAGCCTCCCGAGTAGCTGGGATTACAGGTTCCACCACACCCAGCTAATTTTTGTATTTTTAGTAGAAATGGGGTTTCAACATCTTGGCCAGGCTGGTCTCAAACTCCTGACCTCAGGTAATCTGCCTGCCTCAGCCTCCCAAAATGCTGGGATTACTGGCATGAGCCACCATGCCCAGCTAGGAAAACACAAATACTATTATGTTTAACTCTGTGAGTGTGCTTTTCTGCTCACAAATAATGGTGGTGACCAGGAATGGACACCTGCTTCAGACTGATCCAGTCACATTGTCTACTGAAAATTTGAAATTCCAACAAAAGGCAACCAGTTAGTTGCTACCAATATTTAACAACTACAATGAATGATTCGTGTCTTTCTATGTAATTAAATTTTTAAGTGAGTAAATTTAGGGGCTCGTAAAGCCCAGGAAGTATGCAGTATGTCTGTTCTTACATTGGATTAAAAAGCAGCAAAAGTGCAAAATGGTAAATATTCATTACCTCTCTCAGCCCATCCCCAGGCCCCTCCTCCTATGCCTTCCCATGAGTCAGTCATTAGAGGGTTAATGTTTGGCACAGTGGTGACTGTACCCATCAGCTCATCTGCCTCCGTTCTGATTACTTGGTAATTTTTACTCCAGTTTTTCAACATTTTCAATATTACCCCTGCCTGCTTCCAAATAGTACTAGAAAGTCTTGCTTCACCCTCCTCTGTTGTGGAATGATGCATGCTAGGATGAGCTCAGGTTAAGACACTAATTATATCTGAGATTCAGCTTTACCATCCACAGTCACTGAATCACTTAGAGGTGGGGTTAGTATTAACCTCAGAGCACTGAAGAGACTTGTGGCTTTACTTAGGCCATGAGGACACAACCTTTCACATCTGTCCTCTCCAGCCTACACTGCACCACCTGGGACCTGGCAGAGACTCTTGTCCCATCTGAGTGCTCCTGGCTCCAGACTTTTCAATCCATTTTCCATTTGGCTCCCAATTTAACTATCCTGAGTGCCTCACTGATTAACCTAGATGGTGCTGTGGTGGAAGAAGGACTCCAAGAAAGACTGGACCTTGTCCAGTACACCTCGGCTTAGATTCTTGCCTTGCCACTGCATTAGCTGTGCAGCCTCAGACAAATTATATACTTCTAAAACCAGGATTTCCTCTTATTTAAAATGGAGATATTATCATCTTCATCACATCATCCCTTTGGGCCTGGATCTCCTGTAATCTGCACAAAATTTACTGTGTATTGTTTATCTGCTCTGCCAGTCCCAAATTGCAAGAGTAAGGATCTCGTTATATTCATTTTTGCATCAGAGCCTCACTTGATTCTTGGTTAACAGTAGGTCTTTGGTAAATAAAATTCCCCCTGAGTTGAATGGAATCAAGTTCCAAACACTAAGGTAAGTTTCAAATATCCAAATGTTGAAAATGCAATTGATCCAGATGTTTTCACATCAGTGGATTATATACTGAATTGATTTCCTCCTTAGAGGAAAGTCAGCAGCCCTGAAACTTTCTACACATTCCCAACAATTTCTGTAAAACTTCCAATGATCTCTGTAACTAGATATGTGGGCCAAGAACCCCAGCACCTTTGCCCCTTAACTTTGAAACTGGCAATATGAATTATCAGGGTGACCCCTCCCAACAGAGCACATGATCGGCCACAGCTGTGCATGTTTTTCAGTATGACTGCACCAGGATAGGGCTCCAAGCCACTGGGTGGAGCAATGTGCTCTGGGGAGAAAGCTCATGACATTTCCCCTATGATTTCACAAAAGAAAAAATCTTATGAGTTGTTTCTGCTCAATGTCAATAGGAAAGGTCATAGCTTAGCACATTTACATATAGATGCATGCATGAATATGTAGAATATCAGCCACCCCTACAGTGTGAGAAAATTTAAATTGCATTGGTCCTAAGAGTGAAGGAAAGCAGGTGTAGTTGCCTACTCAACCTCCACTTTATTCTTTTCCCTTTATTACAATCCTAATTTTATTTGAGATGACAATGTATACAACTAGAAGACAATTTCTCAGCCTCCCTTGGAGAGCTAGTTTCCAGCCAATGAGATGTAAACAGAAATGTATGCCATGTTCAAGTAGGCTGCTTAAAAGAAGTTGACTCCACTTGAAAGGTGTGCTTGGTTTGGCCTGCCTTCCTTCTCCCTTCCTCTGGTTGAATGTCATCTTGATGACTGGAGCTCCAGTAGCCATCCTGGAATTTGTGACCTTGATGGTGGAAGGCACAGGCCAATATGATAGAAGGATGAGGAATAGGCCGAGTACCAGATGGTTGAGGAGCCACCATACCAGTCCTAGATTCGAGTTTCCACTGCTTCTGTGAAATAAAAATCAATCACAAACTTTTTATCTTGTTTAAGCCACGTTTAAAAGTCAGTTTTCTTTTATATGTAGCCTACTAATCCTATCCAAACAAGGCTTGAAAAAGGTTTACTACAGCTCTTTTTTGTTGTAATAGCAGAATAATTGGTAAAAAAAAGCCCATCATTAAGAAAATAAACTATTAATATAACAATACCAAATAAAACTGTGCAGCAGTATAAAGAATGAAAGGGTTTGTTTGTTTGTTTGTTTGTTTGTTTTAGAGATGGGGGTCTTGCTTTACTGACCAGTCTGGTCTCAAACTCCTGAGCTCAAATTATTGTCCTACCTCAGCCTCCCAAAGTCCTGGGATTATAAAGGCGTGAGCCACCGTGCGGCCTTTTTTTTTTTTTTTTAAGGTCTTCTTATGTAATTAAACATTTTAAAGACATCAGCTGATGAGCTGTTTAAAATAGGAACAGGAAGAATCTCAAAAGCATCTCTGGCCAAAATCTTTTTAAGAAACAAAAAGTAGCGTGATTCAGCCTTGACAAGGATTAGTCAGAGCCTACAGTATTAGGTTGAAATCAAAGAAAGGCAAGCTTTTTTGGGGATGAATAGTAATCTTTTTGAAAAAAAAAATTTTTTTCCTTCAAGTTAGGAGATGACAAATATTGAAAGCTGGTTGAACTGAATCCTCTTTATTGATGAGGAAAGCAGTGGGCTCGACCTATTTCTGACTTTCTGAAAAAAGTTGCCCTACCTGTCTGCCACTCCTTTTTAACTGGCCATTCTCAAAGGAAATTGCAAGAGACTGAGGATAAACGTCTGACATCCAGAAATGGGCTTTTTAGAGCTGAGGCAGCCTCCAGAACTTCCATTTCCAATTTATTTCACAGGCGAGAAACTGAGGTCAACAGGGACGTTGGTTAGTGGTTCCTGGAGGCCCTGAAGGAACTTCTGGACCTGGCCTGTGCGTTCCAGAGAAAAAGGCCGGCCTCTGACGGAAAACGAAAAATGAGCACTCGGGAACCCACCCAGCCGGCGCAGAGTGCCTCAGCCGGACCAAGGGGAGGAGCCAGTGGGGCGGGCGGGGCCAAAATGGCGGTGGGGTGGGACTTCCAGAGGCAGGGGACGAGGAAATGGGACAGGGCGGGGCCCGGTAGGCTAGCGAGCGCCGGGAGGCGGGGCGTCAGGAAGGCGGAGAGGAAGGCGTGTGCAAGGCGGGGTCCCGCGCCTGTCGGAGCCGCGTGTCTGCGGCGTTGCGCGGCGAGGCCAAAATGGCGGCTTCCAGCTGGGCGCGCAAGGCTGTGGTCCTGCTTTGTGCCTCTGACCTGCTGCTGCTGCTGCTACTACCGCCTGGGTCCTGCGCGGCCGAAGGCTCGCCCGGGACGCCCGACGAGTCTACCCCACCTCCCCGGAAGAAGAAGAAGGATATTCGCGATTACAATGATGCAGACATGGCGCGTCTTCTGGAGCAGTGGGAGGTCCGCGGCGCGCTCACACCCTCCTGGCTCTTCTCTGTCCGGGACCCTGTCGCCACTGACCCCTTACCCATTCTGTCTTGGGACCTTTCTGACCCCCTAACCTCCTCTACTCATGCCTTGAACCCTTACCCACTGAAGCCACTGCTGACCCTCCATTCCTCTTCTCACTCGCGCGCCCTGCTGACCCTCGCTCCAGCCCTCTCTCATTCCAGTGCCCTGTTCCCCCTGCCACTTCTCAAGCCACTCCCATTACGGGTCAGCCCCTCAGTGTTCAGCCTTTCTCTCCCTTCACTTTTCAGTGCCTTGGTTGTCTTTGCGTTGATCCTTGTGGTCAGTGAGCCCTGTAAACGGGGAGAGAGACCTTTCCCACTCTACTAAAGAGCATTTCCTTCATTTTCCTTTTGTTTTGGGGTGATGGGTGGGAGAGTGGGTTGCAGTGAAGATGGTCTTCCTTAATGGTTATCTCAGCTGTCTTCTAAATCAGTAGAATGTTAGACTTCCTGTTTTGGTATATGTCCCTGCTGGGAATTTTGTGTTTTTTGTGGGTGGATTTATTTTACTGAGGGGAGAAGTAGCAATGGCTAGTGGCTCTGTATCGTGGAACTCACGCTTTTTGTTCAAAGGAGAGTGCGTTTTCTCGTTTGTCACTTGGATGCACCGGGGTGTGCAGTTACAGGGAGTGTGTAATAAGCTTTTAAGGTAAAGATTAATGGCCAAAATCACATTGCTGCCTTTCCCCCTTCCTGAGGTGATTGTACTGTCCTGGCTGACTTGCATAGCTGTGGAACCTTGGGCATGTCTAGTTTCTAGGCCTCAGTTTCCTTATTTGCAACATGAGGAGGTTTACTGGATGGTTCCTAAGATTCCTTCCAACACTGGTGTTTGTTATTTTGTGATTATCTCTGTGTGTGTTGGGGGAGGAGGGAAAGACTTTCAGACACAAGTTTAAAATACCACCTGATTCATCTGACTAGAAGAATGCAGTCCTGTGTTTTCATGTGGTTATCAGCAGCTGATGGAAAGATTGGGGTAGATTTGAGTGTAGAGAGAACGTCCCCATTCACCATCTCCCTTGCAATATCCTTCTCTTTTTGAACTACAGCAAATAAAGCCTTTTGATCTGCCAGATTGAGAACATCACCTCATGAGAAATCCTCCCCTTGACCTACTCAGACCCTGAGCTAGACGAAGAGGTGCTGCAGAGATGAACAAAGATTGCACTGGGAACAGTAGATAACAGGATGGATGAGCAGGGAGAGACTTTGCAGGCCAAGAAAAACACATTATCTTATTTAATCCTTTTACCCATCCATGAGGGAGCTACTTATCCCTATTTTCTAGATGATGACATTGAGGCACAAAGAGGCTATTTAACTTGCTCCACATCGCACAACAAGCTAGTTGAGTTTCAAAATCTGTCACGACTTTAGAGCCTGTTCTTTGAACTGTTTTACCTGTACTGCCATACATACTGGTGAACAGAAGTGCAAATGAAGGATGGTGAGGAAGACGTGGATTAAGCTAGAAACTGCAGGAGCAGAGTAGAAAGGAGAGATGTGAGATTTTTATACTTTTAACATGGCTTGATGGTTGATTTTGTTTTTTTAATTATTTTTTATAGAGGTAGGGTCTCCTTATGTTGGCCAGGCTGGTTTTGAACTCTTGGCCTTTGCAGTCCTCCCACCTTGACTTCCCAAAGCATTGGGATTATGGGCGTGAGCCACCATGCCTGGGCAAGTGATTGATTTTGTGAACAGCAGGGCCACATAATGTAGTAAAAAGACAGATTGGCCAGGCGCAGTGGTTCACACCTGTAATCCCAACACTTTGGGAGGCAAAGGCAGGTGCATCACCTGAGGTCAGGAGTTCAAGACCAGCCTGGCCAACATGTTGAAACCCCATCTCTATTCAAAATACAAAAATTAGTCAGGCATGGTGGCGGGCACCTGTAATCCCAGCTGCTTGGGAGGCTGAGGCACGAGAATTGCTTGAACAAGGGAGGCAGAGGTTGCAGTGAGCCGAGATCATGCCATTGCACTCCAGTCTGGGCAACAGAGTGAGACTCTGTCTCAAAGAAAAAAAAAAAAAAAAAAAAGACAGATTTTGAACTCAACTTTACCCCTCACTAGCTACTTGATCCTAGTTTTAGGTATCTGTAAAGCCAGAGAATGCCCTGCTTTGCAGGATGCCATGAGGATTAAATGAGCTAATGTTTGTAGACACTCTACAGACATGAGGACCCTTCCCCAGTAACAGTGTTTTTATGTGGGAGAGTGTATCCATCTCTGTGGGTGCTTTTTTTATAGGAAGCAGTTCTTCTCTTGTGACCATCTCTAAATCCATACCCTCACTCCTTCCCCAGCAGTGTGAGAAACAGTGATTCAATGAGAGGCTGTGCCTCAGATGTGTGGAGAGAAGGTGAGAATTCCTTCTATTGTGTTAGAACTAATTCTGAGTCCCAGTTGGTATAGAAAAACCAAAGGTGGTTATTTCATTTTATGTTATGATAGCCAGGTATAATGGGAAGGGGCAGTTGGAGGGATTTGGAGCCAGAAATGTGGTTTGTACTTCTAGCAGGTGAGTAAATTAAGTAAATCATTTGTCCTTTCTGAACATCATCTTCCTCATATATTAAATGGAAGCCTAGTAGGATTGTTCTGAAGGTTGGAGATAATATATGTAGAGTGCCTGGAACTTAGTAGCTACTCAGTGGGTGTCACTTATTATTAATATCAAAAACCATAGGAGGAAGAAGAGGATTTGCAGAAAGGGGAGTTCAGCTTTGTAGCTTTTGACTTTGGCAAACAGTAATGAAGGAGCTACAAAGCCAGTTGAAAATGCAAGACAGGCCTGGAGGCAGGGCTAGAACTGGAGTCAGGGGACTGCCAGACTTGTCCCTGGCCCCACCGTAACGTACAATAATTATACATATTTATGGGGTACGGAGTTGTATTTCTACACATGTATACAATGTAATGATCAGTTCGGGATAATTAGCATATCTGTCACCTCAAACATTAATCATTTCTTTGTGTTGGGAACATTTAAAATTCTCTCCTAGCTGTTTGAAAATATGCAGTAAATTATTGTTAACTATAGTCATCCTACAATACTATAGAGCACTATTTATTCTTCCTATCTAGTATAATTTTGTATCCATTCACCATCCTCCTTCCCTATCTCCCCTCCCCTTCCCATCCTCTAGTAACCACAATTCTAATCTCCACTTACGTGAACACAACTATTTTAGGTCCCACATAAGAATGAGAATGCTCAGTATTTGTCTTTCTGTGTCTGGCTTGTTACACTTAACCTAATGTCCTCCAGGCTCATTAGGGTACTATTTTGCAATTTTTTTTTTTTTTTATGTAACTGAAACACAGACATATAAAATGGAAATTAAAGCCGCTTTTTTTTAAGTCTCTCGAAACAATTTTTACCCATACTATATACACTAGACTTAACGACTGTTTAATTATATTTACATTAACAAAGAAATGCTGGGCTGGGCTTAGTGGCTCACGCCTGTAATCCCAGCACTTTGGAGACTGAGGTGGGTGAATCGTTTGAGCTCAGGAGTTCAAGACCAGCCTGGGCAACATGGTGAAGCCCATCTTTACCAAAATTACAAAAAAAAAATTACCCAGGGGTGGTGGCATGCACTTGTGGTCCGAGCTACTCAGGAGGCTGGGATAGGAGGATCACTTGAGCCTGGCAGGCAGAAGTTGCAGTGAGCCAGGATTGCACCAGCACCACTGCACTCCAAACTGGGCAATAGAGTGAGACCCCATCTCAAAAAAAAAAAAAAAGGTGCTTGGGACCTACTGAGTTAATTTCATGATTATTAGTGAAATCAGTCTGAAAAATGCAAATATTCTAGGATATTGAACCAACTAAAAGTCTTGCAGTGTTTTGAGGAGACTATAACAGATGTTATGGAGAATTAAGATAAAGACAGAAACAACCTGTGAATTTGGCAACTAGGAGGTCCTTTGCGACTTTGAGAGTGTAATTTCCATGCGGTGATTGTGATTGGAGGCCAGATCACAGAGGCCTAAGGAGTCAGCAGTGTCATAGCCAACAGATGCAGCACTGAATACTGTTTGCCTTTAAGTCATTACATCCCCAAACAAACCTTAGGAGGGAGACGCTGTTATTGCCCTCTCCTTTCCATTATAGGTAAGGAAAGTTATTTTCAGATGGGCTAAGTAACTTGCACAAGGCTGCATAGTGATGGAGCGCATCCATCTGACAGCACAGCCCATGCTCCTGTCTGCAAGTCGCCACCAGTGACTCTTCCAAAGTAAAATAAGAAAGAAACACGTCAGTTGAGAAGGTGGCAGAGTTGAAAAGAAGGTTGGTGCGTTACATGTGGTCACGTTACTGGGGCCTTGGAGATCACTTCGTTCTGCTTTTCATTTTGTAGATGAGGAAACAGGCCTCGAGGAGTAAGGATTCTTAGGCAGGGTCACAAAGCTAGTTGTGTAGAACTGAAACCAGATCCCAGGTTTGATGTCAGTATGGATCACCTTCAAGCACTGTGTAGAATTCTTTCATTTTTATTTTTTACTAAAATTATTTTTAATATAGTACATTATTAATGGTATCTTAAATCTTGGCCCTTCAGAGATTGGTCAAAAGCACCAAGTAAGAATGACTTAGTGGCTTTTTCTTTTTTTTTAGGTAACAGCTTTATTGAGATTCAATTCACATGCCATAGGCAATTTACCCATGTAAAATGTGCATTTTAGTTTTAGTATCTTCGGAGAGTTTTACAGCCATCACCAAAATCAATTTTAGAACTTTTTTTTTTATTTTTGAGACGGAGTCTTGCTCTGTCGCCCGGGCTGGAGTGGCCGGACCTCAGCTCACTGCAAGCTCCGCCTCCCAGGTTCACGCCATTCTCCTGCCTCAGCCTCCCGAGTAGCTGGGACTACAGGCGCCCACCACCTTGCCCGGCTAGTTTTTTGTATTTTTTAGTAGAGACGGGGTTTCACCATGTTAGCCAGGATGGTCTCGATCTCCTGACCTCGTGATCTGCCCGTCTCAGCCTCCCAAAGTGCTGGGATTACAGGTTTGAGCCACCGTGCCCGGCCAATTTTAGAACATTTTTATCATCCCCAAAAGAAACCTTCAACCACTCCTCCCCTGTTTTCTCCCAACTCCCTAGCCAGCCCCAGGCAATCACTCATCTATCTTTTGTCTTGACAGATTTATCCATTTTGGACATTTCCTGTAAATGGAATCATAGAATGTGTAGTCTTTCATATCTGCCTTCTTTCACTTAGCATAATATTTTCAAGGTTTATCTGTGTTGTAGCATGTATCAGTCAGTACTTCATTTCTTTTTTTCTTTTTTCTTTTTATTTTTGGTAGAGATGGGGTCTTGATATGTTGCCCAGGCTGGTCTTTAACTCCTGTGCTCAGGTGATCTTCCAGCCTCAGCCTCCTAAAGTGCTGAGGTTACAGGTGTGAGCCACCATACCTAGCCAGTACTTCATTTCTTTCAGTTGCTGGCATTAGCCTTTTCTCCAAGGAACCTGGTTCCTTGGTTCCAGAACCTGGTTCTTTTAAAGATTTTTTATCTGTCATTCTATATTCTATTTATTAGGCGTGGTGGCTAATGCCTGTAATCCCAGCACTTTGGGAGGCGGAGGTGGGCAGATCACGAGGTCAGGAGATCGAGACCATCCTGGGCAACATGGTGAAACCCCATCTTTACTAAAAATACAAAAATTAGCTGGATGTGGTGGCGTGCACCTGTAATCCCAGCTACTCAGGAGGCTGACCCAGGAGAATCACTCAAACCCAGGAGGCGGAGGTTGCAGTGAGCCGAGATCTTGCCACCGCACTCCAGCCTAGTGACAGAGCAAGACTCCGTCTCAAAAAAAAACAAAGTTACCATTTTGTATTAGCAGTTTATTCATTTGTTTTTATCCCTATGGGTTCAACATTTGTTTGAGGGGTTGTAAGTCATACTATTATTTATTTTGATGTTGAGATTATTTCAAATTTGGCCCCTGAGAGCTGCCTAAAGTTGGCTTCCGTGTCATTTTGACATGTTCCACGATTCTTCGAGCACTTTACTACTTTGTGATGCAGGATTATTCTAGGCTCATCTTCTGTCTCACTTGCTATAAGCCTGTTCTCCAATGAATCCAGGCTCTTTTACATATTTTTATCCAACTATCTGTTTACTCATCTGTTAATCTATGAAAAACCTTGAGTTTCTCCTGATACCTTCAATTCCAGCCTAATACCACAGGGCTCATTCTTCCCCCTTTCATATTTGTAACTTCATTTCCAGAAGTTAAGAACCTGGCCCTCATTATCCTCAATATGTTTACTCCTTTTCTCAATCCTAGAGGTCACATAAGATAGTTTCAGAATGGCTAACCCATGCCACTACAGAAAGCAAACCTACTAACTGGAATTGGATATTTTTGTACAATACCTATTATTTAAGTGAAATGGGTATACATGGACTGCAGATTTTAAGTATACAGTGCAATCTTTTCTTTTAAGACATGGTCTCATTCTGTCTCCCAGGCTGGAATGCAGTGGCATGATTATAGCTCACTACAGCCTCGATCTCCTGGGCTCAAGTGATCCTCATGTTGCAGCCTCCTGAGTAGCTAGGACTACAGGCACCTGCCACCACACCTGACTAATTTTTTAATTTTTTTTAAGAGATGGGATCACACTATGGTGCCCAGGTTGATCTCTAACTCCTGGACTTAAGCAATTCTCCCACCTCAGCCTACTGAGTAGCTGGGACTACAGGTGTGCATTGCCATGCCTGGCTACTTTTTAATTTGTTTTTTAGAGACAGAGTGTCACTGTGTTGCCTAGGCTGATGTCGAACTCTTGGCCTCAAGTGATCCTTTTACCTCAGCCTCCCAAAGTGCTGGGATTACAAGCTGAGCTACAGTGCCTGGCTTGCAATAAATTTTGATAAATGGATATTTCTGTATAATCCACACGCCTGTCAAAATATAGAACATTTCCGTCACCCCAGAGAAGTTATCTTGTGTCATTCTCAGTTAATCCTACCTTGTCCCCCTTCTGTAGGCAACACTGTTCTAATTTCTGTCACCCTAAATTAGTTTTGCTCATTCTTGAATTTTAAATAAATGGAATTGCATAGTAAATCTTATTTTGTACCTGGCTTCTGTCACTTAACGTTTTTGGGATTTGTTACATGTAACAGTATTTGTTCTTTGTTGCTGTGAAGTATTTCATTGTATGACCATACCAGAATGTGGCCATTTTTACAGCCTACCATGTTGGGTAGATTGTATGAGAGTTTAAAAGCTCTAGAAACCCATCACATGGGGGCACTCTGTGATTGGTAACCTGGGTTTGGGTAATATTTGCTGCCTGAAACTTAGACTGTATTGAAAGTTAAGAAGAGGAAGAAAATCCCTACTTTTCCTTTTTATGTTGTAATTTAAGTCATATACATGCACCTGACATCATGCAGATGTTTTTGCCTGTGCCAGTTAAAAAGATTCTGATGATAGGTTTGATGCTTTTCCCCCAACCTGATAGAAAGATGATGAAATTGAAGAAGGAGATCTTCCAGAACACAAGAGACCCTCAGCACCGGTCGACTTCTCAAAGATAGACCCAAGCAAGCCTGAAAGCATATTGAAAATGACGAAAAAAGGGAAGACTCTCATGATGTTTGTCACTGTATCAGGAAGCCCCACTGAGAAGGAGACAGAGGAAATTACGAGCCTCTGGCAGGGCAGCCTTTTCAATGCCAACTATGACGTCCAGAGGTAAAGCACCAACAACTAGCTGAGAAAATCATAGGCTGTGCTGGGTCTTTTCTTTATTATTATTAATTATTATAATGATGATGATTTTTTGAGACAGAGTTTCGCTCTTGTTGCCTAGGCTGGAGTGCAATGGTGTGATCTCACCTCACTGCAACCTCCACCTCCCTGGTTCAAGCGATTCTCCTGCCTCAGCCTCCCGAGTAGCTGGGACTACAGGCGCCCGCCACCACACCTGGCTAATTTTGTATTTTTAGTAGAAACAGGGTTTCACCATATTGGCCAGGCTGGTCTTGAACTTCTGACCTCGGGTAAATCGCTTGAACCTGGGAGGCAGAGGTTGCAGTGAGCCGAGATCATGCCACTGCACTCCAGCCTGGCAGCAGAGCAAGACTCCATCTTGTGGGGGGTCGGGGGTGGAAGCATTTGTTGGTAAAAGCTGTTAAGTTTTTGTTTTTATTTTTTGTAGAGGCGAGGTCTCACTATGTTGCCCAGGCTGGTCTTGAACTCCTGGTCTCAAGCGATCCTTGCACCTCAACCTCCCAAAGTGCTAGGATTACTGGCATTGACCACTGTGCCTGGTGTGTGTGTGTTTTTTTTAATGACTCAGTTGATCCTAAAGTTTTATTTATCTTTGAATCTTTAGCTTTTATCTCATCTGAACAGAAGGGTGTATCGCTTAGTTTAGCCTCTTCTGCTAGAAGTTTCTGCTCAGTGGAGAGTGCTTTTGTGTGTAGCTGTGTTCACACATAAAGCTTGGACCCTGCTGTTAACAGATAACTAATTTAATGTGAAGAGGCTCAGTTTTCACACCTAAGTATGCTTCTGAGGTACAATTTTCAGAAATCTGCTGCTTTTTCCTCAAGAACAGTTCTGAAATTTGGGGTCTGCAAATATTCTAGTTTAGGAAATATGAAAGTAATGACAAGAAATGGAAGGAGTACTTAGAGAGCATCCGGCCAGCAAAATATTTTCAATTAGCTTAAATAGAAACCTATACAGAGCAAATAAATGTCTTGGTGATGTGTGCTCCAGAAGGCCCACTGGTCTCTGTGGAGCGGTGGGAGCGTTATAAACTGAAGGGGGAACACGTGGTGTAGTCCCTAAGGAACAGAAGAATCATGCCTGCTGGCCACACTAGGACTCCACCCAGGCCTCATTCTTTCTGCTTTGTTCCTTGGGACCTTTTGAGTGTGGGCGAGCTGGGCTGCTTGCTGCTGAGCTCCGGGGCTAGGATTTCTGTCCAATAACCAAGTGTCCTCTTGAGTCCTTCATAGCCTCTTACCATGACCCACTCTAAGCCCTTGGTTTTCCACCTTTATCAGCACAAGTCTTTTGTCCCATAAAATTGTAACTGGACACTCTAGAATATAAAGCAGATACAGATCAGATCGAAGCTGCCTCTTTACCTCCCCAGCAGCAGCCCCTGGGCCACCTCTGCAGTGTCCTAGAGAGGTTTTCCAAATGTTTGCTTTTAACATGGGCATCCATTTATACTACAAAGGAACATCCAATGTCTGTTTCTGTTTTGTCCTGAGCTGGGTATTTAATAGTTCTGCAAGCTAATATTTTCATACATGAGATATCAGTAGCTGCTAGGCCTTGGAAAATCCAATTTTTTATTCCATATTCATGTGGAATTTGAAGTAAACAGGGTGCCAGAGAATTGCTCTGACCCATTAGCACCTTACTAGTACGTGCTGGCTGTCTGATTGCATCTCTCTGCCCAAGGTTCATAGTGGGATCAGACCGTGCTATCTTCATGCTTCGCGATGGGAGCTACGCCTGGGAGATCAAGGACTTTTTGGTCGGTCAGGACAGGTGTGCTGATGTAACTCTGGAGGGCCAGGTGTACCCTGGCAAAGGAGGAGGAAGCAAAGAGAAAAATAAAACAAAGCAAGACAAGGGCAAAAAGAAGAAGGAAGGAGATGTGAAATCTCAGGCTTCCAAGGAAGACAATCGAGCTGGGAATAAAAGAGAAGACCTGTGATGGGGCAGCAGTGGCACACTGTGGAGGGACAGGTGGACATGGAGAGCTCTTTGCCCAGCTCGTGGGGTGGGAGTAGTCTCAGGAAACTGCACGCCAGTTGACATTCTAGTTTCTTCTAGAAAGGGTCTGCCACATGACCAGTTTGTGGTCAAAGAATTACTGCATAATAGGCTTCAAGTAAGAAGACAGATGTTTTCTAATTAATACTGGACACTGACAAATACATGTTTACTGTAAAATTACCTAACATGGAAATGTGACTGTGTTGCTTTTTCCCATTTACATGTGGTGAGTCAACTCTACAGAGATGCCACTCCCCTCCAAGCACCTGCTGTGATTGGGTTGCCTTCTGTGTCCATGTTTTTTATTTTCTGTCAACTAAAAGGATAGCAAATTCTGATCAGAGAAGTCTTTAAAACTCTTGACTTAATTGAGTCAAACTCTTCATGCCATGTACATCATTTTCATTATGTTAAAGGTAAAATGTGCTTTGTGAACTCAGATATCTAAATATATAGCCAGGAAGCCAGGGGGTGTAAATACAAAATCTATGCAGGAAATAGAACAGAAAATATGTCACTTGAAATCCTAAGTGGTATTGAATTTCTTTGACTTGAATCTCACTCCTCAGTAAAAGAGAACTCTTGATGTCCGTCAGGTTTTATGTGGTCTGTAAAGTTAGGGGTTCTGTTTTGTTTCCTTATTTAGGAAAGGTACTGCTGGTGTCGAGGGGTTATATGCTCCATTTAATGTGACAGTTTTAAAGGATGTAAGTAGGGAATCAGAGTCCTTTGCAGAGTTTGACAGAAGACTCAATAACCTCATTTATTTCTAAACATTTTTCTTTGATAAAGTGCCTAAATCTGTGCTTTTGTATGGAGTTAATGTCTGATTTTGCCGTTCATATGTTAGAGCTTACTCTGAATAAGAATTAGAACATTTATATACAAATGTCATTTGTATATAAGAACTTAAGAACTAAAATTCTTTGGAAAAAACCCTCAATTGTGATTTGAAGAAATTAAAAATAGCACATTACATGGTTAGAAAATGTCAGTGTTAAAGAATGGTACAAAGTGAAAGGTGTAGCCCTCTCTTGCTGCCGGTAGCTTGTCCCGGTAGAAGCTGCTGTTAACAATTTGTCCCCCCACATCCCCCTCCCTGCCCACCCACCAAAAAAAGTACATTTACTTATGTAAATGTACTTATGGTGATGTATGTTTGTTTTGGTCTCACAGCTTCTGTTTCCCCTTAATTTGGTAGCTGCTCACATTTCCCTCTAAAGAACCATACCCTCGGCATTCTCAGTTCTCTTCTTTGGATGGGACATTTGCCCTGCAGTCCCCACACCCTCCAGGCCATGCCCACTCCAGGATGAAGCTTGTGTGATCTATGGTACTAGGGTACTAGGCCCCGAAAGAGGCTTTTCTTGTTTCTTCTGCATTTTGAACCTGGAGCAGAGCTGTTGTAGGCCCCGCCCTTGGAGAGGAGAGCTGTTTGACAGTGGGGCCAACACAGACAGTGGGGAGAGAGTGCCACACCCTGGTGGCATAAATGAGTCCCTGAATCATGCTGTGGCTGAAACAAACCCTGTCCATGGGCTTTTTCTGTTTTACTTAGGGCAATTTGAATGGGTTACTGCCCTGCATAGCCAAAATGGCCCAGTGTAAAGCAGCTGTTTTGATGAGATAATTGCTTTAATTAAGCAAAAGGTAACAGAGCTTTTATTCTGCCCTGTACCTGGTGTTTCCACTTAGGAGCCTTCCCCTGTCAGAATGTGCAGATCTGTCTCATTGTTTCCTATGCAGTGTGCCCCCACTTCAGCCAGTAGTTCCTGTGTGTCTGTTATGTAGTAGGTACTACAAGGTGCTAGGACAGTGTAGATACAGCCTCTGCTGTTGTAAAACTCAATGATTTGGTGGGGGAAGACAAATGTCAGTAACGTACAAAGTAAAATGGCAGCTGTTAGAAGTATGAAAGGGGCAGGGTAGTGGGAGGTAGAATCTTCCCTGACCAGGTTGGGACAGCCAGAGGCCTTCTCTGAGGGCAAGAGGAAGAGAGGAGAAATAGAGTAAGGCAGGCAGAGGGAACAGTCTGAGCTAAGACCCTCTGGAAGAGGCAGACCCTGTGGCTGGAAGTGGCAGAGGGAGAGGCTGCAGGAAGGCCGATGGGGAGGCTGGGGCCCAGTGCAGGCCCAGGCTGGAGTAGCATATGGAGTTTGATAGGAATTTGGGATGCCCTGGTGGATCTTAATTGTGATGGGATGGGTGTGAAAGGCAGTCCAGGTTACACTGGTTGCACAGGAGAAGTGATTAGAAGAGGACCCCAGCCGGTGTGAGCTGTGAACTGGGAGGTGCTTCAGTAGTGCAGGCCATAGCTGAAGGTGTCCTACATCAGCAGGGTGGTGGTGAGGTTTGAACCCCGATAGTCCCTGCTGATGGACACTTGAGTGTTCAGATTTTTTGCTGATACATTAAGTGCTGCAGTGGACATTTTCATACAAAATATTTTGGTACACTTTTGTTTATATGTGAAAGGTAAATTCCTAGCAGTAGAATTATTAGATTATTAGAACAAACAGAATTTAACATTTTGGTGTGTATTGCCAAATTGCCCTCCCAAGTGGTGTAGTCAGCTTACCCTTGCCAACAACAGATCTATCCTTGCTAGCTCTGGGCATCACATTCACCAGTTTAATAGATTGTAAAACCATTATCTTAATTGGCTACCCTGAAGCCACCATACTGGAGAGGCCGCATACAGAGTTTCACGTGGAGAGAGGGATGCCCAGGAGGCCCACCTGCTCCAACCCCAGCTGCATGAGTCTTCCAGCCCAGGCACAGACCTGTGGAGAAGATTTAAACATTTCCAGCCCCAGCCTTCAAGCCATCCCAGTTGACACTGAGGGGAGTTAGCATAAGCTGACCTGAGAAAACAGTCTGCAGATTCATGAGCAAAAGAAATGTTGGGCTGGGCACGGTGGCTTATGCCTGTAATCCCAGTACTTTGGGAGACCAAGGTGGGTGGATCAGTTGAGGTCAGGAGTTTGAGACCAGCCTGGCCAACATGATGAAACCCTGTCTCTACTAAAAATTAGGTGGGTGTGGTGGTGCACGCCTATAATCCCTGCTACTCCGGTGGCTCAGGCAGGAGAATCACTTGAACCTGGGAGGCGGACGTTTGCAGTGAGCCAAGATCGCACCACTGAACTCCAGCCTGGGTGATGAGGTGAGACTCTGTCTCAAAAAAACAAAACAAAAAGTTTTTTGAGAGAAATGTCATTTTTTGTTTGTTTTTGAGACAGGTCTCACTGTTGCCCACGCTGGAGTGCGGTAGGATCACAGCTCACTGAAGTCTCGACCTCCTGGCTCAATCGATCCTCCCACCGCAGCCTCCCAAATAGCTGGGAGAAATGTCCTGTTTTTAACGAATTTGTCTTCCTTTTTCTCTTGTTTTAATATCTAGTGATCTAGTAAATGTGGATGATATCTTTTGACTATCAACTATGAAACTTGTATGAGATATATACATCTTTCCTTCCTTCATCCTCAGGCTTTCTGGTTTTGATGGTGACACTGTGGCTTTTGTACTTCTGGTGGTTTCCTTTATACTGTTAAACCTCTTTCTTTTTTATTAAACCAACTTAGTGTGCATTAACCAGTGAACGAGGGAAAGGAACTCACAAGCTTCTTTCTGTGACCCTGATTATTGTTTAATAGTGTTTGTACACTGACAAGATACATAGTATCCACCTTCTGTACCCATGATGTCCACCTTTGTGCTTGGACAAGAGCATGCAGGGTAGGACATTTCTGAGCCTTGCTTTTTCCCCTGGGAGTTTTTTGTTTTTTAAGAGATAGGATCTCTTGCTGTCTCACCCAGGCTAGAGTGCAGTGGTGTGTTCATAGCTCACTGTAGCCTCAAACTCCTGGGCTCAAGCTATCCTCTTGCCTCAGCCTCCCGAGTAGGTAGGACAAGCATGCACCACCATGCCTGACTAGGTTTTGTGTGTGTGTGTGTGTGTGTGTGTGTGTGTGTGTGTGTGTGTGTTTTGTAGAAATGGAGGTGTCTCACCATGTTGCCTGGGCTGGTCCTCAAGCAATCCTCCTGCCTTCCTGCCTCAGCCTCTGATTCACTGGTATTAAGTTGTGAGTCACCACACCCAGCTCTACGTTTCAGCCCTTCTTACACATGGCTCCACTGGAGAGGTGTGAGGCCACCCCTGTCTTTCCCTTAGAAGTGACTGCTTTTTCTCTTTTTTTAAATTTGTTTTTATGTTTCTTTGTTTTGGGGGATTTTGTACTTTTTTTTTTTTAATTTCCTTTAAGACTGCTTTGTATCAGACTCCTTAGGAATTCTACTTCATTCTTTTTTTTAATTGAAAATTTTAAATTTTGAAATAATTGTTTTAAATTAATAAATAGCATTCAGCTCCTTTTTGCTTTTATAATTCATACTTAACATTTAGTAATTTTTCTAGGAAAAGTCTTAGTGTTGAATTTTTTTTTCCTGAATCTTTTTTCTTAATCCTTCTACAGCATGGTGTGTAATTTCTAATTGATTGCAGATTCAGCTCCCCCCTCCCCCATTATTTTGGAAAAACTTATCTTCTGTTAGCTTTAGTTTTGTGTTGGTATCTTGGGTATCTTTTTTTTTTTTTTTTTAGCTCTGATATGCATTTTATATTTTTTAATATTCCATTTTTATCTCATGTTTGAGCTGTTTTTATTAACTTCTATCACTCAAAAATCCAAATGGGGAATCTTCACCTTGGGTTATATTTTCCCCCAGGATTGAATAATTATCTGTATTTGTGTGCTACATTCTTTTATTGCTGCTGTTTTCTAATTTCAAAATGTTTGGATAGATACTAATTTCAAAATGTTTTTTTCTCTCTTATTCATGCTTAGGCAGACACAGCTTTTCCCAGATCTTGGCCTGCACAAGTGTTATAGGTAAATTCTCGCCGGCTCCTTTCCCTCCATATCTGAGCATTGTCTGCTTCCCCAGGAGCTGCAGCTCCAGGGTGGAGTACTGCCTTCTCTCAGCTTTCCTATACCTGAACCGGAAAGGAGAGGGGCTCAGACAAGGCTGTGTGTGGCTCTGCCTGACAGGTAGCCTCTGCTGTGCTGTGGCTTTCATGAGTGTCCTAGACTAGGGTTCTCCTCCCCAGTAGGGGAGGAGAAGGAAAGGTCATGGCAATATGTAGCTTTGGGCAAGGGCAGGAGGCACTTGCCCCATTCACGCAATTTGAAGGGCGGCACAAAACTTGGTAATTAAATAATATTTTAATGCAGTATTTTAAAAAAAACAAAAAATGTTTTATTAAAAAAAAAAAACCATGATGAATAAAAGATGAGCATTCTAAATACAGGATCTGTCAAGGGGTGACTAGGGTGCGGCGGGGCTGGCAGAGCCAGGGGCAGATTCACCACCTTCTCCTGCAGTCTGTGGTTGGTATTTATGTCCTCATGCTTAAAAGTTCATATTCCGTGAATCCCATCTATGTGAGGGTTTTGCATTCATAGTATTCATAGCATTCATAGTAAGAACTGAAATATTTATTTTATTTATTTTTTTTTTTTTGAGACAGGGTCTCTGTTGCTGAGGCTGGAGTGCAGTGGCGCAGTCATGGCTCACTGCAACCTCAACCTCCCAGGCTCAAGCCATCCTCCCACCTCAGCCTCCCAAGAAGCTGGGACTACAGGTGCATGCCACCATGCCTGGCTAATTTTTGTGGGGTTTTTTTTTGTGGTGGTGGTGGTGTTTTCTCTTAGAGACAAGGTTTCATCATGTTCCCCAGCCTGCTCTCAAACTCCTGGGCTCAAGTGACTCACCCACCTTGAAATCTTTATTTTTATTAAAATAATAGCACAGCAATGTTAAAAGTTCTCTATAAAAGGAAGAAATTCATCTACCATCACACCATCCCAGCTATCCAAGCTGTTTTCATTTGGCCAAGCTCCCTTTGAGACCATTACCTCTGAGTGTTATATTCACGTATTTGTCATCATAGCAGAAACAGAATTTACAATTTTCCCACTCAACATTGTATAGTAACGAAGTTTTTTGTTTTTTGGTTTTTTTTTTTTGAGACGGAGTTTTGCTCTGTTGCCCAGACTGGAGTGCAGTGGTGCAGTCTTGGCTCACTGCAACTTCCACCTCCTGGATTCAAGTGATTCTCCTGCCTCAGCCTCCCAAGTAGCTGGAATTACAGGTATCTGCCACCTCATCTGGCTAATTTTTTTTTTTTTTTTTTTTTTTGAGACAGAGTCTCGCTCTGTCGCCCAGGCTGGAGTGTAGTGGCCGGATCTCAGCTCACTGCAAGCTCCGCCTCCCGGGTTCACGCCATTCTCCGGCCTCAGCCTCCCGAGTAGCTGGGACTACAGGCACCCACCACCTCGCCCGGCTAGTTTTTTGTATTTTTTTAGTAGAGACAGGGTTTCACCGTGTTAGCCAGGATGGTCTCCATCTCCTGACCTCGTGATCCACCCGTCTCGGCTGGCTAATTTTTTATATTTTTAGTAGAGACAGGGTTCCACCATGTTGGCCAGGCTGGTCTTGAACTCCTGAGCTCGTGATCCATCTGCCTCGGCCTCCCAAAGTGCTGGGATTACAGGCGTAAGCCACTGTGCCCAGCCTGTAATGAAGTTTTTATATTGCTGCCTGGTCTCTGCGTTTTGCGTTTTAGTGGCTGTGTAATACTCCCATCCTTTTGCTGTGCCATAATTCTAATTAACAGATTGATGTAGTGAAGACAGTAGGGCTGGACCAGGCATGGCTCTGTTACTCACACATGCCTGAGACCAATCTCTGCCTCACTATCTTTATCTCCTAGGAGCATCTGCTGCTACCCACGGCTCTGGCTGCCCTGTTTGTATGCATAGCCCTGCCCTGCTCTCCCACCCTCCCTGGATGGTCATGGTCTTTTGGACCAGAGGTGGGCGTCTGACCCAGGTCACCATTGACCAGGTTGGCAAATCAGATCCTCTCAGCAGAGACTGGATGATTTGATAGCTGAGGCATTAATAGTGCAGCAGCCACAGTGAATTGCAAGAATGTGTGCTAGTGAAGTTTCTACACTTGCCCTGGGTATTTGACCTCCTAAGTTTTGATATTCAGATTGTCCTTGAATTCTGAGAGCTCTGGATTCCTATGATAAACTTTTCCCTAGGGCTACTTTGAAGAGGTTTCTGCAGGCGGTCTGATCCTCTCACTCTAACTTTTCCTGATCTCTGCTTATCCATCTATGTGAGGGAGTGAGACGAAGCACATGTGTAAAGTCCCCAGCACCGACCGGGCCTGTATCTGTGCCCTATATTTGAGTTATTTTAAGTTATCCACAATTATCAATAATGTTGAAATGAGCAGTTTTGCTTCCTTAAGATTAGTCCTTCGGTGTCGATTTCTTTTTTTTTTTTTTTTTGAGACAGAATCTCACTCTGTTGCCCAGGCTGGAGTGCAATGGTGCAATCTTGTCTCACTGCAGCCTCTACCTCCCGAGCTTAATCAATCCTCCCACCTCAGCCTCCCTCCCAAGTAGCTGGGACTACAGGCATTGTCCTGCTTGTCTCAGGTCCTACTTTTTCCTGTGTCCCTGATTATTGTTTCATCCCAGCTACTCAGGAGGCTGAGGTGGGAGGATCTCTTGAACCTGAGAGATAGAGGCTGCAGTGAGCTGTGATTATGTCACTGCACTCTAGCCTGAGGGACAGAGTGAGACCCTGGCTGCAAAAAAAAAAAAAAAAAAAAAATGTTTTCAGGCTTTATTTCTCCTATTGGTATAAGGGAAAGAAGTTGAACTCAACTCTGAATACAGTGAAGACAATTGGGGATGTATAGCAGAAGAGCAGAGTGAGGGGGTCCGTGGGTGGAGAATTACTAACAGGAACTTGATTAGATAGCAAGGGCAAGGGGATTCTTATTAACTGGCTTAGGATTGTTACTAATGCTGGGCTCAGCTGTGCAAGGTCAAGGCCTAGCTGAGAAGATGGCTCAGAGGAGCCCAACTAAAGTTTCTAAGGAGGGGTCTTTGTCAGTTCTAGGGCTTTGCATGTGAATGCTCTTTACTGAAAATAGAAATTAACCCTTGACTGTGCAATCTGATGGCCAACGTTTTCCTATCCTAGGCTGTGAGGTACCTTGTTGACCAGATAGGGTGAGGCCAGGGCTTGGAGCTGAAAAGCATTTTCAGCAGGCAAAGATCAAGCTCTTCACATAGACTTGCAGTAGGAATCCTTTGGGATAGAAGTTGACAAATATTCTCTTCTTCACCAGGCTCCAGTGAGGCTCCTTGAAGAAGCCTTGACTTTCAGTGTCCGTTCTTATGGGGCTTGAGTTGCCCGTTTTAGCAAGAATCCTGTTAATCAATTTATTGAGAAATTCTTACCCCTGATATCTAATCACTTTTAATATCTGATCAAATTCTCCATCCTCTACCCCACCCCCAGGTGATATCTGATCACCCAGGCCTGCCTGCAGCATAATCCTCTTAGGTCTGTTTAACCGGAGTCCATCCTACTCCTGACGTTTCCTTTTAGTCATTTTCCATCTACTGCCCCCCATCCTGCTCCTTGGCTGGCGTAAAAACCTGTTTGTGCATGCTGTATTCAGGATTGAGCCCACTTCTGTACTGAGGTCTCTTTCCCCTTATTGCAATACTTCCTGATTTAAATCTGTTCTTACTGCTATAACTACCGTCAGACTCTGATTTTCTTTGACTAAGTCTGAGAGGGAAAGTTCCGAAGAATAGGAGTGGCTAAGTTAGCTACGGAGAAGTTCCTCTGGGGCCAGGGAGCAGAGAGGAAGACAATGATAATTACGATGAAGATCATGTTTTTGATGTCAAAAAGTACAACACTTCCCATTACGCACTGCATGTGAGCCTCACACCTGCCCTGCAATGGAGGAGTAGATAGTTTACAGGTGAGTGAGCCCAGAGAGGAGGGGACTTGCCAGTGATCACTAGGCCAGCGAGTGCCTTTACTACTTCATAAGACCCCTATCAAGCAAAGTAGAATTGTTCATTCTCTCCACCATACAACCAAAGCACAGCTTGGAAAAGTGATTTGGCTAGAACCTTTCTCCAAAGCTATCTGTAGTGGTTATCATCTCCTGAAGGAAAGTCAATTTAAAAATTAAAGGATGTACCCGCTAGGGGGCAGCAGAGACCAGCTGTGCCTCATGGCCTTCCCCACCATGTCTGGCTCTCATTTGCCGCTGATCCTTCCGCGAGAATTCTTCAGCTATTATTTTAATTAACAGACTGCTCAGTCTGTGCTTGTGAAATATCTGTGAAAATCTGCATGCACCTCTCTCTCTGAATTTCTCTTGGAAATCCAAGGGATTACCTCATCCATGTGTACTGTTCTAGTATTAATTTACTTCATCCTCCTAGCAAGCAGCCCTATGCGGTAGATACTGTCATCTGTCATCCCCATTTTGCACACAAGGAAACTGAGGCACATAGACATTCATTATTTTCTCCACGGTCATGCTGCAAGGCAGTGACAAAGCCAGGATTTTTTTTTTTTTTTTTTTTAAGACAGAGCCTTGCTTTGTCACCCAGACTGGAGTGCAATGGCACCATCTCGGCTCACTGCAACTTCTGCCTCCCGGGTTCAAGCGATTCTCCTGCCTCAGCCTCCTGAGTAGCTGGGATTACAGGCACCCGCCACCACACCTGGCTAATTTTTGTGTTTTTAGTGGAGACGGGTTTTCACCATGTTGGCCAGGCTGATCTCGAGCTCCTGACCTCAACTGATCCGCCCGCCTCTGCCTCCCAAAGCGCTGGGATTACAGGCGTGAGCCACTGTGCCCGGCCTCAAACCCAGGATTTAAATTCAGGCAGGCAAACTTCAAAATCGACACCAGCCACCGTAAGCTGCCTGGGAGCGGGGCTGCTCCCATTCTCTGGAGCTCTTCTCAGACCCATGTGCCAAGTGTTGGTACAAGCATTTCCCATGTAAGTGCTGAACACGAATAAGTTTCGGGAAGTGTGCAGGCAGTGGAGATAAAGATAGCAAGGCAGGAAAGGTCCCTGCCCTCTTGGTATTGACAGGTTGAATATTAAAAGATACGCAATGTCTTTTAGCATCGAATGTGCCTACTGTATGCAGGCTCTGGACCTCCTTACCTAACTGTGACATGCTACCCACTGTGTGCAGGTCTTTACATACTTTATTTCATTTACTCTCATTTTGTTTTCAGTTAGGGTCTCACTCTGTTGCTCACACTGGAGTACGCTGGCACAATCTCAGCTCACTGCAGCCTCGACCTCTGGACTCAAGTGATCCTCCCACCTCAATCTTCTGGGTAGCTGGGACCACAGGTGTGCACCCTCACACCCAGCTAATTTTTTAATATTTTTTGTAGAGACTGGGTCTCCCTATGTTGCCCTGGCTGGTCTTGAACTCCCGGGTTCAAGCAGTCCTCCCACCTGGGCCTCCCGAAGTGTTGAGATTACAGGTGTGAGCCACTGTGCCTGACCTCACTTACCCTTCAAAACCCCACAGGGTTGGTATTAGTTAACATTTAATATGAGGCCCTTTGAAGCATAGTTCTGGAGTTGGACTTCCCAGTTCTGCATTTTATTAGCTGTATCATCTTGGACAAGTTATTTAAGGACTTCACTCATCTGGGCCTGTAGGTGCTAATAAAAGCTCCCATTTCAGAGAAGTGTTATAAGGATTAAATGAGCAAGTCCCTGTGAAGCACTTAACAGCTTTCTTTTTTATTTATTTTATTTTTAAAGTAAAGAGGTGGGGTCTCACTATGTTGCCTTGGCTGGTCTTCAACTCCTGAGCTCAAGCGATCCTCCCACCTTGGCCCTCCAAAGGAGTACAGGCGTGAGCCACTGTGCCTGGCCAACACAGCTTTCAGTACATGCTAACTATTATCATGTGTGTGTGTGTTTTGTGCTTCAGATGAAGTTGGAAGCTTCTAGGGGTTAAGCCCCTTTCCCAGAGTCACAGCTAGGAAGAGGCAGGACAAGATCCCACCTGGGCTGTTTTCTTTTGGAGGCACTGCTGTTTTCACTGTGGCTTAACACTCCAAGGGAGGGACTGGGATGGAATTCTACATGGGCCACAGAGGATTGTGCCAGAAGGAGAATGGTCACCTGCCCAGTGCAGGGTATGCCAGAGCAGAGCAGGTCAGCTTCCTTCCAGGCAGAAACATCTGCTGTTCCCACCACCTTGGTGCTCTCCTCCCAGATACATGCATGGCTGAGGACCTGCTCTCAGGTGAGATGGCTTGCCCTGAAAGGGGCAGAGCTGCCAGAGTCCCCGGGGGTCTGCAGGAGACTACAGTTTGGCCATGCTGCTTGCTGGTACAAGGAAATTTTTGGTAGGCAGATTTCAGGAGGTCCCACCCAAGTGTCACAAGCCAGAAACTTGAGATGCTGGACCCCATTCCACTTGATCCAGCATCTGGGAAAACCTGAGCCTGCAGTTGGGGCCACTTGGTCAACTCTCCATAGATCTTGTTGAATCAGCTTAAACCTGGACTTGTCAAATTCTGGATCTGAGCAGGCCAACTTGCAATTTTAAATCCTTCGAGCACTATTCCCTGGCAGACCTAGGGCAATTTTTGTTTTCTCCAGAGAAGTCTGCCGAAGTTTCTGAGGTGAAGTTTCCAAGCTGATGAATTGGAAGCCAGGACTTGGCAGCTCTCAGCCAAGGAGGGTTGCAGCCGGTGGAATGTAAGGAATGCCCAGGGACATCTGGTCTGCCTTGCATCTGTTCTTCAGGCCAGCCCGCATTCTTCCTGTGGGAGAGAGCTTCAGCCATAGGCCTAGAAACACTGGGGCCCCTTTGATCATGCCTCCTACCTCAGCCCCAAGTTGGATGACATTGAATGCCATACTTGCTTTACCTGGGCCTCACCTCTTCTATAAACAGGGTGCCAAGTCCTGCCAGGCCTGGGATTTACGTGCCAGGGTCTGGAAGAAACAAGACAATAGGGATCGTTATTCTAATGCAAAGGAGGTCCCTGACTCCCTTAGGATAGAACCTTCCTTACAAATTCTCTGAGATCCTTGCTCTAAATTAAAACTCCCTGAGGGCTCCTACTTCTTTTTTTTCTTTCTTTTTTTTTTTTTTTTTTTTTTTTTTTTTGGCGGAGGGGGCGGGATGGAATTTCACTCTTGTTGCCCAGGCTGGGCTACAATGGTGCGATGTCCGCTCACCGCAACCTCCGCCTCCTGGGTTCAAGTGATTCTCCAGCCTCAGCCTCCCGAGTACCTGGGATTACAGGCATGCACCACCATGCCCAGCTCATTTTGTATTTTTAGTAGAAATGGGGGTTTCTTCATGTTGGTCAGGCTGGTCTCAAACTCCTGACCTCAGGTGATTCGCCCACTTCAGCCTCCCAAAGTGCTAGGATTACAGGAGTGAGCCACTGCACCTGGCCAAGGGCTCTGACTTCTAGTTTTAAAATCAATGTATGCCCTGAGTGCATCGCCTCAATGGGCCTCAGTTGGAGTGGGCCAGCATTTCCCAGAGGAATTTAACCAGGGGAACTGCCCAATGAGGAGGAGTTTGCCACTTCAAGCCAGTTCTTTGGGCCTTTGAGATGCAGAATCAGGAGGAAGGGAAAAGGTGCAAAGGCTCTGGAGCAGAGAGGCAGCAGGGTGTGGAAGAAGAGGGCCTGAATCAAATACACCCACCCACAGTGTACAGTGGCAACTGTGCAAGGTGCTGGTAGCCTGCAACAGAGATTTTCCAAGGGAGGCTGGAGAAAAGCTTCCTGGAGCAGGTGGCCACTAGCTGAGATTTGAGCAGGCATGAGTGGACACAGAGGCAGTCTGGAAGCTGGGACAGTGGCACAGCAGGAGGGGGTGGGAGCTTGGTTGGTGTGTGTGTGTGAATACACCTCTAATATGGGGAGCACCGGGCCCATTATGCTCACAGGTCTTTCTGTCTGTAATACTGTATGACTTTCAGAAACCAAAGGGCCTCTGCCACTGACTCTGCAAATGTGTAGTTTGTTATTACAAACCCTTTGTAAATATTATTTTGATGAAGTTTAATAGTTCATCAAATGAGACTGTAATTTATTTGGTCATTTCTGTGTAGATGAACATTTAGGTTATTTGAACCTATCAAGTCATTATAAATAATGCCACAATGAGCATCTTTATACCCATGCTCTATTTCCTTAGGCTAAATTCCCAGATATGTATGTAATTAATAGGTCCAAAAAATGATGATTCTTTTAAAGTTCTTGATTGGTAATGCTAAGTATTTTCTAAAATGGTTATTACTAATTTTCAAAAACTTTATCATGGAAATATCTTAAATGTACCCACAAAAAAATAGAGTGGGTCACCATTTCTTGTAACCCAGCTCTATCTAATTATCAACATTTTAATCATTTTTAATCTTTATTTTGGGGAGGAGGATATACCTCTATTTAGCCAATTTGTTTTTTCTTTTCTTTTTTTTTTTATTATACTTTAAGTTCTAGGGTACATGTGCACAACGTGCAGATTTGTTACATAAGTATACATGTGCCATGTTGGTTTGCTGCACCCATCAACTCGTCATTTACATTAGGTATTTCTCCTAATGCTATCCCTCCCCCAGCCCGCCACCCCACAACAGGCCCCGGTGTGTGATGTTCCCCTCCCTGTGTCCATGTGTTCTCATTGTTCAGCTCCCACTTATGAGTGAGAACATGCAATGTTTGGTTTTCTGTCCTTGTGATATTTTGCTGAGAGTGATGGTTTCCAGCTTCATCCATGTCCCTGCAAAGGACATGAACTCATCCTTTTTTATGGCTGCATAGTATTCCATGGTGTATATGTGCCACATTTTCTTTATCCAGCCTCTTATTCATGGACACTTGGGTTGGTTGCAAGTCTTTGCTATTGTAAATAGTGCCACAGTAAACATACATGTGCATGTGTCTTTATGGTAACATGATTTATAATCCTTTGGGTATATACCCAGTAATGGGATTGCTGGGTCAAATGGTTTTTCTAGTTCTAGATCCTTGAGGAATTGCCACACCGTCTACAATGATTGAACTAATTTACACTCCCACCAACAGTGTAAAAGCATTCCTGTTTCTCCACATCTTCTCCAGTGTCTGTTGTTTCCTGACTTCTTAATTGCCATTCTAACTGGCATGAGATGGTATCTCATTGTGGTTTTGATTTGCATTTCTCTGATGACCAGTGATGATGAGCATTTTTTTATATGTCTGTTGGCTGCATAAATGTCTTCTTTTGAGAAGTGTTTGTTCATATCCTTTGCCTACTTTTTGATGGGGTCATTTTTTTCTTATAAATTTGTTTCTTTGTAGATTCTAGATATTAGCCCTTTGTCAGATGGATAGATTGCAAAAACTTTCTCCCATTCTGTAGGTTGCCTGTTCACTCTGATGGTAGTTTCTTTTGCTGTGCAGAAGCTTTTTAGTTTAATTAGATCCCATTTGTCAATTTTGGCTTTTGTTGCCATTGCTTTTGGTGTTTTAGTCATGAAGTCTTTGCCCATGCCTATGTCCTGATTGGTATTGCCTAGGTTTTCTTGTAGGGTTTTTATGGGTTTAGGTCTTACATTTAAGTCTTTAATCCATCTTGAGTTAATTTTTGCATAAAGTGTAAGGAAGGGATCCAGTTTCAGCTTTCTACATATGGCTAGCCAGTTTTCCCAGCACCATTTACTAAATAGGGAATCCTTTCCCCATTGCTTATTTTTGTCAGGTGTGTCAAAGATCAGATGGTTGTAGATGTGTGGTATTATTTCTGAGGTCTCTGTTCTGTTTCATTGGTCTATGTATCTGTTTTGGTAACAGTGCCATGCTGTTTTGGTTACTGCAGCTTGTAGTATAGTTTGAAGTCAGGTAGCATGATGCCTCCAGCTTTGTTCTTTTTGTTTAGGATTGTCGTAGCCATGCGGGCTCTTTTTTGGTTCCATATGAAATTTAAAGTAGTTTTTTCCAGTTCCATGAAGAAAGTCAGTGGTAGTTTGATGGGGATAGCATTGAATCTATAAATTACTTTGGGCAGTATGGCCATTTTCATGATGTTGATTCTTCCTATCCATGAGCATGGTATGTTCTTCCATTTGTTTGTGTCCTCTTTTATTTTGTTGAGCAGTGGTTTGTAGTTCTCCTTGAAGAGGTCCTTCACATCCCTTGTAAGTTGGATTCCTAGGTATTTTATTCTCTTTGTAGTAAGTGTGAATGGGAGTTCACTCATGATTTGGCTCTCCGTTTGTCTGTTCTTGGTGTATGGGAATGCTTGTGATTTTTGCACATTAATTTTGTATCCTGAGACTTTGCTGAAGTTGCTTATCAGCTTAAGGAGATTCTGGGCTGAGACGATGGGGTTTTCTAAGTATACAATCATGTCATCTGCAAACAGGGACAATTTGACTTCCTCTTTTCCTAATTGAATAGCCTTTATTTCTTTCTTTTGCCTGCTGCCCTGGCCAGAACTTCCAATGCTATGTTGAATAAGAGTGGCGAGAGAGGGCATCCTTGTCTTGTGTCAGTTTTCAGAGGGAATGCTTCCAGTTTTTGTCCATTCAGTATGATATTGGCTGTGGGTTTGTCATAAATAGCTCTTATAATTTTGAGATACGTTCCATCAATATAGTTTATTGAGAGTTTTTAGCATGAAAGGCTGGTGAATTTTGTCAAAGGCCTTTTCCGCATCTATTGAGATAATCATGTGGTTTTTGTCGTTGGTTCTGTTTATGTGATGGATTACATTTATTGATTTGCGTATGTTGAACCAGCCTTGCCTCCCAGGGATGAAGCCAACTTGTTCGTGGTGGATAAGCTTTCTGATATGCTGCTGGATTCGTTTTGGCAGTATTTTATTAAGGATTTTCGCATCAATCTTCATCAGGGATATTGGCCTAAAATTCTCTTTTATTGTTGTGTCTCTGCCAGCCCTTTGGTATCAGGATGATGCTGGCCTCATAAAATGAGTTAGGGAGGATTCCCTCTTTTTGTATTGATTGGAATAGTTTCAGAAGGAATGGTACCAGCTCCTCTTTGTACCTCTGGTAGAATTCACCTGTGAATCTGTCTGGTCCTGGACTTGTTTTGGTTGGTAAGCTATTAATTATTGCCTCAATTTCAGAACCTGTTTGAATATTCAGAGATTCAGAGATTCAACTTCTTCCTGGTTTAGTCTTGGGAGGGTGTATGAGTACAGGAATTTATCCATTTCTTCTAGATTTTCTAGTTTATTTTCATAGAGGTGTCTATAGTATTCTCTGATGGTAGTTTGTATTTCTGTGGGATTGGTGGTGATATCCACTTTATCATTTGTTATTGCGTCTATTTGATTCTCCTCTCTTTTCTTCTTTATTAGTCTTGCTAGCGGTCTATTTTGTTGATCTTTTCAAAAACCCAGCTCCTGGATTCATTGATTTTTTGAAGGATTTTTTGTGTCTGTATCTCCTTCAGTTCTGCTCTGATCTTAGTTATTTCTTGCCTTCTGCTAGCTTTTGAATTTGTTTGCTCTTGCTTCTCTAGTTCTTTTAATTGTGATGTTAGGTGTCAATTTAAGATCTTTCCTGCTTTCTCTTATGAGAGCACACTGCTTTAAATGTGTCCCAGAGATTCTGGTATGTTATGTCTTTGTTCTCATTGGTTTCAAAGAACATCTTTATTTCTGCCTTCTACCCAGTAGTCATTCAGGAGCAGGTTGTTCAGTTTCCTTGTAGTTACACAGTTCTGAGTGAGTTTCTTAATCCTGAGTTCTAATTTGATTGCACTGTGGTCTGAGAGACAGTTTCTTGTGGTTTCTGTTCTTTTACATTTGCTGAGGGGTGTTCTACTTTGAATTATGTGGTCAGTTTTAGAATGAATAAGTGCGATGCGGTGCTGAGGAAAATGTATATTCTGTTGATTTGGGGTGGGAAGTTCTGTAGATGTCTATTAGGTTCGCTTGGTCCAGAGCTGAGTTCAAGTACTGGATATCCTGTTAATTTTCTGTCTCGATCTGTCTAATATTGACAGTGAGGTGTTTAAGTCTCCCATTATTATTGTGTGGGAGTCTAAGTCTTTTTGTAGGTCTCTAAGAACTTGTTTTATGAATCTGGGTGCTCCTGTATTGGGTGCATATATATTTAGGATACTTAGCTCTTCTTGTTGAATTGATCCCTTTACCATTACGTAATGGCCTTTGTCTCTTTTGATCTTTGTTGGTTTAAAGTTTATTTTATCAGAGACCAGGATTGCAACCCCTGCTCTTTTTTGCTTTCCGTTTGCTTGGTAGATCTTCCTCCATCCCTTTATTTTGAGTCTATATGCATCTTTGCACATGACATGGGTCTCCTGAATACAGCACGCTGATGAGTCTTGACTCTTTATCCAATTGCCGGTCTGTATCTTTTAATTGGGGCATTTAGCCCATTTACATTTAAGATTAATATTGTTATGTGTGAATTCGATCCTGTCATTATGATGCTAGCTGATTATTTTGCCCATTGATGGATGCAGTTTCTTCCTAGCATGGATGGTCTTTACAATTTGGCATGTTTTTGCAGTGGCTGGTACTGGTTGTTCCTTTCCAAGTTTAGTGCTTCCTTCAGAAGTTCTTGTAAGGCAGGCCTGGTGGTGGCAAAATCTCTCAACATTTGCTTGTCTGTAATGTTTTTTCTTTCATCTTCTTTGTGATGGTATATTTAGCCAATATCTGATTGTTGACTACTTAGGTTGTTTTACAGTTTTCATCATCATATAACATGCTGCAGTGAATATCTTTGTCACAAATTCTTGTGCATTTCTGTAGCTCTTTCTTTAGGATAAATTCTTTGACAGAATTTTGGAGCCAAAGCCTGAATATATTTTGCAGTCATTTTTACATAGTACTAAATTGCTTTATAGAAAATTTGTACCAAATTATTCTTCTATCCTCATTGTCTAAGAGCATTCATTTCTTCTGTCTTTTATGGTTCTTTTTACTATTTTCTAATTTACTAGGTGGATAATATCATCTCACTGTTGTTTCAATTTGCATTTTATAATTACCAACAAGGTTTAGTTTTTAAATGTATCTTTTGCCATTTTGCCATTTATATTTTTTCTTATGTAAATTGGCCCCCTTTTGTTGTTTTTCTTTTCTTTCTTCCTTTTTTTTTTTTTATTTTTTATTTTTTGGTTTCTTACTGCTTTGTAAGAGCCTCTCATATGTAAAAACAGAATCTCAGCAGGAAGCAGATGGCATGTTAAGGAGCATTTAATGGCAGGATTGTTTGCAAATTGTGTGCATACAGTTTAGGGACCCCAACAAAGAGTAGTGCAGTAGCCCTGGGCTTGCAAAAGTGAGGGCCAGTTACCACCCCTAAGCCTGGATGCTGAGAGAGAGGGCAATTACTGGGACCAGGAAAGGACTCCTGACCAATGCTCTCATCTTTCTTAGAGAGAGACAGTCAACTCACAGAGACACGGTAAAAAGGGAGACAGTGGCATGAATTCCCTAAGCCAGCACTTTCCTTCCTCCCTTCCATCTGTTGACGATGCTGCCAATTGGCCAAACCCAACAGGGAGCCAGAGGGCCAGGCAACAGCTGCTGGACACGTCTTGGCCTCTTGGGGCCTATACAGGGCAGGGAAGGATGTAGAATTGATCTGGAGGCAAACAGAAGATGACTAGACATCCAAAGATAATAATTTCTTTTCTGGGATATGTATTTTAAACTCATTTCCTCAGTTTATTTACTGTCAATATTGTTTAGAGTTTCAATAATTTTATGTAGGCATATCAACCAATTTTGATGATTTTTCCTTTGATGTTTTGTTTAAGAAAGCATTCCTGATCCCCAACATTGTGTCATTATTCAACCATATATCGAGTGTTTTCCCTCTAGAATATGAAGGAGAAATAATTATTTAAAAGATGCAAATAAGTAGAATTTCATTTTAACAGCTTAATTCTTTCTTTCCAAGGGAGTGTAAGTCCTTGCACTCTTTCTTCCCACTTTGTGTAATTGGTTGGTTGAATGTGCTGATCTTGAAAGGTACAAACTGGGAAGGAGTTTTATTTTTTTCTCCATGCTGTTTTTTTTTTTTTTTTTCTTTTTGACACAGGATGTTCTCTGTCACCCAGGCTGAAGTACAGTGGTACAATCGCAGTTCACTTCAGACTTGACTTCCCTGAGCTCAGGTGATCTTCCCACCTCAGCCTCCTGAGTAGCTGGAACTACAGGCGGGTGCCACCACACCCAACTAATTTTTGTGTTTTTTGTAGAGATGGGGTTTTTCCACGTTGCCCTGGATGGCCTTGAACTCCTGGGCTCAAGCGATCTGCCCACCTTGGCCTCCCAAAGTGCTGGGATTACAGGTGTGAGCCACCATGCCTGGACTCAGTGCTATCTTAAACCTTCTTTGTTGACTCAGTCTTCTGCCAGTGATGAGCTGGCTGGGACCAGCTGGTGAAAACCAATTGTTAAATAGGAATTTTACAAGCTGGTTGTGAAACCATTGCAGCTGAAAATCAGCTGTGATGGGAGAATTTACACTATGGGCATCAACAAATACTACAAACAGGGCTTCTCCCACCCACCACCCCCCTACCCCTGCTTTCAATCGAGTTTACCTGCACACCACTGCTCTTACCCACTTCTTTTTGAGCACCTCCAGGAGAGAATGGGGACATTAGCTATTCTTCTGTCTTCCACTTTGCTTTTTCTCTCCACTTCTCCCATCTCTTCCTATTCCTGCTGACTTCTGCAGGGGCACATAAGTGGGGGGATTGGAAGAAGAGGGGTTAAAAGTCTTTAATAGGCCAGGCACGGTGGCTCACGCCTGTAATCCCAGCACTTTGGGAGGCCGAGGCGGGTGGATCACGAGGTCAGGAGATCGAGACCATCCTGGCTAACACAGTGAAACCCCGTCTCTACTAAAAAAACAAAAAATTAGCTGGGCGTGATGGCGGGCACCTGTAGTCCCAGCTACTCAAGAGGCTGAGGCAGGAGAATGGCGTGAGCCCAGGAGGCGGAGCTTGCAGTGAGCCGAGATCGTGCCACTGCACTCCAGCCTGGGTGACAGAGCGAGACTCTGTCTCAAAAAAAAAAAAAAAAAGAAAAAGAAAATCTTTAATAATTTGTGTTATGGTAGAAAGAGGGTTTGTAAGTGTCCTTTGTTATGGCAGGTGTCATTTATTGGCTGTTTGGCATGTTTGGAGAATATTCCAAGATCTCCCTTACCAACTTTGATCTGAGCAAGACATTTTCCAGCTGAATACTGGTGAAACCCCTTGGAGTTACCCTATATCCTCTTTCTTTTTTTTCTCTTTTTTTTTTTTTTTTGAGACAGAGTCTTGCTTTGTCGCCCAGGCTGGAGTGCAGTGGCCGGATCTCAGCTCACTGCAAGCTCCACCTCCCGGGTTTAGGCCATTCTCCTGCCTCAGCCTCCCGAGTAGCTGGGACTACAGGTGCCCGCCACCTCAGCCAGCTAGTTTTTTGTATTTTTTTTTTAGTAGAGACGGGGTTTCACCGTGTTCGCCAGGATGGTCTCGATCTCCTGACCTCGGGATCCGCCCGTCTCGGCCTCCCAAAGTGCTGGGATTACAGGCTTGAGCCACCATGCCCAGCCCCTATATCCTCTTTCTATCAGGAACCCCTTCACCTAAGCAGGCAGCCACTTCCAACAGGGCCCTTTCAAACTAGCTCACAGTAGGGCTGCACTAATTTCCATAGTGTACATTTGACTCATGGGAAGCCTCACACATCCTTGCCCAGCCAAAAGGAGTGAGTACCCTGACCCAGAGGCTGCCCTTCATCCTTCCAGGCACTGCAGCAGCTCCAGCCTACATCTACCTTTGGTCATCTCTGGGCAAGAGGCACCTTCAACCTCTACCCTCCCACATGACAGGCATGCAAGGCAGGCTCTCCAGAAAACTGTCTCCCCCAGCTCCAACAGCAGCTGGATGACCTGTGAGTTTTAGGCACTCAGAAAGTGTCCAGCTGAGAAGTAAAATATCAGTCTCTTCCTTTTGTAAATCTCTGCAATCTCCCCAAGAGGGGTTCTCTTGGAACCTCTCACTGGGCTTACAGGATGCACCCTTTGAGAGAAGGGAAACCCAATAGCACATGGACTTGTTTGTAAATTTCCTTCAGGGCATCTCCCCTTCAGTGACTCTCCAGCCTTCTCTTCCTTAGCCTGGAGGTGGGTCACCACTTCTTACCAAGTCCTTCACAGCTGCTCTAGGAGCTTTTCCACAGAACATGGCGGTAACTGTCATCTATTGCCTCAGCAATTCCCATTACATAAACTGACACATCAAGGACCTTGAAAAGACCATCCTGCTCCCAACCTGATCACATTGAAGACAGACTGCAATTGCGAGGCCTCTGCAGATTGTTTATACTGCTACAGGGTAGTGACCCCTGAGAGACAGTTCTTTGCTCAGCAGAGCACCTTGATGACTGTTTGGATATGAAAAGAAATGCCTAAGGCCAGGCACAGTGGCTCATGCCTGTAATCCCAGCACTTCGGGAGGCCAAGGCAGGCAGATCACCTGAGCTCGGGAGTTTGAGACCAGCCTGGGCAACGTGGCAAAACCCCATCTCTACCAAAAAATAGAAGAAATTAGCTGAGTGTGGTGGCACATACCTGTGGTCTCAGCTACTCAGGAGGCTGAGGTGGGAGAATTGCTTGAACCTGGGAGGTGAAGGTTGCAGTGAGCCCAGATCGCACCACTGCTCTTCAGCCTGGGTGACAGAGTGAGACCTCATCTCTAAATTAATTAATTGAAATAAAAGAAATGTCTGGGACCAATCTTTTTATTGATGAGAGAGCAACAATTCTATACCTGATAAGGCAAGGAGAATTCTGATGTTCTAGTAGTGGCCTGACTCAGGAATTTACTTAAGGTGTGTGGAGGCGAATGGGAGGGTAGCGGAACTTCTGGGAAATGATGACTAATATTCTGTTTGAAGCTGTTGCTATGCCGTATTCCTAAATCTTCAGCAAATTTGCGCTATAAATAACTTCCTTGTGTTTGTGTAATTTGAGGAAATCAAGAAGAAAAGAGGCAGTCTGGGATGGTGAATTTTATGTATCCACTGGACTGGGCCAGGGGCTACCCAGAGATTTAGTCAAATATGATACTGGGAGTTTCAATGAGAACGTTTCTGAATGAGATTGACATTGGAATTGGTAGACTGAGTAAAGCAGATGGCCCTCCCTAATGTGGGGGAGTGGTGCTTTATCCAACCAGTGGAAGGCCTGAATAGAACGAAAAGGCTGAGTAAGAGAGAGTTCCTTCTGCCTGACAGCCTTTGAGCTGAGACACTGCTTTTTGGGCTGAGCTGAAACATTGGCTCCTTCTGGGTCTCAAGCCTGCCAGTCTTCAGACTGGAGTTACACCATCAGCTCTCCTGGGTCTCAAGCTTGTGTACTGCCGGTCTTAGGACTTGTTGGTCTCTGTAATTGCATGAGCCAATTTTGTGTGTGTGTATGTGTGTGTTGCATTGGATGGGGATTGCCAAGTTTTTTCCAATCATGGGAAGCTAAGCAAGTTCAGTTAAATATGAAGAGAGGACAGGTAGTCTCTAAACACTGACGATACTCGAGCAGCCAATGTTTATAGTGGTAAGCCTGTAGGCAACAAATAATTTAATTTTGTTTTCTTAATAGAACCTGAAGGTCTTTCATTTTTAGCTGGGAAACCTAGGTTGGTTACGTACTGTTACTGCTGTAGTGGCTGTACTCCTCTTTACTCAGGTGCTGTGTTGTCATTTTCTTTTTTCTTTTTTTTTTCTTTTTTGAGACGGAGTCTTGCTCTATGGCCCAGGCTGGACTGCAGTGGCCGGATCTCAGCTCACTGCAAGCTCCGCCTCCCGGGTTCACGCCATTCTCCTGCCTCAGCCTCCCGAGTAGCTGGGACTACAGGCGCCCGCCACCTCGCCTGGCTAGTTTTTTTTTTTTTTTGTATTTTTTAGTAGAGATGGGGTTTCACCGTGTTAGCCAGGGTGGTCTCGATCTCCTGACCTCGTGATCCGCCCGTCTCGGCCCCCCAAAGTGCTGGGATTACAGGCTTGAGCCACCGCGCCCAGCTGTGTTGTCATTTTCATGTCATCTTTCTGACCTCTCCTTATGGAAACTGTATTTTGGTTTTTTTCTTCTGCAGTGGTGGGGAGATGTCACATTTTTAAATGCTATTCATTATCATCATTAGTTTTTTTCCTTCTTAAACCTATAATTATAAATCTGTTAATGTCTAAAACAACATGAAATAATTTCCTCCCACAAGAGAAGATGAAGAAACCGAACATGGTGGTTCATATCTATAATCCCAGCACTTTGGGAGGCTGAGGTAGGAGAATTGCTTGGGCTCAGGAATTTGAGACCAGCCTGGGCTACCCAATGAGACCCCATCTCTACAAAACATAAATAAATAAATACACAGTTGGGCCTGGTAGCTTGAGCCTGTAGTCCTAGCTACTCAGGAGGTGAGGTAGGAGGATCACTTGAGCCTGGGAGGTTGAGGTCACAGTGAGCTAGGATCATGCCACTGCACTCCAGCCTGGGTAATGAAACAAAACCCTCTGTCTCAAACAAATAAGCAAAAAAAAACAAAGATAGAGAGAAGATGAAGAGCTTAACACAGCCACCCCCTCTGCACGCTCCCTCCTTGTATCCGTTGTGCTTGTTATTACTGTATATCCCGGGTTTGTAAAACCCAATTTTCCTTTGTAAATATTAACAATTGTCTATCTCAAAATTGCTTTTGGTTTTGCACCGAATTCTGTGTTTATATTTATAAAACTTATTGCAATATCTTTGTGGTTTTAGGGTTGGTTGCTGGCTTTTTTTTTCCTGTTCCCCTTACCCCAATTTTAAATTCTTGATTTTGTTTCTCTATCTGATTTAGAAAATACCTTATAGTAACATTTTCTGGAAAAGCAGCCAAGTGCTACTCTTTCTAAGCCTTTGTGTGTCAGAGAACTGTTTTCTTTTGCTCTCACCATGAGTAACACCTAAGCCTAACTTTTCTGTAGACATGTTCCTTGTCTTCAATAATTAGTGTGTGGGGACCAGGGGAAGAATGAAGGAATCTTGCAGTCGAGGGGAGCAGTTGGATGCCTTCAGATTTTTAGCCCAGAGGTCTCTGTTAACCACACTTCATGTCATCAGAGCTGGGCAGCCTTATATAAAATCCATTCTAAACCTGCTGCCTGGGCTCTTAGGGTCTTTTTTATTTTATTTTATTACTATTTTTTAGACAGGATCTCACTCCGTCACCCAGGCTGGCGTGTAGTGGCGCAATCTCGGCTCACTGCAGTCTCCATCTTCCAGGGTCAAGTGATCCTGTAGTAGCTGGGACCACAGGCACGCCTGGACCACACAGGACCACCACGCCTAGCTAACTTTTGTATTTTTTGTAGAGATGAGGTTTCGCCACGTTGCCAAGCTGGTCTCGAACTCCTGGGCTTAAGTAATCCTCTTGCTGTGGCCTCCCAAAGTGCTGGGATTACAGGCATGAGCCACTGTGCCTGGTCTCTTAGAGACTCCTAAAACCACACTTCTCAGCCAGGCGCAGTGGCTCACGCCTGTAATCCTAGCACGTTGGGTGGCCTAGGCGGGTGGATCACCTGAGGTCAGGAGTTTAAGACTAGCCATGGCCGGGCGCGGTGGCTCAAGCCTGTAATCCCAGCACTTTGGGAGGCCGAGACGGGCGGATCACGAGGTCAGGAGATTGAGACCATCCTGGCTAACAGGGTGAAACCCCGTCTCTACTAAAAAATACAAAAAACTAGCCGGTCGAGGTGGCGGGCGCCTGTAGTCCCAGCTACTCGGGAGGCTGAGGCAGGAGAATGGTGTAAACCCGAGAGGCGGAGCTTGCAGTGAACTGAGATCCGGCCACTGCACTCCAGCCTGGGCGACAGAGCAAGACTCCGTCTCAAAAAAAAAAAAAAAAAAAAAGACTAGCCATGGCCAACATGGCGAAACCCCGTCTCCACTAAAAATTAGCCGGGCGTGGTGGCAGGCACCTGTAATCCCAGCTACTCAGGAGGCTGGGGCAGGAGAATCGCTTGAACCTGGGGGGCGGAGGTTGCAGGGAGCTGAGATGGCACCCCTCCACTCCAGCCTAGGCTAAAGAGCAAGACTCTGTCTCACAAAAAAATAAACAAACAAAAAACCACACTTCTCAAACTTTACTGTGCAAACAACTACCCTGGGTCCCTTCCTAAAATGCAGATTCTGATTCCTGGTTATACTCCAGGGTGGTGCTGAATTTTTGTTTTTTTTCTAGTGGAGACAAGGTCTCACTCTGTTGCCCAGGCTGGTTTTGAACTCCTGGGCTCAAGCGATCCACCTGCCTCAGCCTCCCAAAGTGCTGGGGCTACAGGTGTGAACCACCTCCCCCGGCTGCTGTTGATGATGCTGATGCCATTGACCCATGGACCACACTGAGTAGCAGGCTTTAGAGCATAGGCGTCTGATCTTTTGGCTTCCCTGGGCCACATTGGAAGAAGGAGAATTGTCTTGGGCCATACATAAAATACACTAGCACTAATGATAGCTGATGAGCTTTAAAAAAATGCAAAAAAATCTCATATTTTAAGAAAGTTTACGAATTAGTGTTGGGCTACATGCAAAGCCATCCTGGGCTGCATGTAGCCCACCGGCTGTGGGTTAGACAAGCTGCTTTATAGCTTTCAAAGCTGAGTCATGCATATTGTTGATTCTGTTTGATGCTCCTGATTGTTTTCTGTGAGGGAGGGCAGGTCCTGGGACAATGAGCTCCTCCCTTCCTCTATCCCCTCCCCCAGCCCTCACCATTCCCTCCATCTGCTCCCCTTCTCACCCCACCCCAGCCCTGAGGAAATGAGGGCACTACCAGGTGCCTGTGGACTTGATCCTCCCAGGATTAAGCCCTTCCCACCACCCACATCCTACTCCTTTCTCGGGTTGAGAAAACGCCTGCCGCCTACCTAGCCCCCTGGCTAAAACAGCTAGGATGGGGTCAAAGGGCATTGGGATTTTGACTTCAGTACTGGAGGCGGGAGGGTTGCGCCAAGGTCAGCTTTTATGCCTTTGTTCAACACAGCAAGCATACATTACCCAGCAGAACTCTGCCAGATATGGGAAAACCTGTGGCCTATGCTCTGTAGGAGGCTACAGTCTGGGGGAAGGGGTGAATGGTACAGGGGGCGCAATATCGAGGCACTGGGCCCTGCACCCAGGGGAGGAAGGAGAAAGCTGCCAGGCATGGGTCGGAGAAGGCTTTGTGTGGAGCTACACCCTGGAACATGAGTAGGCGTGAGCCAAGAGGAGAGAGGGCAGGGTGAGTCAGGTCATCCACCATGTTATGAGGACTCTAAGATCCTTGAACCAGTGGGAGGGGATGAGGATTAGGGCTCATCTGGGGACTGGGGATGAGGAAGGAATGGGTGACCAGACTGGAGATTTAGGCATATGCCACCTCAGAGACTGCCTGTGTGCTCAACTGAGCATACCCTGTGTGCCTGTGGGTATGGGGACAAAATTCCCCCAACGCCTGCTTCTGGCTTTGTGCCATTGCGTTTTCTTTAGGCAGATGTTCTTAGCTGTCACTGCACTGACTTCTAAAGCCACCCCAGCCTCCATGAGTGAACGTCCACGTCTTCTCCCCTCCAGTCTGTGGGGAGGAGCCCCACCCCCTTTTCTCCAGCAATTCCTAACACATCGCCTCCAGGCCTTTTCAGCACCATTGCCTCACCAGGAATGTTCTTTGCCCTTCTTCACTTGGTTCATTCCTATGCATTCTGCAAAACTTCATCTGCCACGCTTTTCTGACCTGTCCCCTCCCAGGCTGGTGAGGCAGAGCAGAGCATCCTGTCTGTCTCCCTGTGGACGGGAACGGGAGGTGGCCACTGGTCACCTAATGCATTGCACAGTGACTACCTGTGGGATTTGGTGACTATTGCAGGGACAAATGTTGAAGGACCCTGAAGTGCCTGCCTGTCCCTCGACTCTGACCTCTCTGTGGCTTCTTTTGCTGAATGTCTAGCTGGGTGCAGTGTCCTGTTACTTGATCTTTCCTCATTGGCATCTACTTTCCTAGTCCTCCCTGGATGCCTCTTCTGTTGCACCTACTGAACCAGTGGGCTGTGCTCTCTTTCACACAGTGACACTTCTGGCTGAGAAGTCATTAGTAACCCGCCACCCCCTATCATCACAGTCAGTAGGCCCTAAAGCTGGCCCTGTGTTTGGTCCAACCCACCTTCCACTTTGCCTCTCATGACTGATCCTTGATTTATGCCCAGGTGTCCTGAAGCCCACACCCTGATAGCTGACCCTCTGTCAGATTGTGCCTCTTACAAAAGGCCCTTCTCTTATCCTTCTCTCACAGGCCAACACCTGTCCTACTTCCACTCAATGACCTTCCCTGACCACTCCAGGTAATAACTACTCCCTGTCTTCAGAACCCTGCCACACCACTCATTGGGCAGATAATTTCATGTTCTCCATGGGGTCATTCTGTGTTCCTCTGTGTGCATGGTACCTGGCACAGAGCAGGGGTGCAAAAATATTTGCTGACTGAGTGTGCAAATGTAATCTCTTTCTCCTGGCAAAGTTTCCTGAAGGTAGAGGCCATGTACTGTCTACTGCACAGCTGACTTTATGCCCAAAGCTACTCTGCCAGATAAATTTGTGTATTAGCAGCTTAAAACCACCAGTCTGGTACCAGCCCCTTTAAGTGGATTGACCATACACAGATGCACACACACACACACACACACACACACACACACACACGAGACATAGTTGTTTTGTTTTTAACCTCAATGTATAACACCCAGAAGCTCTTTGGAAATCATCAAGAGAAGAACTCTCTGTGATGACGGAAATGTTTTATATCGGCTCTATCCTATATGGCAGCCACTAGACACACATAGCCATTGAGCACTTGAAATGTGGCCTGTGTGATTGAGGAACTGGATTTTTAATTGCATTTAATTTATTATTATTATTTTTTTATTTTTATTATGCTTTAACTTCTAGGGTACCTGTGCATAACGTGCAGGTTTGTTACATAGGTATACTTGTGCCATGTTGGTGTGCTGCACCCATCAACTCGTCAGCACCCATCAATTCGTCATTTATATCAGGTATAACTCCCAATGCAATCCCTCCCCCCTCCTCCCTCCCCATGATAGGCCCCGGTGTGTGATGTTCCCCTTCCCGAGTCCAAGTGATCTCATTGTTCAGTTCCCACCTATGAGTGAGAACATGCGGTGTTTGGTTTTCTGTTCTTGTGATAGTTTGCTAAGAATGATGGTTTCCAGCTGTATCGTGTCCCTGCAAAGGATGCAAACTCATCCTTTTTTATGGCTGCATAGTATTCCATGGTGCATATGTGCCACATTTTCTTAATCCAGTCTGTCACTGATGGACATTTGGGTTGATTCCAAGTCTTTGCTATTGTGAATAGTGCCGCAATAAACATACGTGTGCATGTGTCTTTATAGCAGCATGGTTTATAATCCTTTGGGTATATACCTAGTAGTGGGATGGCTGGGTCATATGGTACATCTAGTTCTAGATCCTTGAGAAATTGCCATACTCTTTTCCATAATGGTTGAACTAGTTTACAATCCCACCAACAGTGTAAAAAGTGTTCCTATTTCTCCACATCCTCTCCAGCACCTGTTGTTTCCTGACTTTTGAATGATTGCCATTCTAACTGGTGTGAGATGGTATCTCATTGTGGTTTTGATTTGCATTTCTCTGATGGCGAGTGATGATGAGCATTTTTTCATGTGTCTGTTGGCTGTATGAATGTCTTCTTTTGAGAAATGTCTGTTCATATCCTTTGCCCACTTTTTGATGGAGTTGTTTGTTTTTTTCTTCTAAATTTGCTTGAGTTCTTTGTAGGTTCTGGATATCAGCCCTTTGTCAGATGGGTAGATTGCAAAAATTTTCTCCCATTCTGTAGGTTGCCTGTTCACTCTGATGGTAGTTTCTTTTGCTGTGCAGAAGCTCTTTAGTTTAATTAGATCCCATTTGTCAATTTTGGCTTTTGCTGCCGTTGCTTTTGGTGTTTTAGACATGAAGTCCTTGCCCATGCCTATGTCCTGAATGGTACTACCTAGGTTTTCTACTAGGGTTTTTATGGTATTAGGTCTAACATTTAAGTCTCTAATCCATCTTGAATTAATTTTCGTATAAGGAGTAAGGAAAGGATCCAGTTTCAGCTTTCTACTTATGGCTAGCCAATTTTCCCAGCACCATTTATTAAATAGAGAATCCTTTCCCCATTTCTTATTTCTCTCAGGTTTGTCAAAGATCAGATGGCGGTAGTTGTGTGGTATTATTTCTGAGGACTCTGTTCTGTTCCATTGGTCTATATCTCTGTTTTGGTACCAGTACCATGCTGTTTTGGTTACTGTAGCCTTGCAGTATAGTTTGAAGTCAGGTAGCGTGATGCCTCCAGCTTTGTTCTTTTGACTTAGGATTGTCTTGGCAATGCGGGCTCTTTTTTGGTTCCATATGAACTTTAAAGCAGTTTTTTCCAATTCTGTGAAGAAACTCATTGGTAGCTTGATGTACCTTGGGCAGTATGGCCATTTTCACGATATTGATTCTTCCTATCCATGAGCATGGTATGTTCTTCCATTTGTTTGTGTCCTCTTTGATTTCACTGAGCAGTGGTTTGTAGTTCTCCTTGAAGAGGTCCTTTACATCCCTTGTAAGTTGGATTCCTAGGTATTTTATTCTCTTTGAAGCAATTGTGAATGGAAGTTCATTCATGATTTGGCTCTCTGTCTGTTACTGGTGTATAAGAATGCTTGTGATTTTTGCACATTAATTTTGTATCCTGAGACTTTGCTGAAGTTGCTTATCAGTTTAAGGAGATTTTGGGCTGAGACGATGGGGTTTTCTAAATATACAATCATGTCATCTGCAAACAGGGACAATTTGACTTCTTCTTTTCCTAACTGAATACCCTTTATTTCTTTCTCTTGCCTGATTGCCCTAGCCAGAACTTCCAACACTATGTTGAATAGGAGCAGTGAGAGAGGGCATCCCTGTCTTGTGCCAGTTTTCAAAGGGAATTTTTCCAGTTTTTGCCCATTCAGTATGATATTGGCTGTGGGTTTGTCATAAATAGCTCTTATTATTTTGAGGTACGTTCCATCAATACCGAATTTATTGAGCGTTTTTGGCATGAAGGGCTGTTGAATGTTGTCAAAAGCCTTTTCTGCATCTATTGAGATAACCATGTGGTTCTTGTCTTTGGTTCTGTTTATATGCTGGATTACGTTTATTGATTTGCAAATGTTGAACCAGCCTTGCATCCCAGGGATGAAGCCCACTTGATCATGGTGGATAAGCTTTTTGATGTGCTGCTGAATCCAGTTTGTCAGTATTTTATTGAGGATTTTTGCATCGATGTTCATCAGGGAGATTGGTCTAAAATTCTCTTTTTTTGTTGTGTCTCTGCCAGGCTTTGGTATCAGGATGATGTTAACCTCATAAAATGAGTTAGGGAGGATTCCCTCTTTTTCTATTGATTGGAATAGTTTCAGAAGGAATGGTACCAGCTCCTCCTTGTACCTCTGGTAGAATTCAGCTGTGAATCCGTCTGGTCCTGGACTTTTTTTGGTTGGTAAGCTATTAATTATTGCCTCAATTTCAGAGCCTGCTATTGGTCTATTTAGGGATTCAACTTCTTCCTGGTTTAGTCTTGGAAGAGTGTAAGTGTCCAGGAAATTATCCATTTCTTCTAGATTTTCTAGTTGATTTGCGTAGAGGTGTTTATAGTATTCTCTGATGGTAGTTTGTATTTCTGTGGGGTCAGTGGTGATATCCCCTTTATCATTTTTTATTGCGTCTATTTGATTCCTCTCTCTTTTCTTCTTTATTAGTCTTGCTAGCGGTCTGTCAATGTTGTTGATCTTTTCAAAAAACCAACTCCTGGATTCACTGATTTTTTGGAGGGTTTTTTATGTCTCTATCTCCTTCAGTTCTGCTCTATCTTAGTTATTTCTTGCCTTCTGCTAGCTTTTGAATGTGTTTGCTCTTGCCTCTCTAGTTCTTTTAATTGTGATGTTAGAGTGTCAATTTTAGATCTTTCCTGCTTTCTCTTGTGGGCATTTAGTGCTATAAATTTCCCTCTACACACTGCTTTAAATGTGTCCCAGAGATTCTGGTATGTTGTATCTTTGTTCTCATTGGTTTCAAAGAACATATTTATTTCTGCCTTCATTTCGTTATGTACCCAGTAGTCATTCAGGAGCAGGTTGTTCAGTTTCCATGTAGTTGAGCGGTTTTGATTGAGTTTCTTAGTCCTGAGTTCTAGTTTGATTGCACTGTGGTCTGAGAGACAGTTTGTTATAATTTCTGTTCTTGTACATTTGCTGAGGAGTGCTTTACTTCCAATTATGTGGTCAGTTTTGGAATAAGTGTGATGTGGTGCTGAGAAGAATGTATATTCTGTTGATTTGGGGTGGAGAGTTCTATAGATGTCTATTAGGTCCGCTTGGTGCAGAGATGAGTTCAATTCCTGGATGCCCCTGTTAACTTTCTGTCTTGTTAATCTGTCTAATGTTGACAGTGGAGTGTTGAAGTCTCCCATTATTATTGTATGGGAGTCTAAGTCTCTTTGTAAGTCTCTAAGGACTTGCTTTATGAATCTGGGTGCTCCTCTATTGGGTGCATATATATTTAGGATAGTTAGCTCTTGCTGTTGAATTGATCCCTTTACCATTATGTAATGGCCTTCTTTGTCTCTTTTGATCTTTGATGGTTTAAAGTCTGTTTTATCAGAGACTAGTATTGCAACCCCTGCTTTTTTTTGTTCTCCATTTGCTGGGTAGATCGTCCTCCATCCCTTTATTATGAGCCTATGTGTGTCTCTGCATGTGAGATGGGTCTCCTGAATACAGCAGACTGATGGGTCTTGACTCTTTATCCAGTTTGCCAGTCTGTGTCTTTTAATTGGAGCATTTAGTCCATTTAGATTTAAGGTTAATATTGTTATGTGTGAACTTGATCCTGCCATTATGATATTAACTGGTTATTTTGCTCATTAGTTGATGCAGTTTCTTCCTAGCCTCGATGGTCTTTACATTTTGGCATGTTTTTGCAATGGCTGGTACCAGTTGTTCCTTTCCATGTTTAGGGCTTCCTTCAGGGTCTCTTGTAAGGCAGGCCTGGTGGTGACAAAATCTCTAAGCATTTGCTTATCTGTAAAGGATTTTATTTCTCCTTCACTTATGAAACTTAGTTTGGCTGGATATGAAATTCTGGGTTGAAAATTCTTTTCTTTAAGAATGTTGAATATTGGCCCCCACTCTCTTCTGGCTTGTAGAGTTTCTGCCGAGAAATCTGCTGTTATTCTGATGGGCTTCCCTTTGTGGGTAACCCGACCTTTCTCTCTGGCTGCCCTTAAGATTTTTTCCTTCATTTCAACTTTGGTGAATCTGGCAAACTATGTGTCTTGGAGTTGCTCTTCTCGAGGAGTATCTTTGTGGCGTTCTCTGTATTTCCTGAATTTGAATGTTGGCCTGCCCTACTAGGTTGGGGAAGTTCTCCTGGATGATATCCTGAAGAGTGTTTTCCAACTTAGTTCCATTTTCCCTCTCACTTTCAGGCACCCCAATCAGACGTAGATTTGGTGTTTTTGCATAATCCCATACTTCTTGCAGGCTTTGTTCATTTCTTTTTCTTCTTTTTTCTTTTGGTTTCTCTTCTCGCTTCGTTTCATTCATTTGATCCTCAATCGCTGATACTCTTTCTTCCAGTTGATCGAGTCGGTTACTGAAGCTTGTGCATTTGTCACGTATTTCTTGTTTCATGGTTTTTATCTCTGTCATTTCGTATATGACCTTCTCTGCATTAATTATTCTAGCTGTCAATTCTTCCACTCTTTTTTCAAGATGTTTAGTTTCTTTGCACTGGGTACGTAATTCCTCCTTTAGCTCTGAGAAGTTTGATGGACTGAAGCCTTCTTCTCTCATCTCATCAAAGTCATTCTCTGACCAGCTTCGATCCATTGCTGGCGATGGGCTGCGCTCCTTTGCAGGGGGAGATGCGCTCTTACTTTTTGAATTTCCAGCTTTTCTGCCCTGCTTTTTCCCCATCTTTGTGGTTTTATCTGCCTCTGGTCTTTGATGATGGTGACGTACTGATGGGGTTTTGGTATAGGTGTCCTTCCTGTTTGATAGTTTTCCTTCTAACAGTCAGGACCCTCAGCTGTACGTCTGTTGGAGATTGCTTGAGGTCCACTCCAGACCCTGTTTGCCTGGGTATCAGCAGCAGAGGTTGCAGAAGATAGAATATTGCTGAACAGCGAGTGTACCTGTTTGATTCTTACTTTGGAAGCTTCCTCTCCGGGGTGTACTCCACCCTGTGAGGTGTGGGGTGTCAGACTGCCCCTAGTTGGGGATGTCTCCCAGTTAGGCTACTCAGGAGTCAGGGACCCGCTTGAGCAGGCAGTCTGTCCCTTCTCAGATCTCAACCTCCGTGTTGGGAGATCCACTGCTCTCTTCAAAGCTGTCAGAGTCGTTTGCGTCTGCAGAGGTTCCTGCTGCTTTTTTTGTTGTTGTTGTTTAGCTGTGCCCTGTCCCCAGAAGTGGAGTCTACAGAGACAGGCAGGTTTCCTTGAGCTGCTGTGAGCTCCACCCAGTTCGAGCTTCCCAGTGGCTTTGTTTACCTACTTAAGCCTCAGCAATGGCAGGCGCCCCTCCCCCAGCCCTGCTGCTGCCTGGCGGTTAGATCGCAGACTGCTGTGCTAGCAATGAGGGAGGCTCCGTGGTGGTGGGACCCTCCCGGCCAGGTGTGGGATACAATCTCCTGGTGTGCCCGTTTGCTCAAAGTGCAGTATTGGGGTGGGAGTCACCCGATTTTCCAGGTGTTGTGTGTCTCAGTTCCCCTGGCTAGGAAAAGGGACTCCCTTCCCCCTTGCACTTCCCAGGTGAGGCGATGCCTCTCCCTGCTTCAGCTCTCGCTGGTTGGGCTGCAGCAGCTGACCAACACCAATTGTCCGGCACTCCCTAGTGAGATGACCCCAGTACCTCAGTTGAAAATGCAGAAATCACCGGTCTTCTGTGTCGCTCGCACTGGGAGTTGGAGACTGGAGCTGTTCCTATTCGGCCATCTTGCTCCGCCCCCACATTTAATTTAAATTATTTTAAATGTATGTAGCCCCATGAAGCTAGTGGCTGCCATTGTGGACAGACAGTTCCGGACCACTCCCAGTTCATCTGCTCTAACCTCTGACCCTCACTGTCTCCCCTCCAGACCCCTGAGCCCCTTCCAGCACTGCTTGAGATGCCCTCTACCTGTGCCTACCTCTCTTGTCTGCCAGTTTGATTTGGACCTGTTTTTGCCACCTCAGCCCCCATGCTCTTGTCAAACATGTATTTGGCCTCTGGCCAAACAGGGCCTGGGAGGAAAACAGAGTCCTGCTTCTGCTTGGCTTCCCCATCAGGGAGGAGAGTTGAAGTGACAGCCTCCTGATGGCTTAGAAATGTGGAGGATGCATCATGTTCTGGACATGGCTGGCCATATGAATGACATCTTTTCTTTCTTTGAACCATCTCCACCTGCTTTTATGGACCCCCCCTCCCCCGCCATGGGCAGGGCAAAGTAGGATGTTGACATATGACTAGCTCTTGGGAATAAGGCCATGGAAGTAAGGCAGACACATGGGGTGATTTCATCAGCCTTATTATCCTTAGATAACTGGTTATCTTAGGTTATCCTTAGATAAGTTATTATCCCTAGATAAAATGAAGCCCGTTTTAATAGAAAATGAAACAGACAAGATGATGACATCCTTTGTATGTTTACTATAATACAGCAAAATTTTCCAGACCAGAGCCAATGTCCACGGCTCTAGGTACACCCCTTCCAAGCAATGCAAAGGACATCTCCAATCATGACATTTAAGACAGTTCTTTATTTCTCTGACAGTGACTTCTTGAAGTGCACATATAATAAATAAATAGAAAATATATCTTTGTTCATGGTGATGCCTACAAGAAATGTTTACATACAAACACTCTATACATCTAACTCCCGAAAAAGGACCAGCTATTTCGGCAACAGAAAAAAGACAAGCATTTCAGAGGAGCGTAGCTTTCCTTAAAGACCAAACTCACTTAAGTCTTACAAACAGAAATAACAAGGAGGACAATTTTCTAAGCAATAAGAAAATTTGTGCTACCAAGAAAATGCCTAGATATTGGCTCTTGGTGAATGGTTTAGGAAAGAAAGTTTTAGGTACAGATCCTGTATGGTGAAACATATGTAGAACTCTGAGAACTTTCAAATAGATATCTTTTTTAAATGAACTGAGCCAAAGACAGTCAACATTCCTGGCCACCTGAAAGTGATCACATCCTAAGTGGTTCACAGTGTGAGACTCTTGCATTAAAAGAGTGAAAACTCAACAAAACCGTGGACAAGAAGGACATGAGGTCATTTTAACTCTCCTTTCCATCACTGCTAATCTCCCTGGAAGAGGTCCTTCCTGTGAGTCTGGCCTTTGAAGCAGCCATATCTTTAAAAGCAGAGCCCTGTGGTCACCTCCCAGCAGCTGAAAGATGTTTAGTGGGAAAGACTTCCCTGGCAGTTGACTCCCACCTGGGGAATGGACTCTTGGACCGAGTCTCATGGGTGCAGTTGGGTGGAGGGAGCCAGGCAGGCCCTCTTTGAAGGAAAGTTTGTGGTTGGGGCAGGAAAGGGGATAAACATAGTTCATCACAAGACCCAGGAAGACCTCGGTGCCTCATGTGAGATTATAAACCACAGATAGAGTTCTCCCTCTTACAGGAGCTCTTTGGGCTCTCTCTAAGGTAGGCCAGGGAGAGAGCAGGGCATTAAGCAGCAGCTGAAAGGGACTGGGGTGGACCCAATAGCTGTTCAGACACCCAAGATCAGTCAAAATCGCTCACCAGAAACATGGCAGGCCCTACTCCCTCTGCTGGGCCTCACCTGTAGAGCTGCAGAGACAGGAGAGCTAGGTAGCACCAATGGGGAGTTGGCATCTACTGTGCACCCAGGCTGGGCTGACAGGTTGTGAACAAAGTGAAGGCCACAGGGACCGCCAACACCAAGGGGAGGGCGGGTTTGTGTGCGCTGGGAGCAGGAGGGAAGAGAGTGGCTAGCTCTCATTCTACTCTAGTCATTTCCTTTCCTTCAAGGGGACTTGTCCCCATTTCCAGAAGCTACTTCAGGAGTGCCTGGGCACTCAGGGGCCAGTTGTTGAGGCAATGTGGTGTGGCAGCAAGGGCTAGGGTGGGGCTCCCCGGGCCCTCCCCTGGCTATGTGGTTCTTTCCCATCTTGGGGGCTCATTTTCCCCATCTGTTAAAACGAAGGCTTTGGACTAGATATGTTCTATATTTCCAGCTCTGAAATCCCAGACCAAGGGAGTGTGAGCACATCTAGAGTCTCCTGGAGGCCCCCGTGCTCAGTTCCCTGGATGAAGAGCAAATGAGGCCCCAAGGCAGGAACTCACTTCTATGGGCTTCACTCCACCCTCTCGGAGTCAGAGGCAGGGCTACCTGGACACCAAATTCCTCTGTGCTCATAAGCAGCAAAGCCCATTGCTCCCTTCTGACCACACTTCTCCATCATGAGTGGGCCAGAGAGGCATGGGCAGAGGGCAAACCTGCAGTCACCAGCTTCAGCAGGCAGCGGCAGGGAGGGCTGAATCCCTGAGCCATTCCAGAGGCTGCCTCATGTCCCCCCAGCAAAATGCCCCCAGCCTTCATTCCTGCAAGCAAGAAGCCTTCCTAACCCTCCCCCTCTGAAATGGCACTGGTCTCCATTTTACCTCACTGTGATTTCTCCGCCTGGCATTGCAGTGCACATGGACCTGACTGCCTGTCCCATTGTACTGCAGGCCCCTCGAGCTAGGCATTAGTTCTCACCTCTCCATCCCGTGTGCCCTGAGCACCGAGCATCATGGATATCAGTGGAAAGGAATGTTTTCCTCCACTGTTGGGTTCCAGGTACCATGTGAAATGCAGCAGACTTCTGGAATCTCAGAACAAAAAGGGCCTTTGAGAGTCATCTAGTCCAAGTCCCAACCTGCTGCCCGAAGTCTCCTGAAAGGTGGACACAGCCAGAGGCAGGGCTTGCCTCTTCCCCAAGGGTAGCCAGTTTCACCCCAGCTCCTAATCCTGTCAGGCTGGCTCTTGCTTACCGGAGTAAAGATTTCCTTAAGGCCAAGGCTGTTTTTCCTACATTTACCACCCTCACTTGTCTGCTGAACACCATGGGGATCTGTGAATGACCAGCCCTCCAGGCTACCTCCTAACTGGGTCAGAGCTCCTGCGTCTCCTGATATGGTCCCCAAATCCCCACTGAAGAGGCACAGATAGGAGAGAAGCACCCAAGAGGCTGCAGGAAAGTGAATGTTTCCAGCATTGGCCAGCACCGCCCCAGGGGCTCCAGGTAGACACTTGAGTAGGGGCAGGCGGCAGCACCAGGGTCTCTGATATCTTTCCCTTGGCCCATCAGGGCTGAAACACGGCCTTCCCAGGCAGCTGCTGGTAGGGACGGGGGGAACCCAGCCATCCCCCACTGGTCTGCTACCAAGAGTCATCGTCCATCATAGTCTACCACGAGGTGGCACCAGGCGGCAGCTGTCTTCACAACTTCTTCTTCTTCACCACAGGGATAGGCACAACTTGGAAGATTTTGGCTTTGTGATCCTCAGTGTCCAGAGTCACCCAGATGGGCCGGAAGCTGCCTTTGAAGCCAACAAATGCCATTTGCTCTGAAAAGCAATGATGAGTCTCCTGAACAAAAGCCCTATGAGAGGACGGCTGCCCCACCCCATTCCAGGGCTCCCCATTGCCAGTCCCCCACCCCCACCAGGCACCCCCAGCCACACTGCACTGTGGCCCCTTGGGAAGAGCTCTGTGCTCAGCTACTGATGGTGCCTGACGTGCATTTGTATGGGGCAGGCAGGGTCTCACCTGAGCCTCACTGCCACCTAGCCAGGGTGATGGCTTTGCTTTTGACAGGGGAGCCATGCACAGCAGGAAACGGGGCAAATTGTAAGGGAGGAGACCTCCTAGGAACCTGCCTACCTTCGAACTGCCCCTAGGACCACCAGCAAGTCCCTGCCCCTCTCTGAAGCCCAGTGTTTCCATCCATCAGACGATGGCATTGATCTACAAGATCTCCTCCCCCGCCCTATCACTCTGTGGCTTTAGAAGGAATTCTGAGAGGGGAAGGAATTTGACCAAGAGTGTGGAGTAAATGGTGCAGCCCAGATTAGAACTCTAACCCCCTGAACCCCACACAGCACTCCCCATCTTGCAGTTCAGAGTTTGAGCATCCAAGGGCCATGGGAATCCACATCTATACTCAGCCCATCCTGGCAGGCAACATGCATTTATCACCACCGGGAAAGTGCCATTCAACTTAGGTCACATTACATACATCAACTTTTGGCAACCGGGATCTTAATTTAAAAGACAGAGGCTCCAAAATGATTCCAGGACTGGGCTGGAAAGGATACTTCTCTTTTCCTTATGTTCTCCTTTGGCTGGTTTGAAGGGTTTGCATTGCTTCTGATTTTTCTTATCACCCCATATGATGGGCTTCTGATATGATGTTTTCCATAGTGAGGATGGTGTATAACTAAGAAGCCCAGCTTTGAGTTAGGAAGATTAGGATCCAAGTCCTAACCTTAAACAAGTGGCTTAGCTGTTAAATTCTTGGTGTCCTCATCTTAAATGGAAATAATAGTACCTGGTGTACAGGTTATTAATGAGTAAGTGAGATAATTATAACATGTTCTGCAAAGTGCAAGGCTGAACATTAAACAGAATCACAATGATCATTATCATTATTGCCTATGGAGCTGCTCTACTGCCCACACAACCTCTCTGAGGATTCTCCCTGCACCTAGTTTTTGTGATATAATGGGTGTCATGCTGATATGTCCCTCCTGGATGGCTTCTTCCAGCACAGCCTGCAAACCTGTGCTAGGCTTCACCACCAAAGAGCTGCCTGGCCTTGGACAAGCCATGTAGGTTCTCTGGGCTTCTAGTTTTCTTTTCATCTACCTATCTCAGAGGAACAAATAAGAGTTTTGCAAGCTACAAAGGACTATACAAATGCTAGGCATCAGCTGGAATGTTGAAGAAGATGCAGGACCCCTGGCCAGTCTGAATAGCAGGAATGGGGTAGGAGGGTGAGGCTAAGCTACTTTTCTTTTTTTTTTTTTTTTTTTTTTTTTGAGACGGAGTCTTGCTCTGCCACCGAGGCTGGAGTGCAGTGGCCGGATCTCAGCTCACTGCAAGCTCCGCCTCACGGGTTTACGCCATTCTCCTGCCTCAGCCTCCCAAGTAGCTGGGACTACAGGTGCCCGCCTCGTCGCCCGGCTAGTTTTTTTGTATTTTTTAGTAGAGACGGGGTTTCACTGTGTTAGCCAGGATGGTCTCGATCTCCTGACCTCGTGATCCGCCCATCTCGGCCTCCCAAAGTGCTGGGATTACAGGCTTGAGCCACCGCGCCCAGCTAAGCTACTTTTCTTATGATACTTTTGTTGAATAAAGGGCCACTTTCCAAACAAATGAGTGAACAACTCTAGCAATTTTCTTTCGTGGCTGGTAGCAAGTTATAATAAATTTGCTGCAGTGCAGGGGTGGTAAACAGGTGGCATCTTGCCCATCCATTCCAGTAGACCACTAGTTGTGTGGGGGATTCTGAGGTTGTACCCAAGTTTAGTACAAAGCATGTTCTCAACTCAGCAAAAGACGGCAGCAACCTCCATGCCAGGCATTTGCCTTCTCTGGTTTTGGAGTCAATTTAAACCCCAGTTCAAACCCTTACCTTTCAACTTGAGACCCCTGTCTGCCCCAAGCTTTTCCAGCACTCTGGTCCATGGGCCTCTGGAGACATATCTTCCCTTTGATGCCATGAGCACTATGGAACTGTGAGAGAAGAAACCAGTTAGACCAGAGAGAGGGCAAACTGGGGCAAGTGGGCATCGGGAGGGATGTTGGGTTGTGTGTGGTGGGACTGGAGTTAGCAGTGCCCAGAGGCCTGGCCAGGGATTCAGGAAAGGGCAGCCTCTCCTGTGTTCTGAGCTGACGGGCTCTTTCCATGTGGTGACGAACATCCTGAGCTCCCTCCCACGCATCTGGCCACAGTTGATGCCCACGGCCTTCTCCAAGCTTGGACTCAGCTCACCACATTTATATGTCTCTGTCCAAACAGAGGAGAGGCTGTAAACAGAGCACACCATGCCAGGGCTCGGCACACAGTAGGACTTCAATATGCATCTCTTCCCTTGAACGTTCTCAGCCCTGGTTAGGTAAGACCACATAGAAATGTGGTGACAGAGGAAGGAAGGAGGAAGGGATGAGAAAGAAAGGAGGTGAGGGAAGAAGGAGGGGAGCATCTGTCAAATCATAAAACCATCCAGGAGCTCCTGTAGATCCTGAAGGTTCTAGAGACCAGCTCCATTTGGCATCCCTTGGGATTTCATTAGAACCACAGAATTCCTCCACTGCAGACTCTCTGAATCAGAATCTGCATTTTTACAAGATCTGCAGGAGATCGTATATACATTAAAGCTCTAGAAGCCCCATGCTAGAAGATTTCTCTTGGAGCACATCTTTCTTTTGCTGTCTTCTTTTGATGGGCACAGGCTTAGTATAGTCCAGAGCCAGCTTCCTCTGAGCTGCAGGAAGAGCATGGCCAGGTTTGAAGTCTTTCTGGGGAGAACACCATGTCATTACCATGATGCTCGGGTTGTATCAAGAGCTCAGATTGACCTCTTATGTTCTTGTCACCTCTCTCTCTGGTCAGGCAAGACAGGGCTATTGCCTCTATTTTGTAAATGGGGAGATTGAAGCAAATAGTTACCAAGTATCTCAGAAGACCTGCCAAAGGGAAATGTGCTTGAAAGAGGCAGAGGTTTGGAACAATGTGTGTGCCCAGCCTGAAGGAACCAACTTGCAAAAGTTTCTCCTTGGGAATAAGGAGTGTCTGTCCCCTGCCTCAGGGTGTATTCAGTCCAAAGTGCTGGGAAAATAGCCTTCACAGTGGCAGACTCAGCATGCTGGGCCAGACAGGAGGAAGTGAGCACCTCCCTTGGGAATAGAAATGGGGCAGAAGCTCAATGGGGCATCCAGTTCGTATCTCAAAGGAACTCTGTAACCACAGACCACAGTCCAGACATGGAAAAACTGTATAGGATTCTGGAACCCGTTGTTACTCCTATTTGTGTCCCACTGGGAGCAGCAGGAAAGATCTTAGGATGCAAAGGGCTTGTGTGAAATAAGGATAGATGGGAAGGGAGCTGGGGCTGCCTCAGGCCCTTGAGGAAGGCGGGAGAGGGAGGCCCAAAGAGTTGGTAGGGTGAGGCCCCTTAAGGAGAGAGGGCTCATCGCTAACACATCCTCCACTCTAGATTCAGGATCTGTTCTCTGGAGGATATTTCTGCATTGTTTCATTTCAGAACAAAAGCTAATGGTCCCTTGTTGGAGCTCAGCCTTCCTACTTATGGGACTCAAATGTAGGTCCTGCCCTCCTGATGGGGACCTAGGTTAGCTCACATGAGCAGGACAGGGAGACGGGCTTCTTTTGTCCCCACCGCCTCCCACTGACACCCAGAAGCCTGCCTAACTGTGTTGGGCACACTTCTTTGCCTGGTATGCCATCCTCATGGCCTCTAAGCCCATGCACCAGCCAACACAGAGTCTCCCACAGAGTGGCAGGGCACAGGCAGCCCTCAGAAGCCATGCTAGATGTTTACGGTGTGAGCAGCTGCCCTCTTCTCTCCCCAGGACCCTGGGGCCAGTAGTGGCCTGCTGGATGGGGTAGGAAGGGTGGGCCAGGCTAGGCAAGGCCCGTAGCCACAGTAGGACAGGATCTGCCTTGCCTCATTCCCTGCTGCTTTCCAGGAGGTTAGAGAGGGGTCTAGTGGTACCAGTGCCTGCCTGGGTACGCAGCACCAGCCCAGGGAGTGGCCCATTCCAGTAAGGGCTTCCCCAGAGAGTTGCTGCTGCTCGGGCTGGAAGGAGCCTTGCACATGGTTCCAAACAGAGTAGCACTGCAGTCTAGTTTCTTGTTCCAAGCTCTGCATCCTCTTCCATTTCAAAAGAAAATCCTCTGCCCAAAACGGCATGATCTCTAGATAATAACTATTTTTCCGAATTTGGTCAACCTTGTCCTTCTGTCTGAATCTGCATATGAAAAATAGAATGCCGAAGAAGCATCTGATGGGGGAATGAGAGAGGGAGTAAATGTGGTTAAGCAAAATCCCATTATCTAAAATCTCACCAGGTACCCAGTTCACATCGTGCCCCTCATGGAGTCAGCATCTGGGAAGTACATTTGCTTTCATTCAATAACTATTAATGTTTACTAAGCACCTACTATGTAGCAGGTACCACATGAAGTGCTTAGACTTTCCACCAGGTTGTGGCTCCTGAGTGAACCGTACACTCACTTAACTAGCCATGTTCTGTGCTAGAAATGCAAAGGGAAGTTAGACATGGCCCCAACATTGAGAAGGCCACACTCTTCATGGGGCAACAGATGTGTCCACCAGACCTATTGTAAGTAGTGCTTTAGCAGAGGTAGAACTTTTTTTTTTGAGATGGAGTCTTGCTCTGTCACCCAGGCTGGAGTGCAGTGGCACAATCTTGGCTCACTGCAACCTCCACCTCCCGGGTTCAAGTGATTCTCCTGCCTCAGCCTTCCGAGTAGCTGGAACTACAGGTGCGCACCACCACATCCAGCTAAGTTTTTTGTATTTTTAGTAGAGATGGGGTTTCACCATACTGGCCAAGCTGATCTCAAACTCCTGACTTCATGATCCGCCCACCTTGGCCTCCCAAAGTGCTGGGATTACAGGTGTGAGCCACTGTGCCCAGCTGAGATAGAACTTTTGGGTTGGATGGGAAAAGACCTCACCAAGGAGGCAATGTGGGGAGACTTGTAAGGTATTGGGGAATTACCAAAGATTGCTAAGGAGAGGGGACACAGGTTTTCCCTGCATTTAAGAAGTTTAAACCAGCAGCCAATATGCAAGATGGGTTGGAGTTGGGGCAACTGGAAGAGGGAGGCCCATTAGGAAACTATGCCAACAGTGCTGGTGATGACCAGCAAAGGCCTGGGCAGAGCAGCAGAAGAGAGGATGCTGTGGAGGGAACCAGCAGGCGAGCAGTAATGCAGGTGGAGTTGATAGTGTGTGATGATAGTGTGTGGAGGAAAGAAAGAGGAGTCAAACAGAATGCCCAGATTCTGGCCTAGCTATCAGGATGGACTGTGATGATTTCATCAAAACTGAAGAAGTAGGATAGTGGCTGGTTTGGGAGGTTAAACATTTTAAAAGGCTGAGAATTCAGTTCCATACAAGACGTCCAGGTGACGTTGTCCAAGTAGCAGTTGGATTGGAATGTCGGGTGCTTAGGAAGGAGATCCAGGCTGGAGATAGTAGCCACCAGCACTTGGATAGTATTGAAGGTGTGGGAGGGGATGAGATCATGCCGGGAGTGTAGTGAAGAGGGCCAGGGCAACCTTCCCATGTGTAGCGGGGCTGTCCCGCCTGCCTCCGCCTGACCTACATTCACAGCAGCCCGGCTCCAACACCAGAGTCCACAGACAAGGACGCTCTCATCCAACACCCATGATTTGTGGGCAGGCTATAGAGAGACTGCCTGAGCTTTTCCAGACTGATCTGTGATGAGGGCCTTTGTGAGAGGGAGGGGGCCCTTGCCCAGGGGTCTGCTGTGCCAGCAGCCAATTCCAGAAGCAGAGGCACAGACTCACTTGTCAGGGATGGTCGCCACATAGTTGAAAAGCTGCCATGGTATGCCCTGCAGAATGGAGTTCCTGAAGCTCATGTGGCTCACCATGCGCCCTTGGCTGCCGTCAATCACCACCACCTGGATGCCATCCTCCGAGCTAGGGTACTTCTTCCCATCCACCTGCAGAGTCAGAGCAATCCAGGTGTGAGGCGGGGTGCCAAAGCCCCAAGGTTCTCCTGCCCTGGTGGTTCCCAAGCAGACCCTGAAGGCAGAAGTTGCCTATGCAGCTGTTCAAAGCATAAACTCCATTATCCACTTAACTCCTTATAGCCCTCAGTAGTGGGTCAAATAGTGGCCCTGCAAAAGATACGTCCACCCGGAACCTGTGAAAGTGGACTTAACTGGAAATACAATCTTTGCAGACAGAATTAAGTTAAAGATTTTTTTATGAAACCATCTGGATTTTTAGGGTGGGCCCTAAATTCAAAGATAGGTGCCTTTGCAAAAAAAAAAAAAGGCAGGAGGAGAGGTGAGACGCAGACACTCAGGAGAAAAATCCACATAAAGACAGAGATTAATGTGTCTGCAAGCCAAGGAGTGTGCAGGAGTGCCGCCAGCCACCAGAAGCGAGAAGAGGCATGGAACAGGTTCCCCGCCCCTAGTCCCCAAAGGAAACCACTGCTGCCAACACCTTGCTCTTGAACTTCTGGCCTCCTGAACTGTGAGAATAACTTTCTCTTGTTTGATGCAAACCACCCAGTTTGTAGGAATTTGTGACAGCAGCTCCAGGACACACTATCCCCTCTCAATGAGCAAACCCTAATCCTCCAGGGGCCGGAGGTGCTTACTTCAATGTAAGCGAAGTCGTTCCAAAGGTGGAAGAAGTGCTGCTTGCAACTCTCCATCTTCACCTCCAAGAAATGGTCCTTTGTTTTCTGGAAAACACATAGAACCCAATAGAACCCAACTCTTCCTGTATCTCCAGTCACAGGAAATGGTTTGTGGAGCTGAGTGAGGGACCTAATTGGGTCTGGGCCCGACTGGACGGCAAAGGGATCCAGGCTTGCTGTCAGCCACTCACCAGCTGAGAACCAAGGAGCTTCTTGGGCATCGGCACGTCCACGACAGCCCTCTCGGTGAACTTGGGGTAGGCTGTGGCTGTGCAGTCACTGACGCCTGCGTTCTTTGGGATCAGAGCTTTAATTTTTATCCTCTCACAGCCTTTCATGGAGCAGAAAGCAAACTTCTCTCTCTCGTTCTGAGCTTTCAGCTTCAGGAACAACAGCCTGCACACAAGGAGCATTGCTGGGCATTTGCTTGGGCACTCAAACCTCCCCCTTCTCCTCTCACCCACCGAGATATTTGCTCTGAGCTGGTCATAGCAGGTTGACCCAGCAGCCTTATAGAATGGAACTATGTCTATCACAGAGTTGTATGTAGTTGGAGAAATAAGGAACAAATGCATTGAAAAAAAAAGCTAATGAAAATGGCAATTCTATTCTGAGCACGTTTTATGTGCCATGCCGTGCACGCATAGTAAATCAACATATCTCATTTAATCCTCAAACAATCCTGTCCAGTAGGTACTGTTATCATCCTGAATTCCTGGATGGGAAAATGGTGGCTCAGAGAAGTGAAGTGACTCACCCAGGACCACACAGCTGGGAAGTGACAGAGCCAGCATTTTCCATCCCAGCATGGTGACTGGTGAGGAAATGCTCTGTCTTCCTAACTCAACTTTTCTCCAAACCATAATTTATTCCAAAAATTATTTTATAATTTATTTAAAATAATTATTATTATTGTAAAGGAAGCTGACCCAGTGTTACAGGGAGTCAGATTATAAGGAAAACACAGTACTCACTTGGGATTCATTATTGTTCTTTTAGTGCAACAAAGCACTTGCAGGCTGAGTCCTGCATCTGAAACATGGGAAGCTAGGATATGGGGTATCTACCACCCATCTTGCTCTAGGGACCAAGCCTTCACTGAGCCCATTCAGACTAGGGAGCTAGGTTTGCACCACAATGCCATCACCCCCAAACCCCTACCACAGAGCTGCTCAGATCAGGGGCACACATTGGACTCACAGAGGGGCCATGGATTGGCTACCCAGTAACCAAGATTCTTACTCTCATGGGACCCAGCAGGTCTTGTCCACCACTGGTTGGTGCTTGAACTAAAAGACCACATGGAGTCGGGGCTGACAACCTTGTTGTGCCCCGTGCCTGCTAAGGAATTGCCAGAGGGAGGCAGTTTATAGCAAGTAGCTGAAACAAGAGGTCAAGCATGTGTGCGTATGTGTGTGAACATGGGGAGATGGAGAGACACAAGGGGTAGGCAGGCTATCTCCTCCCTGCTGGCTTTGTTGTTTTCAGCACCTGAGCCCATGAGGCCCAACTGGGTTTTTAGTTCTTGAAGACCCCTTGGTCTTCTCTCTGTAGCACCTCCACTTAATCTGAGCTTCCTTGAGTGGTTTTATGTTTCAAGCCATCCACATCAAGTGATCTCAGAACAAAGTAGAAACTGACTGTTACAGAGGCCTCATGCTCAGGGCTGACAGCAGAGCAGCCATATCTGTGTTCCATGCCCGCATAGTGGGGAAGTTGGGGAGGCAGGTGAGCACCCACTTTGAGCAGCTTAGAAGGAAGGCAGTTCAGTGCTGCCCATGGTCACGTCTCCCTGCAGGCTCCCAACATGGTCCAAACCACTCCTGGGACCAAGGCACAGAAATGGGATTGGTCCTGAGGCTTCTGCACAAAACTTAACAGTATTCAGGTTTCTCTGTTGTCATTATATATCAGATTATCTAAATCAGGAGTGACCTAAAAGACCTTCCAGCCCGTGGTAGGTAGCAGCTGCCTTCCCTAATCCTGACCTACAACTTGGATGTGTGCAAGCTGGCTGAACTGCAAGGCCCTGGGAGGCACAAAAGCAGCATGGGCCTGGGCACCTGCCAGCCCAGTGCTCAAATCCTGGCTATGACCAGGTAATGTTGCAGAGCAGTGCTATTGATGGCCGTGCACCTTAAATAATATACTTGTTTATAATTTAGTAAGAATCATTATAATAATTCACTGAGGTGGTGTTAAGCAAACTTAGCTATCCAGCTATACAATCACTTAACAGTTTTTTTAACCTGGAAAAAATGACAGCTTATGTATTTCACACTTTGAAACCCCCTCCCTTTCAGCTGACTTATTTTAATTTTACCCCTAATTATAGCAAGCTAGTTGTTAAGTATCCTAGCCCATAGTAGATTATTAGAAGGTAGCTGCTAAAGGCAGGTGCTCTGAATAGAAAAAATAACAAATGTATAAGGCAGAAAGATTTTTAAAAGCCCAACAGTTTGCAGCTGTTCTCCATAGGAAACAGACCCCCTATAACCCAACTCCTGGTCCCTAAGGCATCGCCGAATTGAAACACAACGTAATGATCAACAGGCATAGGGCTAAACTAAGCTACCAACCAAAGAAATGTGCTTAAGGTGACAAGCGGACAAGCCTTAGATTTTTAAGACTTTGATCAAAGAGGTTCAACTTACTTAGTGGAAGTTTCCATTTGAAAATTTCACATCTTTTGAACATTTCAGCTCATGAGCCAAAAAGAAGAAAATCTGCATGGATGGTATCCCAGGGACTTTACCTTATCAACATCTGTTACTTTAATCATAATATTTCCTAGTGGTATGCGGGGCATATCTCATTCCTCCTCCTCTGGTTTTCATATGGAAGGATTTTCCTAAATACTTCCGGCCCCTGGTCCCTCCCCTCATCCACTTCTTCCCATGGGAAGAGAGTGTCTCATTATTGGTTGGTTTTGGGTATTTGGCTTAGCCCCGTAGAGCAGGGGCACTCTGGTCTGTTTTACATATGCTCTGAGGTTTTGGGGCTGGGCCCTGTGTGGGGAGCCTGTAATTGCTCAGTGCTACCTGCGGCGGAGAAAGTAAAATTGGGGACGATATTGGGAAGCTCTATTCTCCAACAGCTTTATCATCAATAAAATGGATCACTTCCTCTTCACCTGCCAGCTTGTCTGCCCCCAACTGGCTTAGCACTTGTGTGGGGAGAAAGGTGTTTTCTATTGCCCTCCCATCCCAACATTGTACTTATACTTTTGATTCTAAATTTTAATTTCCCTTAATCAAATTGATGGAGCCATAAATAAGACAGATCACCTGTTATCAGTTTCCTTATCATTGGCTTCCATATAAGAATAGAAAACTGGCCATCAAATGATCTTTCACCCTTACTCCTCACAGTTTGCTATCGACATCGCTGTGGAGCTGGCTTGGCATTCTTAAGATATTAGACTAAATTTCTTTTTAAGAGAGGGGATCAAAGAACTCCCAAGAACAGATACTCTGTTTTCATTATCTCTCTACTGAATAGAACCTAGTGCAGGTTAGTAAAAGGGTGAGGGGCTTTGAAGACAGACAGATCTAGGTTCAAATCCAGCTGGGTCAAATTTATGCTATGATCTCAGGAAGTCTCTTCTATTTTCCCTGTGCCTTCTTTGCCCATCTCTCTCACTCTCTCTCTCTTTTTTTTTTTTTGGGGGGGGGGTAGAGTCTCACTCTGTCACCCAGGCTGGAGTGCAATGATGCAATCTTGGCTCACTGCAACCTCTGCCTCCCAGGTTCAAGCAATTCTCCTGCCTCAGCCTCCTGAGTAGCTGGGATTACAGGCACGCACCACCATGCCCAGCTGATTTTTGTGTTTTTAGTAAAGATGGGGTTTCACCATGTTGGCCAGGCTGGTCTCAAACTCCTGACCTTGTGATCCGCACACCTCGGCCTCCCAAAGTGTTGGGAGGCGTGAGTCACCACACCTGGCTGCCCATCTTTTAATCGTCTGCTCCAAGTGTGTTGTTATGAGGATTTGAGATAATGTACCATGTTTTCTGGATTCTAAGATTTACTGCCTTCACTTTTTTTTTGGAAATATGTAAATTCCCTACAATTCACATGTATATTTAATAGAGTGTTTATTTTAATTTTAAAGCTTAACAGCTTTAAAAATGTCATTAATGTATGGGACAGCCAGCCTTAGAATCAAAATGCCTAGAAAGGTGTCTTACATTAATTGGCATTAACTACATGGCTGTTCTTAGACTTATTGGAAAGGCCAAGGGGACAAGATGAGGTCGAGCCACTTTCCTGCAGCCAGGTGGGCACCTGCTCACCCTGAGTCTTCATCCCAATAGTAGTGGCTCCTGCCAGGATAGCTCTGCTCCACTTTGTCCATCTGCAAGGTCCTCACGAAGATGCCTGTCTTGGACGTTTGCTTCAGCAGGCGATTGTGAACATCTGAGAGGATGGAGAAGGTGGTGCCTCTAGGGTAGCAGAGACCCACTCGGATCCAGTCGCCCCTAGGATTGGAAGTAGAGTCAGGTTACAAGCAAGGGTGTCCAGGCCACAGGGCCTTTGGAGCATGCCTTGGAGAAACAGACCAAAAAATCTCCACCAAATGACACCTCCACTTCTGTATGGGAAATTTTGAAAGAACATTTGCTGCCATGGTGACTGAGTTGCAGTGCTCAAGGAGCGAGGGAGAGACAATGGCCGCCTGTGAGCAGAGAGTTTGAATGCTTCACTGGTGTGTCTCCAGGGCCAACCCTGGGGGTGCTCCGTATGGAACTTTGGGGAAAAGACATTCTTTTTGTAGTTAAAGAGCACACGATCCAAAGGACCTAGGCTCAGCCCCTTCTGGGTCCAACTTGATTATAGGGTCCATTTCATCTCTTCGGTCTCATTTCCCACATCTGATCAATGTCCGTCTCACAGAAATACTGTGACAAGTAAATAATGTGCATAGAAAATACTTGAATCTAAATATAGGAAGCCCTATCTAGATGCCCTCACCCTCATCACTTTATCTCGCAGAACCTCATTTCCCTCTCTGTAGGATGGTAACAACAATACCCAGATGTTTTTGCCATCTATCGAGCATTCGCTAATGCCAGTTCCTGGGTGCCCACCATACCTCATCTCCCTAGATCCTCATTGCACTCCTGCAAGGTAATACTATCCTCAACTCAAAGATCAAGGAGCTCAGGCTCAAGAGGTTACATGCCCTACCCAAGGTCACCCATGCCGGAGCGGGGGCTTGGCCTGTGTCCTTTAATGCTTAACTCCTGGGTGATGTCAACCCCTCTAGGTACTCCTGCAGGGATCAATCACATGGGCTAGCTTGTGGTTCCATAAGAGGCAAGGCCAGGACTTTGCAACAAGTCATTGTTATCAGCTTTGAGCTCAGTCGGAGCAGCTGCCCACAGATCTCACTGCTCCTGGCTGGGCACCCACTCACTTGTTGAAGTTGATGAGCCAGATGGCGAGTTCGGCGGGGGCCGTCTGGTCCCAGTGGATGGTGTAGCCCTTCTGCAGGGTGACAACTGGCTGGTACTGCTGGTAATGGGTGCTCCTGGTGAGCGCCCCCTCCAGGTAGAGAGGGTGGCTAGGGAAGTCATTCTTGATGATCTTCATTCGCAGGTTACTGGTCTTGTAGGCTTGAATGTACATCTTTTAAAACCCAAAAAGGAAACACACAATGAGGCTATTACAAAGGGTTATTCCAAGAGCGTCTGGTTAACATCTGACTACAGACTGCACTTTCAAAGGCACTTTCTCTTTACAGAACCCTTTTTAGAAGGCTTGAATGAAAGAAAGGCCAAATAAGGGGACATCTCTTTCTGCTAGTGGACACAGCCCAGGCCTTACTGTGTAATCCAGCTAATGCTTTCTGTGCATCTTCATAAAAGTGCTCTGTTGAACTTCCAGTCGAAATTTGAGAAGAGCCTGCATAATAGTCAAATGGCAAGTTTTGGACAAAGGACAGAGATGTGGACGGAGGAGGAAGGGAGTGAGAGAGAGAGATAACTTTTATAATTCTACCATAAAATGCAACTCGCCTATAACTGGCAGTTACTCTGCCTGCATTTGAGAGAGTGCCTGGGTGTGTTGGCCTATTTCTCCCTCCTACTCCCTCTCAGTGTCTGGCCCCTGAGGCCAGTCCTTGTGGTGCCACAACACACTGCATGAATAAATGGTGCCTCATTTCAGAGGAAAAACTGAAAGCAAGACTGTCAGCCATTGAGATCCAGGGACCTGAGAGCCTGGATGCTTTAGCCCAGCATTGGTTTAAAACACTGTGTCGGCCAGGCGCAGTGGCTCATGCCTGTAATCCCAGCACTTTGGGAGGCCGAGATGGGCGGATCACCTGAGGTTGGGAATTCGAGACCTCCCTGACAGACATGGAGAAACCCTGTCTCTACTAAAAATACAAAATTAGCCGGGCCTGGTGGCACATGCCTGTAATCCCAGCTACTAGGGAGGCTGAGGCAGGAGAGTCTCTTGAACCTGGGAGGCAGAGGTTGTGGTGAGCCAGGATCATGCCATTGCACTCCAGCCTGGGCAACAAAAGTGAAACTCTGTCTCAAAAAACAAAACAAAACAAAAAACAAAAAAAACCACTGTGTCCTGTTTTATGACACATCCCAAATTCATAAAACAATATCCCCGTAACTGTGGCCAAGAGATCACACCAATGTGTGATCACACCAATGTGCAATGATGTTGTGCTTTTGGAAGGAAGTGGTTATCCTCCCCTCTAGTTTTATCGCATATAAGATGGAAAGAGAAACCAACCCTGCCCATCTTAGGGAGTTACCCTGAGTATCAGAAGGTAAAGGATACATTAAAGCATTTTGTAAGACGTAAAGTGAAGGGAAAATACTATGGATAACAGTTAACCAGTTGCCAGTTATGATAATCTGGCAAGCTCTAACAATGAGCTTTTCTTCACAGAAGATAAGCAACGTATCAGAAAGAAAGTGTGGGAAGGAAAATCAAGGCTCCGTATGGGACACCTAGACCTTGAGCTGAGGCTGTGTAATGCTGACAGCGTGGATGCCAGGCTTGAGGGTTTGGTCATCCTTCAATTACTCAGGGCATGACTGTCCTCCATCAGCTCCCTTCTGACTCCACTTCCCTCCTTATCTTTCTCAGACCATCACATCAACCACTCACTCCCATTAGCATCTTGGCCCTTCCTCTGCCCACAACTGCAGCAGAAGCCTCCCCCTGGCTCATTGCACAGCTCCGCCTCTCCCAGGGCTCTTGAGCAGAGCTGAGAAAATCCCACAGCCTGGGAGAGAGATGCCTCTGCAAATGCACCGCCTCCAGTCTCCGCTAGGTTTTCAACACTGCCAGGTGTTCCTTCCACAAGCTTCTTGTCAACATTTTCCACTCTCTACAACAGCTCTTCCAAATCTTTATCACTCTCTGGAGGTTACTTTCCTCAAGCCCAGTCCCCAAATTCTCAGCACATGACATCACCTTCTACTGCAGAGAGAAACACCTTCAGCTTCCTGCCCTCTGCCCCAGTCTTCCTCTGGTCCTTCTTCCTGCTAAATGCTAGCCCTGCCACCTCCTCTGGCACCTGACCCCCACCAGCTGCACCCTGTGCTCCCTTTGCCCTTATGGCCCTTTTCCTTGAGCCCAACACTATCTCCCTCTCCTATCACCCCTCCACACCCAAACCACTATTTAGCTCTTTTCTAACACCCCAATTCCTGACACCCACAGTGGTGATAATAACGCCTGCCTTGTAGGATAGTTGTGAAGACAGCGCCTTCATTCACACATGTTTCCTTCACTCTCTGAGATGATCTGGCTCACTGTGAACCTGCCAATTCATTTTCTCAGGCCTCTCTCCCCTTAGTCATTTATTCATTAGTCATTCATCAAAATACTAGAAGTAACAATAATATAATAATAGCTAATTAATATTTTCAGTTCTGCCCCATTCTAAGCACCATCTAGACCTGCCCTGTCCCTCATGTGGCCACTGAGCACTGGACATGTGGCCACTGTGACTCAGGATCTGAATTTTAAACTTTAATTCATTTAAATTTCAAAACAAAAGCAATGTAAATATTTTTTCCTATCCCATTACCCTGATTTGATCCTTACATATTATATACATATATCAAAATATCATGCATGCTCCAAGAGAATATACTATGATATAGCAATAAAATGCAAAAATAAATTAAAAATAAAATTAAAAATTCACATTAAACACAACGTTATTGTTTCAGTAGGACTACACTTCCCTTGGTTGAAAATTGAGTGGGCAACAGTAGATTTTGAAGACTTAGAAAAAGAACAAGAACTGTTTAATGATTTTCTACACTGATTCATGTTGAATGATAGTATTTTGAATATAATTAAAGTATTATTAAAATTAAATTATGTTTCTTTTTACTTTTTAACATGGCTACCAGAAAATTTAAGATTACATGTATGGCTTGCATTATATTTCTATTGGATAGGGCTGGTGAAACATTTTACATGTATTTTCTGAAGCCACCCCCAAAATCTCGCTAGGAAAGTTCAACTATTTGACAGGTGAGGAAACTGAGGCTCCAAGAGTCCAAGTAATTTGCCCAAGGTCCAATGGTAAGTGTTGGAACCTGACTTGAATCAAAGCATTTGACCCAGGGGGTTCTTTTTTTCTAAGCATTTTGTTTACCAAGTGTTTTGATTTTAACTTTGTAAAAATCCTACTGGGTGAGGGGAAAAAAATTAAAAGAAAGAAAGAAAAAGAAAAAAAAATTCTGTATCTCTTTGTGCCCTGAAACAGAGCTAGGCATATAGTAGACACTCACTGAATGCCTGTTGCATGAGTGAATAAGTGAGTGACCGGCCCCCAGAAAGGTGTCCCCACCTGTGCATAGCGCCCACTGCAAATGGCCCCTCTCCAGTCGGGAACATTGATGCAGTCTGGGTGCCGGACCAGCCAGTTGTCATCCTTCGTGAGGTAGGAGCCAGGGTACTCGGACACGGAACCATCGACGTCATGGAACACAGATGTCTTATCCCCATCCATGTCCAGCTGGTTGAACCAGGGCCCAGGCTCTCCGAAGAACACTCTGGAAGTAATCTAAACAGAGCCCAGGAAAGTTAGGCAGGGCTAGAAGGTGAAGGGAAACTGCAGCCGTCATCAGGCCAGGGCGAGGTTTCCGATTTCCACTGACATTACAAGCCAGCCAAAACAAAGATGCTCTCAGGCACTGAGAGAAACCACAAGGCTGACCCCTCCGATGCAACTGGAGTCACAGTCAAAGGTTCACCGTGCCTCAACTCCCAGACCTAGCACACACTTTTGGCCTCTGCTCACTGGAGGGTTGGCTGCTGTGGGTGAGCTTGGAGACTGCTCTGACACACAGGCTTCACCAACTGCAGAGATGGAGGAAGGGGACTGAGGACTGTGAGTGTGAATGTGTGTGAGAGGGAGGTGGTGGTGATGTATGAGAAAGGGCACACACACGTTTACACATACACACACACATACACGGGGGCATCCATGTGCAAGAGAAAATGTGTGTGTGGCATGTTCCAGGAAGACAGTTTTGCAGCATGGGTCCTCTCAGATTTCCATGACTGACCTTTTTCAGGCCCTCAGTCGCCTGAGTAAAGACGTTAAGTCATTTCAGTTTCACATCATTTCCCTCAGCCTGCCAGAAACTGGGCAAACAGGCAAAAGGCAGGAGCAGGGAGGAGAAGGAGGGAAAAGTCTGGGAATCCATAACCTGAAGGAAATGCACAGGAGGCCTGGCCCCGGCTGGTCTCACGGGGCAGCCCTTGCTCCTGATCTCCTAATCCTCAGCTCCTCTTCTGCCTTCACTGTCTAGGGCAAGGAAGGCTCTGTTTATAGTCTGCTTTCGGGGAGAGATTAAACAGAACATCATCAGTTAAGACTTCCCTTGGAAACTGTGGGGCTTGTTAGATTCTTTGTGCCAACTCAGGTGGCCTGGTCATAAGACTCAGTTTGTCAAAGTCAAGACCCTTGGAGGAACAGCCTAGGAACCTTGATCCACGCGTCGGGGTCCTCTGGAGGCTGGCCTGAGTTTTGAGCAGGGAGAGAGCAAGCGGGCATTTACCCAGACCTGACCTGTGGGGCAACCTACGCTTGTACTTTTCCAGTTTGGATGAAGAGCAAACTGGGACATGGCCCAGCCTAGTTGGAGGAGGCTTTTCAGCCCCTGCGGTGGTGGCAATAGCTCAAACTCTGGGCCCCAGGGGACTTGTGAATCACCATCCAAAGTCTGGGTTTGCCGGGAGTCTGCCGTGGTGCCTCACTCACCGGAACGTCCTCAAAGGCAATGCCGGTCACGTTGTTATGGGGGCAGCTCTGCCAGGCATTATTCAGGCGGAAGGCCAGGGCGCTGGTGTGCCGGCCCTCCAGGGCCACAAACTTTCGGAAAGTGCAGTTTTGGATGTTGATGGGGCCATCATAGAACTGAATTCCTCTAATCGGAAAATTCCTATGGAGTTAAGGAAGATGTCAGTCTAAATGCTGTCCATTCCTATGGAGTTAAGGAAGTAAGATGTCAGTCTAAACGCCATGTTGTTTGCCCCTTCTGAGGTGGATGGTAGCAGAGACTTCCTGGGTAAAACCATTCCTGATCCCCACCTCTAGCAACTCCCCCTGCCCCAGATCATTACTGATTCATTAATTAATTATTAATTCATTAATTAATTTAAAGCATGTATAGACACACTAATTGTCAATGAATGACTGCCGGATGAATGGATGGATGGATGAATGGATGGATGAGTGAATGAATATCCATCTAGTTGCTGATTTGGAGTTTGGAGAATGGTCCTGTATTTCAACATTTCCCCCAATGTTTCCATTATATAAAGAGTCATTGGGTAAATACTGTAAATACCGCTGGAGTGTGCCAATAATATGTTTCTTGGGAAGGTAGAGCAGTTAGTTATTATCGCCTTAGTTTTAGTTGCTATAACAATTTAATCAGATTAAGACCCACATGAGTTTCTCCTCTGTGAGTAAGCCTTTCACATTGGCAGTGTGCTGGGTTTGGGAAACAGAGGGGAAAAGAACACAGAATGGAAGGTGATAAACATGTGATAAAAGTAATTGTAAGGCAACATTTTCAGCACCCCTAGAAGAAAGGGAGGTCCCACTGAAAAGCATGACTATGGACTGACAGAGAACCCCAAGAAGGCCCTGAGATCCAGAAGGAGGTAGGAAGCGGCAACAGGCTTGGACGTGGAGGTAGGAGAGACTGGACAAGAACTGGTGACTTGAAGATTTTGCCTTGGTCTAGCATGGATTAGGTTGCTCAGACATACTTCTCCCGTTGCCTCAGACTCCTGAGCAGAGCACAGGAAACAAGGGTCTGCGAGGTTGGCTGGGCTTCCTGGTGGCCCTTCTTGGGCCTGGCCCCAGTCTAGGCTTGCTCTTTCTCCAAACCCAACATGTATGCTTATGCTGGTGTCTCTATATCTGGGTCAAGCCCATTCTCTTCCACAGCAAATATAAAGAAGAAAAGATAGAAAGATGGAAAAAGAAGCAGAAAAAATATCTGCCCGCAGGGAGAGACCATACTCCAGTTGTCCCTGATCTTCAACCCTGGGCTCCCTTCCTTTCCAATATGGTTCCTTGAGGAAGACCCTAGCCACAGCAGTCATGGTAACATGCCTTCAGCAGGCACCAAAGACTCCTTGCATTTCTATATTTTTATGTTTATAATTGATTAACATCATGACCTAGAATCCTGATTCTCATGGGGTGGCTCCATGCATTTTTTCATTTCACATATTTTAGAGACAGCCCATTTTTACTAGCTCTATACTTAGGTTTTACACTTCAGCCTGACCCAGCTCTATACAAGATGGATCAACCATGATGAGGACTGCAAGGTCTTAGGTTCCTACTTGCAGATGCAATTTGAGGAACATGCCTCAGTCTGATAGGTTTCCATAAACAGGATCACCTTTGGAAGTCATCAGAGCATTCTGGCCCTGGGAGGCTGCTAATTCTTGGCAAAGAAACCCTGAACATGCCGATTCAGGCTCACTCATACAAATGCTGAAAGGGACTGCTCCGTCACTCAGGTTAGATAGAAGGAAGGGCTTCTCCCACCTCGTGCTGAAGGAGATCATGATTTTGCCTTTGCAAAGTCTTTTCCATGTCCACTTGGGTTGGAAGTTTTAGGTCAATGTGTATTTTGTGTCCTGGCTCTAGTAGTAAAAATTATATCTTCCTAGAGAAAGAGTAAAAAGCTCAGAAAGGCAAGAAGGGCTGATCTTATCATCAGGAGCACAGGGACCACCATGCTGCTCACAGGCTCTGAACCTTGCTCTCTGGCTTAAATTCACACCTGAGCAGAAACACCAGCAGAAGAAGGGAGATTTCCTCACCACCGACCCAGCCTGTGGCTTTCCAAGGAATTGACTGAGTTCATTATCCCTATTTGCTCATCAGCCTTCCAAGTCACTCACTCACTCTCCACCCACCTGCTTATTGTCTGACCTTCATTTGAACTCCCCCAGCTGCAGAGCCCAGGACTCCTCAGGACAGTCCTGCTATTCTGTTGTTGAGCATATCTGATGTAAAAAGATCCATCCTTCTTGCACTAGACTAACCCTAAGGACCATTGTAGAATGAGTCTCATCCCCTATGTGCACAGCAGCTCTGAGAACATGCAACAATATCCCCCATGTTGTCCCCAAAGTGATGATCCTGTCTCCTGTTTGAAGACCCCAACCTGCATGTGACATGGCTTCAGCTTTTGTCACCCTCCTGGTTATTCTCCTTTAAGTGTGCTTTGGCCAGACTCTATCGCTCTCCCATCCTCAGGAGTCGATGCAACACTCCAAGTGAGTGTGCTGTCAGAGAAAAGGACTCATGATCCCTGATCCCAGACACTAAATTCCCATTAACGTAGCCCAGGAACACCTTACGCATTTTGATGACCACATTACCCTGTTGACTCGTATTCCACACTATTTTTTGACTTCTCTCTCCCCATTCCAGATTTCATCCCTTAATTGTTAGTCTCAGTCAGCTCAATGATTCCTCTGGCTGGTAGAGGACAGAAGAATTCAGAGTCAACAGGTAGAAACTACCCATTAAGTTTTTCCCTTCCAACACAGCCACTTAGGTTAAGCCACTCAGAACAAGGAGCTACATGGTTGCAAACCTACTGGCCTATAGGGAGGGTCCTTCCGCTATGGTCCAAGCCACCAGGGCCCCAGATCCTATTGTCCATCATTTCTGTCCCCACGTTGCCGCTCTCGCCAACAAACAAGCTGTTCTTTATCTCTTGCTTGGAGCCGTCATCATACGGGAAAGTTCCACCACTGTAGAGAGAAGATGTTTAAGGTGAGATGTCCAGAGACAAGATCCCACAGAGGTCCAAATACAATGACAGTTGCCCTTACCTGGCCAGGGTTAGGCCGATGCCATTGTCAGCAAACCTGTGGACAAGAGCAGATAGATAGTCAGAGCATGTCCTAGCTTCACATTCAGTGGAGTCGTGGAGAGAAGGACACTTCCCTGCCCTTGGAGTCAAACTGAATACCGTGCAGAGGAAGGAGTCTCTATGTAAGCAGACGCGTGCTCTGGGAGTTGTGGCTCTCCTGTTCTACAAAGGAAGGGGATGTTCTGGGTCCCCTCCCACTCCAACTCTGATTTTAGAGAGAAAACGGTGACCTCTGTGGCTCTCCATGTTCAACGGCATTGACAGCATGCAGACTGGGGTCCATGAGCCTCCCTCTCCAGCCCTATCCTCTGTGATTCCAGGGCTTAGTTTGAGGTTGGATCAGGAGAACTTGAAGGGCCTTCCGCTCTCAGGACCAGCACCAGGGAAAGGTGGAGTATGTGAATGCACTTCTATTTTTTTTCTTTGACCATCTTCACTGCTGTTTCAGCCATACAGAGAGGCAACAATAGCTACTTTTCAAGTTTCTGGGAAGTCAGGCAGATGCTGGCCCTGAGAAGGGCAGGAAGTCATTTTGCAATTGTGCTGGAACCATCTCATTAGCTCCTTTTCACCTCTGCCCTTTTTAGGGGTCAGATGAGCGTGCTCCTGGGGGGATGTCTGATTGCGAGGGCCAAGGGACTACACAGAATCCAGAGCTGAGCCTTGGGTCCGTGCTACCACAGACTCTAGGGCCAAATACGGTGGCTGCCTTCACTTCCTGTGTCCCAGGGGTAGATTTAACTGGTCTCCATGCCTCTGCTCCTTCCACCTGTCCTGTCCACCCTACCAGGCCCATCTCAAAGTGCCATTCTCACCAACCTTTCTGCTCCCTAAAATTTCCATGGCTTTATATCCTTCATAGATCCAAGCTCAAGGGCCTGGTGAATCCACATCAGCTGCACCAGGCTGGTCCCGGTGGCCCACATGCTCTCTAATTCCCAATGTACTTTTTCATACTCTGCTCACCCTCTTTCAGACACAGGGACCTTTTTCTTTTTCTGAAACACATTTAGTTCAAATGAATCATTCCAGTCCCATCATTAGGGCACTGTCTACTCCATTTATTTTCCAAAACTTCCTGAGTCTTGTCTCCCAGACCCCTCCATGGCTTTTCATCATTGCTTCTGTCCCCCAGTGCTTGGCTCCTGGTCCCCTCATTCTTCCAATCCTTGAAGGGATCCCTATCTTCTGTTAGTTCCTATTGCACCACCCTTGTCCACACGTAGGACCACAGCCTTAGTGCCAGCCAGATCCTAGGCTACCTTGGAATGAGTCTGGTGGGGGATTAAAAGACACACACACTTTGGCAGGAGGGGTCTTCGCAATTTTTCTTACTGCCCTAAATCCGGCATTCACCGTCTCTTTAGGGACCTAAACTCTGAAATGCCCACAACCAGAACCAAGAGATTTACCGAACTTTGGATATTGCGAAGAATTTTGGCATTGACACCATCTAGTTTCTCTTCAACCCAAGGCTTCCACCCACCTTCTGCATAGTGCCCCTCCCAAGGATGCTCTAGGGTCTGCTCTAGGGATAAGGAGCCTGGCAGCTTATCGCATAGACTGGTGTCTCATATGGTAGGAACGCTTTTCCTTCTCCAGAGCTGAAACCTGCTCCATGCCTATCACTTTTGCCTTCTAGAGCCAATCAGAACAACCCTGTCCCCTTCCCCTAAATGCCCTTCAGAAACCCAGAATCAGCTCTCTTCTTTCCCCTCCCTTCTTCTTAAAACCAATGACTTCTTTTCTCCTGTGCAAAATGAAGGCCCCTCGGCCTGGCAAAGTGACTCACGCCTGTAATCCCAGCACTTTGGGAGGCCGAGGTGGGCGAATCACAAGGTCAGGAGTTTGAGACCAGCCTGACCAATGTGGTGAAACCCCATCTCTACTAAAAATACAAAAATTAGCTGGGCGTGGTGTCGCATGCCTGTAATCCCAGTAACTCAGGAGACTGAAGCAGGAGAATTGCTTGAACCCAGGAAGCAGAGGTTGCAGTGAACTGAGATTGCACCATTGCACTCCAGCCTGGGTGACTGGCTTTCTTTCCATCTCAAAGAAAAAAAAAAAAAAAAAAAGGAACGCCCCCTCAGTCTCTCTGCCTCTGTTTTTAGGTTTTGTTTTTTTGACTTTTTTAAAAAAGATTTTTATTGTTTATTTTTGGCCACTGCCTGCTGCCATTCTATGCCCCTGCCTGGCTGGGAGACCCGAAAGCCTTTGCACCTCCCCTTCTCTGTCTCTCATGCATCTTCCTGGGGTTCCATTGTTAAGTCAGTTTCTCCCCAGATCTCTGCATATCTGAGCAGCCTTTCTCTCCCTCCCTATCTCTCTTCTCTCTGTCAATGCTGTCTCTGTTTTTCTCCTCACATACTTTTCAATTTCTCTTGTTCCCTTTCACCTTTATTTCTCCTTTACTTGGTCACAATAAAATAGAGAAATATGTTTATTTCCTAATAGGGTTTCTGATTTCCCATTTTTAACACAAAAGGCAGACAAGGAGACATTTCACAATACTCCCTGGAAACAAATCCCAGCTCTGCTGACTGTGCCTTCTGGTCCTTGGCATGTGCCAGTCACTTATATAGGGACTTCATATGAGAGCTCAGCGTTCCCTGCCTTTTTCATTTGGGTCTTGGAGTCCAGTGAACTGTAGCTCCAAGTTCCAGTTCAAACACTAGCTAACTGCATGACCTTGGGAAATTCACTAAACTGAAACTCAGTTTATCATCTCTAAAATGGAGATTGTAATTTATATGGTTGAGAAACATGGTAAGAAAGAAATGCAACCAAGGCTTCCACACAGTAAGTGCCCAGAATATTCTGGCTTCTTTCTTCTTCCCTCCCTTAGCTGATGGGCTGTGTGACCTTGAGAGAGCCAAGACCAATGACTATTTGGAAGCAAATCATAACCCGCAGCACCTGGCGCTGTGGGCTGAAGCCAATATGCTGCTTTTAGCTTTTGCTTTTTCTGATTTTTTCTTTGTTGCTGCTGCTTTTTGGCCACTGCCTGCTACCATTCTATGCCCCTGCCTGGCTGGGGGACCAGAAGGCCAAACGTCAGTATGTCTGGCTTCCCCTCTCTGCTTTGCTCTCCTCTCTGTGGGGTGCTGGGGGAAGATGCGCCATGCCCCCTTTGTGCCAAAGCCACACGCCACTCTGACTCACCGGCAGCTGTCCAGCCACACATCCCCACCGCGCAGCCAGGCCCCGTGGTCCTGGTTCTTGTAGGCAATGAAGTGCCTGATGATGGCTGGCTCCCGAGGCTTCAGCGGGTCAGCATCCTGGTGAGGGCTGTACCTGCAGCACACCATGGGGAGGGCACAGGTGGTGGTTTTGGGGGCATGCCTCTGCTTCTGGGCTCTGTAAGCCTCTCTCTACTCACAGTGCCCAGGAAGGTACTGACTAAACAGAAACCCATTTGCATTTCCTAGGCTCTGGAATGAACTTTCTGAGTTCATCACAGAAGCAAGAGGTCAGTCCTCCATCAGCTCATGCAGGCTCCTCACATACTGAAGAACCTGCCCCCAAGTGGGTCAAAGCACAGAGGAAAGTTCAGACAGCCATTCCCACAAGGGCATGCGACACAGTCCTCGTGGCCCAGGAGAAGAGTCTGGAGATACCCAGCTCTCCCACTAACTGGCAGGTCACCTTGAACTAGTGCCTTTTCTGAGCACTTCTTAGCTACAAAACGGAGTGCACTATCATGTTACCATATTACCCACTTTTGATGGAGACCAAGCAACTTTTCTCTTTAAAGGAGACTGGTTTTTCTAATTACCTTGAGGTTTTTAAAGCACCTTTTAAAAGTTGCCCGTGGCTTTCAGCTGAACAGTAGGTTTATTTATAGGCATGACCTGCATGTTCTTTCCCATTAAATTGATGGTAAAATTCTTCCATTCTATTCTCTTCATCTTTTCATCCTGGCCCAACCTACTGTGGCCCTGCTCATTTCTGCTGACTTACCAGCTATTCACTTTGCTGAGAGATCTAGAAACCTCTGGGAATTTCTATCTTCCTTTGGCTACTGGAGCTGGAATCCTAATTCAGACTTTACTCTGCTCAGGTTTTCACCATTGTACCCCCAGCAAATAGCTCAATGCCCAGCACAAAGCAAGGGCTCAACAGATGCTCAGGGAATGAATGAGTGATTGAAGGAGAGGGAGGCAGGAACTGGAGTGCAACGTCACCATGGACTATGTCTTCCCAATGGCTGATTACCTGGCAGAGATGATCGAGAGGAAGGGCCGCTTGTCCTTGGCAGAGGCCTCAGTGGTTTTGACTCCGTTGTCTATGATCATGCCAGCCTGCAGGGAAGAGATATTCAGGGACACATTAACTTCTACTGTGGGCTAAAGGCATCTTCTCACACTCAGCCTCACTGCGTACTTCTGAATGCTCCGGGAAAACTGGCTCTGTTCTCAGGCTGCATCAACAGAAGTAGAGGATCTACAGTAAGGTAGGTGAAGATGCTGCCTTATTCTGCATTGCTCAGACCAAATCTGGAATATTTGACCTCTTTAAGGAGCATATGTGGAAAGTGAGGTCTAGAGAGATTATGTATCTTGTCCAAGGCCAAACGGCAAAGTCCATGTGCAGAACCCATACTGCTTTGGACAGCCCAGGCCCCAAGTCAAGAACAACAGGTGTACACTCGTAGGAAATTTATCTGCTGTGATTTAAAGCAAATGCTGAACCTAAGTCCCATCTTTACCTTGGACAGGGGACAGTGACCTTCCCACAGTCTCATTTTAGCTCCTGTCTGTCTTGAAGAGAGAATCTGGCTTTCTTGTTTGACTCCAAATATGTCCACTTTGTCAGCCATGGGGTAGGGAGAAATCAAGGCAGCTGAGTGATGCTGCCCAGGGAGGCCACCATTCGGTCTTCATTCCTTTCTGGATTCTCTTGGCCTCTTGTGAATGCTCAAACTCAGATTTCTCTTCTTTAGATAACTGGAGGGCACTGTGGCCATGTCATTCTCCCTCTGGCTTATAATTCAGCAGCAGTGATGTGAGTCAGATGATGTGGGGTTGACTCGCAGCTCTACTCCCACTAACTGACTGGGCAAGTCCCTTCACCTCCTTAGCCTCAGTGATATCATCTGCAAAATGCGCTAGTAACACCTATGTCACAGGATGGTTATGAGGACCCAATAAGAGACCCCAGGTGAAGCCTCCTGGAACAGGTCCCTCTCACTGTAGATGTGGAGTCAAGGCTTACTGGGCATGAACACCAAGGGCGGGACCTCCTCCTTAGCTTAGACAATTGAATCATCCAGCTGGAGGCTCCTCTTCACTCCTTCCGTCCCTGCCTCAGAGAATGAGACTTGCCACCTTCCTCAAGACCCACCCCCGCCCCACCCATAAGCCCTTGCATGCCTGCTTGTTAGAAACCATTCATCTGCATGCACTCCTCCCCTTTCCAGCCTCTCCACACCTGCTAGGTTCTATGTGGCCCACCTCTCTGCTCATGAAGCCTTCCCAAGGGGTGGGAGTGGGGGGTTTCTTGACAAGCAGCCAACACATTCTCTCCACTGTTCCCCCTGCCACCAACAGCAGCATGCCCCCTGCACCTGCCTTTGTATGGAGACAGCTCTCTGAGGGCCATGTCAGCCTCTCAAATGCCCTCTCTGATACCCTGCACTAATTCTCCTCCGTCAAGGTGAGACTGTTGTCCTCCACACCTCTGCTCACTGCCCGATGACACTACCCTCTTTCCTAGTTCCTGGGATATGACGCTGCCTGGGGACTCTTCTTCTCTTTCTGCCGCTCCACTCTGCAACTGCCCACCCCTTGCCCCACCCTGCAATTGCTTGCCCCTTGCCCCACCCCATCTCCTAGGTGTAAGCACAGATCTATTCTGAGACTGTATCTTTTCATTTTGGTCTTCTCTCTGGTTGGGCTTTTACAAATCTTTTTACTTTTTGACTCTGAATGTATCTGTTTCCTTTGAGGAACATCAATTTTTCTTCATTGGTATCATTAGGGATTGGACCAGAACACCAGCCTAGGCATTTGGGAGTCTGCCTGTGCACTGCCCTGGCATCCTTGAGACCACCTCTGCCCCCACAAACAGCGTCTCTGGTCTCAGCCATGCTCCAAGCTCCATTCCTATGCCCCACAACTCTGGTCTTGACTGCTGTCCTCACTGGGAGGTCCTTGACAGACTTGAGATCCCAGTCATCTTGGTATGCCCTCTGTCCCCCAGTGCCTAGCTTGGTGCTGGACACAAAAGCAGGTGCTTAGGACATATTGATGAGCAAATGAAGATGACTGAGGACTTTGTGTCCCACCTTCCCACTTAGCTCTGTACAGATGCAGCAACCCATTCATTTCCCAAGAAACAAGACAAGAGCGAACAGCAAAGAGGATGCCAATGCTGCCTCCACCTTCCTTCAGAGCCACGTCTTGATTTCCTTCAGCTTATGGATCAGGCCTAACTTTTCATGGTTGAGACTACACCCAGACCCGCCAAATGAACAGCAAACCAAATTCAGGTGCTCAGCTCAGGGGCCACCAAGAGAAGCTCTCCCCTCGTCAGCATGAGTGAAGGTACAACTTGTTCCTTTTGGCTCTGCCCATATGCTAAGTCCATGCCCGTGCAGGAACCACCACAGGAAATTTGTGTGAAGAATGTGGCCAATGGCCTGGGAGGCCTCACAAGGCTGCTCCATTTTCTTTGAGACCAGCGTTAAGCATGCAGTTGTTCCCAGCTGTTGCCAACTGGTTGTCCCAGCTCTAATCATCTGCAGGCCTAGGAAGGGGACCAAGAGGCTGGCCAGAGAGGCGCAGTCTGGAAAGACTTACCCGGTAGTTGGAATGTGCTCGGTTGTTATAGAATTTTCCCAGTGGAATGTGCTCTGAATAACCTGGGGAGTACATTCCCACGGAGGGGCCCGTTGGTACGTGGTGAAAAATAAACCAAAATCCAGTTTCCTGTTGGGGAAGGACACAAGGGAAAAGCCACAGCGTTCAGCCTCAGAGTTCCTGGGCAAGGTGGCCACGCAGCCCACACTGGAGGTGGGTCTAGTATCTAGTGCCGTCACCCACACCAGCCCTCGATGCCCACCCCCAACACACCTCCGTGTGGTCCAGTCTGGAGGGAAAACAGTGACAAGTAGAGCCTACCATGAGAGTTGAAGCCCGTCATGGGTTCCTACTCTATCAGACATGGCTCGGAACTGTTGCATTTCAATCACTGCGGGCTTAAACTCCTCTTCCTGACACACAGGGGGATTTCATTGTCTGCTTTCCCCTTCATTCTACAGATAAGGAAGCTAAGTTCGAGGTCAAGGTCAGGGTCCCAAGGAAGGCCAGAAGCATGAATGGGTGGGTGAGAGCAGGACTGTGTGGATGGAATGCTGTGGCCGCCACCTCCCAGCTGTGTGTGTGCCCCTGGGCATGTCAGCTCTCCTAGCCTTAGCTTCCTCCCCCATCAGATGGGGATAATAATAGTACCTGCGTCACTGGGTTCTTACAAAAATCAAATTATGTGAACTTATAACACTGATACGTCAGGTACCATTCTAAGCTAAAATCATGGCATTCTAATATGATTTATTATACATAAAGCATTCAGTGTTCACTAACTATGGTCACCAGTGTATTATGAAGTGACAGGGCTGTCCTTTAAAACCAAGTCCAAAGGACACCCCCTGCCCCACCATCCCCAGTCTGTTGTTTTCCTCTTCACTGCAGCTAAGCCTGTCTGCATGGATATGTGGGCTTGGGGCTCAGAGCACAGATACTTCAAGGTAAGCCTCAGGGGCTGTCTCCCGGACTCCAGTCCCTACCCTCACTTTCTGCCAAAGAAGGGATACTTCTGCTTACCTCAGATCCTGCAGCAGCACAGTTTATGAGGTTGTTGTTGGGATTGGCCATCCAGAAGGTGGACACAGCACTGCAGGGAGGGCAGAGATACCTGAGGTCAGATAAAGGCCACCAGGGGTCATCCTGCCACATGGCAGGTGCAGGTCGGGAACTCTGATATTGGCCTGAGAGTCTCTTTTTTTAATTTTTATTTTTGAGACAGAGTCTCACTCTGTCACCCAGGCTGGAGTGCAGTGGCGCAATCTCAGCTCACTGCAACCTCCATCTCCCGGGTTCACGCAATTCTGCTTCAGCCTCCCGAGTAGCTGGGACCACAGGCACCCGCCACCACGCCCAGCTAATTTTTTTTTTTTTTTTTTTGTATTTTTAGTGGAGATGGGGTTTCACTGTGTCAGCCAGGATGGTCTCAATCTCCTGACTTCGTGATCCGCCCACCTCAGCCTCCCAAAGTGCTGGGAGGCCTGAGAGTCTCTTATCAGAGATCTGAGAAATAATTGACTTGTTGTTCTGAAATCCAGTTTTCTAATTAAAGTGTGGTGCTCGTTTAAGCACTTAAAATGTTCAGAAATTAAAAAGAGCATGGGTCTTGAAAACAGAAGCAGTGTGCAAGTGATGTCTGAGATTGGCTCTAAAATACTTGTAGGTCAGAAGAACCCAGGAAAGTAGTCCTTTCTAAGGGAGGGGCACTGCACTTGGAAGGCTGGCTGCAGAGAGATATCACCCCGTCTCTCTGTCTCTCTCTCTAATATCTAGAAAAGGGTCCATGTGGTTGGGGCCTCCGTGGCAGCTGAGGTGACAGCCACTTCCTCTCATCAAAGAGCACTGTGTGGATAAAGAGAAGCCCCACAGATGAGAACAGGGGTCCTCTTTGGGCAAGAAAAATGCACATGAGGCAAACTGAGAAGGGAGAAGAGAGAAGACACCCTCCCACCTGCTCTGCAGGAAGCTGGAGCAGTAGGTGGTTAAGGGCTGTGAGGCCCAAGCTGCTCAGAGCCCCGAAGTGCAGAAGTCTGGTGCTGGGCTGAGCTGAGTGAACACATGCTCACACATGCACACCGCTTCCCCCCAGCACACAGAGAGGGGTCCAGGCACTTACTTGCAGTCTTGCCTGGGCTTGGGGATGTACCCTGGATAGGAGTCCTCTGTGATCATCTTGCACATCTTGCTGTCACGGTCCGAGGGGAGGAGGGTTCCGGACTTGACAAGGAGGCCAAGACAGTGGTCAAAAGTGTTGCGTTCCTCTGGCCCATCTTCCGTGAAGAAGCAGTGGCCCAAAGAGTTATAGCCCACAACGTCCTTGGTCTGGAGGGGTCAAGACAGGGATGTTTCACCAAGCATCCAGTTATTCATGTGCCCATTCATTCATTCAGTAAACACTAAATAGTCTAATGTGCTCATTCATTCAACAAACACTAAATAGTCTCAGCCATACACTGGGCCCTGGGAGGAGCACTGGGGGTTTGGAGATGAGTAGGACACAAGTGAGAGGCCTGGGGAAAGTGGGACATGGGGTGGGATGGTGACTTTTTTTTTTTTTGAGATGCAGTCTCGCTCTGTTGCCCAGACTGGAGTGCAGTGGTGCAATCTTGGCTCACTGCAAGCTCCGCCTCTAGAGTTCAAGCGATTCTCCTGCCTCAGCCTCCTGAGTAGCTGGGAATATAGGCGTGCGCCACCACACCCAGCTAATTTTTTGTGTGTTTTTAGTAGAGACCCGGTTTCACCATGTTGGCCAAGCTGGTCTCAATCTGATTCATGGTCCACCTGCCTTGGGTTCCCAAAGTGCCAGGATTATAGGCAAGAGCCACTGCGCTGTGCCAGGGATGGTGACTTTTAAAAGTCCTTTCCAGCTGGGGGAGTTGGGGGTGGTGAGGCTCTATAGGGTAGGAAAGGGGGCAAGATATCATATGTGAGAAGGTGAATCCAAGAGGAGGCCATGGGCTGGGCCATGCACACCCACTCCGATGGAACACACAGCTGAGTGCCCTGCGTACAAGGACTTACCACAGAGGAGATCCCACTGAGGAAGGGTGGACAAGGGAACTTCATCTAGGAGCAGCACCTGAGCTGGGGCAGGTGTGCTTTTTATTAAGACCAGTATAGATTCTCCTTATTGTACCCTCATCCAGAAATCCAAGCCAGCTTGTTAGCCCAAGACGCATATCAAGCCACATGTGCAACACCTGGGTTCAGAACTAGAAAGGGCTGCAAACTCCAGCTCTTTGGTTTCCTTTTTGGAATACACAGTTAGTGGGGAAAGCAGAAAGAATATTTGCATGGATATTGAGATACCAGGGATGTAGCTTCAGCAGCACATTCAAGCAGCGTGGGGATCTCAGACAAGACTCCTATCTTCTCTTCAGTCACTTTTTTTCCACCGCAAAAATGAAGGACTTGAATTCCATGATCTCTGAAGCCCCTTCTGGGTCTAAATCTCTAAACTCATCAATCTCAGAACTCAGGTCTTCAGAGGGCCTCTAGCCTGGGCCCCGCCTCCCTGTCCAATCCCCAGACTCTGTTCCCAAGCATAATTTGCAAACAGGTACCCTACTTCTGCTCAGACACTCCAGAGAGATGCTCACTTTTTGGACGAACGGAGGCAAGATGGTGCACTTCCGGGTTCTTCATCCCCCCCCTCCCAACTCTTCCCGCGCGCGCGAAAATGCAGCCGGCGACCCAGGAAGGTGCAGACGAACTGGGCATGCGCCAGGTGACGTCAATCTGAAGAGACCAAGATTTACCTGGTCGCACCTGCGGAACGCCCCTGACACGCCCATGCCCCACCTATTGCCCTCCCACTCCTAGAAAAGCCGCTCTCCGCCATTGAGCCACGCGGACTTCCCAGCTTCCCAGTCCTGTCGGGATGTGGGAACTCCGTCTGAGAGCTTAGGGGAGGGGCACTCTGCCGGCCTTCTTTGCCGGAGGCCGGCAGACTTCTTCTCCACACCTTAGGTTACTAAAATAAACTAGCAGTTTTGCGCCTGACCTGTGCCTACTTGCTGGTTCTTTTGTGCTCGCTCTGGTGGTCTTAGAAAAACAAGACCTTCCCAGCCTCTAGTAACCACTATTCTGTTTACTCCTATGAGAGCAACTCTTTTAGTTCTGACCTATGAGGGAGAACATGCATTATTAATTTTTTCTTTAATTTTTCTTTAATTTTTCGAACCCGGGAGGAGACCCCTCCTCAGGGCCCCCAGGGTCCGGGGAGCCTCCTCCTCCTCGTTCCACGCCGTGGACGGACCAGGACCTGAGACCCGCTTCGCTCACTCTCACGGCCTCTCTGGGGTAAGTGCCCTTGTCTCCTCTTTACCTCCCTCGGCCAGAAACCCTGTGCAGGTCCAGGGTCCATTTTGAGCCACCAAGTGGCTTGGGAAACCCTTGCAGGACGGAGACGTCCACCTGAAGGTACTCTCCACTTTGGCTTCAAGAGCCTCCAGTCTGTCTCTGCTGGTTCCAAAGGACGCTTTGAAGCCAGGCAGAGATCCACTTCCATTTCCATTGTGTCCATTGTGTGTCGGTAAAGAGGAAACAAATGGGAAACCCCCAGTCCAAATTTCCAAAGAGCACCCCCTTAGGGTGCCTCCTAGCCAATTTAAAAACCTTACAGCTTGAACAAGACCTTAGGAGGAAGCGGTTAATTTTCCTTTCCACTGTGGCGTGATCTACCTCAGCAATTTCTGCCAGCGGCTAGGCAAGTGGTCCGAAATTTACATACAAGGCTTTTGGGCCTTAAGCTCTCGTCCCTATACTTCTTCTCTCCTCCTTCTCTCCACCCCCTCCCTTCCTGCCCAGACTCCTCCTTCCTCCTCCTTATCTACTAGTAATCCACTCGGTCCCGTGCCTCCTTCGGGGCCCCCAACTGGCTGTCTTGAGTCCCCTATCTCTGACCACACCCTCCTACAGTGTTAGCACCTTTGTGAGAGGTGGCTGGGGCGGAGGGGGTAGTCAGAGTACATGTCCCTTTTTCATTGGCCGATCTTTCCAAAATTGAGAAGCGTTTAGGTGATTTCTCAGCTAATCCTACCATATACATAAAGGAATTTAGATACCTTTGTCAGGCCTATGACTTAACTTGGCATGACCTCCAGGTTATCCTAACCTCTACCCTAAACTGACTGAGGTTCTAACCCAGTATACCCAGTTAGATCCAGCCTCCCCCACAGGGGCCACCATTTTGGCGTCTTATTTCATTTCTCAATCAGCTCCTGACATTCGTAAAAAACTTCAAAAGGTAGAGGATGGTCCTCAGACACCAATACAAGACCTGGTTAAATTAGCCTTTAAGGTCTATAGCTCCAGAGAGGAGACGGCAGGCTTGCCTTGAACAGAAGTTACAGCTCCTAGCAGCGGCTTTACAGCCCAGTCGTAACCCCAGACCAGAGAGCACACACCCCGCAGACTCCAAAGCTACAAAAGGAGCCTGCCTGCTATAAGTGCGGCAAGGCAGGACACTATGCCAACAGGTGTCCGCAAGGTCCCCGAGTCCCAACGCAGCCTTGCTATAAGTGCAAGGCATCAGGACATTGGGCCAGTGAATGTCCTAACCCTCATCCACCAGCAACCCCCCTGCCCTGCTTGCCAGCAGGGAGGAAACTGGAAGTCTGATTGCCCCACCCTGAGAACAGGTGCCGCGCCTCTACGTGACCCCCTTTCCCAGGATCCTGGGAGCTCCTTCCAGCTCCTACATCTGGACGATGACAACTGAAGGTGCCGAGACTCGGGGACCCCCATCACCCTCACCAAGCCACGAGTAACTCTCCTGGTAGCGGGTAAGACAATTAATTTTTTAATCAACAGCGAGGCTACCTATTCAGTTTTGCCGTCCTTCTCTGGACCTAGCCTTCCATCCAATATCTCTGTAGTAGGAGTAAGTGGAAAGCCATCCACTCCATGAAAAACTCCACCCCTTAATTGCTGCCTGGCCAACAATTACTTTGCGCAGTCGTTCCTCATTCCCAGCTAAAAAGGGCCCCTACCGAAAGCAATCAGTGGAAATCAGTTTGGCTTTCCCCCACTCGCCTCAAACTTACTAAATTTTCTTAACTATCTCATACTCCCCAACCTTGCCAGGACTATCCTTCTGGGTTTTGCCCATATTCCAACAAATGCTTCCATTCCTCATTCCTATACTAATACTGTGCCTTATATTATTTTTCATCCGTGCGTTCAAATACCAACCATGGGCCTTGACTTTAACAACGCCCCTTAACAGCAGGAAGTAGCCAGACAGACCACGGCGCCCCTTTATCACTATTATCAATAAAAGGTTGGACTGTTTGGACGAACGGAGGCAAGATGGTGCACTTCCGGGTTCTTCATCTCCCCCACCCCCAACTCTTCCCGCGCGCGCGAAAATGCAGCCGGCGACCCAGGAAGGTGCAGACGAACTGGGCATGTGCCAGGTGACGTCAATCTGAAGAGACCAAGATTTACCTGGTCGCACCTGCGGAACACCCCTGACACGCCCATGCCCCACCTATTGCCCTCCCACTCCTAGAAAAGCCGCTCTCCTCCATTGAGCCACGCGGACTTCCCAGCTTCCCAGTCCTGTCGGGATGTGGGAACTCCGTCCGAGAGCTTGGGGGAGGGGCACTCTGCCGGCCTTCTTTGCCGGAGGCCGGCAGACTTCTTCTCCACACCTTAGGTTACTAAAATAAACTAGCAGTTTTGCGCCTGACCTGTGCCTACTTGCTGGTTCTTTTGTGCTCGCTCTGGTGGTCTTAGAAAAACAAGACACTCACTTCCTTGCAAGGTAGCCTGTTACACAGTGGGGCAATGGCAAGAAATGCCTCCCTTATCTCACACCCTTCATCCCCACCCCTGGGTACAGACTGCCCAATGATGTCATCCACTAAGGGAGTTCCTGCTTCCTGATGACATCAATTCAACACATACATATTCAGTACCTGCCACCATGCCAAGCACCGGAAAATCCACATACCAACCAGCAACAACCCTCCACCTCCCACCCCTGGCACTGTGAACATTTCGAGAGGCTGTCCTATGCATTGCAGGATGTTTAGCAGCCTCCCTGGCCTCTACCTACTAGATGCCAGGAAAACCTCTTCAGTTGTGACAACCAAAAATGTCTCCAGACATTCATTGTCAAATATTCCATTGGGTAGAAGGGAGGAAGGGTGACAGAATCATCCCTGATTGAGAGGCCCTGATGGGCCCTGATGTAGACACCACAGTTCCTTCCAGGCTTTTTTTTTTTTTTTTTTTTTTTTAGACAAGGTCTGGCTCTGTTGCCCAGGCTGGAGTGCAGTGGTGTGATCTCGGCTCACTACAGCCTCTGCCCCCTGGGCTCAAACCATTCTCCCACCTCAGTCCCCCGGGGAGCTGGGACTACAAGCGTGCACCACCACGAATGACTAATTTTTGTATTTTTGGTGGAGATGGGCTTTCACCATGTTGCCCAGAGTGGTCTCAAACTCCTGGGCTCAAGCAATCCTTCTGCCTTGGCCTCCCAAAGTGCTAGGATTACAGGCGTGAGCCACTGCACCCGGCCCAGGGTCTTTCATATAATAGCCACCTACTCCCCAACTCCCAGGCAGCCATCCTTTAAAAGCATCCTCAAACCACACTCCATATCCCAGCACTGGACTGGCCTCTTATACCTTTTAATCTTGCTGAAATCTCACACCATCCTCTATTCAATTTTTATTTTTTTTAGAGATGAGGAAAACGAGACTCAGAGAAGGTAAGTGATTTGCCAAAGGTCACATAAGCCATATGTAGAAGGTCAAGGCTGGAAGCATGGTTTTCTGTGTCCACTCACTCCATAAGGGAGAACCCAACATACATGTAGCTCTGTTCCAGGCAGGCTCTCTGTTCTTCTGAATAAACATCCTTCCCTTCATCTTTAGTAATAGGCAAGGGTGTGATCTTGAATCCTACTCACCTGGTTAATAAGTCAATCAATATCAAGGTCAGCCAATGGGACTGCTTTCCTTTCTCCTATTAAGCTCGAAAAGTTTGTTATAAATAGCCTGGACAGACAAGCATGGGAAGGCAAGAACATCTGAGGTCAAGTGTAATGCCTTCAACTTTACAGAGGAGGATCCCAAGGCCCAGAGAAGGGACGTGGAGTGTCCCAGGATGCTCAGCAACCTCATTCTGCAGCTGTGATCAAACTCAAGCCTCTTGCCTCCTGCCTCCTGCCTCCTGCCTCTTGCCTATAGCTCTTTCTAAATCTTAGGAACCCATTTACCCTGCTGTGTGGATCATACTTTGGGTAGTCTTTCTCTGAATAGGAGTAAATAATGAGTTAGGTACATTCTTATTCTAAAAAATGCCAGAGAAAGAAACTAACTCCTGAGAGAAAAACCCTCATTGAAAGGAAGAAAAATGGTCACTTTTTATTGGATACTAAATGTTTTTACATGTTATCTTATTTAAACCTCATCACAACTATGATTCCATAAGTGACACAGACTTAGAAAGTTGCCCCACATCACTTCTCTTGCAAGGACTGAATTGGGACTTGATTCCCCATCTGTCTGAGTCCATAACCTGTGTGTTAATCAATACTCAACAATGCCAGAAAGAAAAAGACGCTCTCACTTTGGGCTGCATTTCTTTCTTCTCATTAGGAGTGGGGTGAGGACAGCACACAGAATCAAGAGGGAAGCATGATAAGGCAGAGGACAGCCCTGGGGTGGGGGTAGAAGACAAAAGTTCAGGTCTTTACTCAGCCACGAACTTGCTATGTGTGACTTGCGTAAGTGTCCCTGTGTGATAGGATGACATCTAAAGTTTCTTCCAGCTCTAACATTCTGGGATTGTTCTTCCTTAGAACATTACCCAGAGTTAAATATTTAAACTGTGACGTAGCTTGGGATGATAGACGTAGATAGATGGATGGATGGATTGATAGATACATAGGTACATAGATAGATAGAGATAGATAGATAGCAGATACATCAACAGTAGCTGCATAAACAAACATGCATATAGATTCACAAGTGGCCATTCAGTCCCTATGTATGCCAACCAGAAGTAATATGTAAGTTCTCCCCCCATTCTTTTGCACAAATTGTATGTTCCCTTTGTTCTTCTGGATATCTTCCTCCCTGCTGTTGGTTGGCAGTTGTGAAAGCAATTCCTGAACACTGTTTTAAGTCTTCAATTGTTGTTAGGTGTGGTCCAGGCAGAGGATTGTGAAGGAGAAAATTCCTGGGCTCTGCCTGACACAGAGCTGGAAAGGGCCAGCAGGGACTGCTTCAGTGGCGGGGGAGGGTGTGACCATTTTATTTGGTTTATGGTCTAAACCAGGACACGTTTGAAGTGAAGGAGGTGTGATTAGTAGTTAAGCTGGGACAACAGGTCTAAAATGGACCATTCTGTGCAAATCAGGACATATCTGTATGTAATAATTTCCACCATCAACCTGTATACAGCAAGTAAAAGAAACTGCTGTTCAAAACAAATACAGATAGGAGTGAACTTTACTTGTTTCTGCCTACTAGGGTGGGTGTGATATGATTTATGTGATTGAGAAACTCAACAACAAATACAACTATGTTATAAAGAAGACTGGAATTTCCAATCTTCTGCCTTTTTTTTTTTTTTAATTTCTTTTTGAACTGCTGAAAAGAAGATTGCCATAGAGTAGAGTGTGGGTCATTTGTTTGTGAGTGTCTTAATGAGTTTTTGAATATGCAAATTAAAACCGGGTGGAAGGAAAAACCTGGACAATCAAATTACTCTGCCTAACAAGGAAAAGAATGAGTTTCTAAGGCAGCCCAGAAGAGGTGGGGAGGAGGATGGGAGAATGAAGAGGAGGGGACAAGAACTCAACAACCTGATTGGGGGTGGGGAGGCAGTAGCCTAGGGGGAAGCGTTTGGTCTATAGAGGGACCCGTTACTCCATCTCTTACTGTTGGTTTCGGTGCTGATCTCTAGTGTACTCCCTCTCCCTCTGCATCTCTTACCCCAATCCACCAGTAAAAGCCCTGGGCCAATGAAACTTTTGGGGAAATCAAGGACAAGAGTCTGGGTTTCATATTTGGGTTCATATGGAAAGGAGAGATTGAAACTGCCTTTGCAGCAATTACAAGAGTTAGAAAATTATGACAGTGGAAGAGATCTGACCTAACCAACTCCATCTTGCTTCTAACCTCCAAGTTGTCCTTGGTCATTCCTGGGCGTAGGCCAAACTGAGTTTGGGAGGAACTTAGTTTATAGTTTAACTTTGAAACAAAAACGATAACAGCCCCTTCCCAAAACAAACCCCAGTCTTACGGGCGGACTAAACTGCTTTTGTAGGACTAACGAATTAGCCATGAGATTAGAAATTATGGTTTAGGAGTCATGCAGCTAGAGGCCACAAGATTCTAAGCCTCCCCAACTGCTCCTGGGGACAACATCGCTATTGTAAACCCTAAGGTTAGTGCTTGAGATATTTTTCAGATTCTGCACTAAATGGATCAGCTAGTGCCTCCCAGATCGATAAACTGGCTCATCTGACCTTGCGGCCCCCACCGGGAGCTGACTCAGCACAAGAGGACAGCTTGGACTCCCTGTGATTCCATATCCAACCTGACTAATCAGCACGCCCCCTTTCCCACCCCCTAAACATCAAATTATCCCTAAAACCCTGTTCCCCCCATTTTGGGGGAGACTAATTTGAGTAATAATAAATCTCCGGTCTCCCATACAGCCAGCTCTGCTTGAATTAAACTCTTTATTGCAATTCTCCTGTCTTGATAAATCAGTTCTGTCTAGGTAGCAGGAAAGGTGAACCTGTTGAGCAGTTCCAAGTTGAGAGCAGCTACATGAATCAAGAAGTGAGTGAGAATGTGAATTCAAGAAACTGAAAGAGGGAGGTAACCAGGAAAAACCAAAGCCTCTCCTACAAATTCCAGAGCTGTGAGTTGGGGAGAGGGGGCACTGGATTTCCTGCCAGATACACAGAGGGCTCAGCCATCTTTCATAGGATGCCAGAGGGAGGATGTGTCCCTGGGGCTGGGGCACTTGGGGACTGGCTGCAGTCCATATAGATGGCACCCCTGGAGCAGTGCAGGGCACAACCTGCAAGGCCACATGTAGCAGCCTGTTGGCGACATCCTGGTTTCAAGCATCTTGTGGCTATTGGGAGCATTTATGTCAATGATAGAACATTTTGAGCAATGCACAAGGAGGAAAAGAAGGAAAGGAAAGGGCATGGTTTCTTCTTCCATTCTCTGCCTTAAAGAGGAAAGGGAGGAGGAAACAAGCAGAACCCATATTGAAGTCATTTTGTGCTTCCACGAAAGTACTGGAATGGATTCATTTCCTCCAGGAAAAACAGGAAGGTGATTCCCCCTATGTCCTGCCTCAGAGTTGAGAAACACATGTTAAGATGAAGTGGGGGCCCATTTTGCATCCCCCCCCCCCCGCTATCCAGCCTACAGATACTGTGCCATAGAGCCTTCCTTTGAAGGCAGACTGCACCCCACATCTGCCTGCATCCTGCAGCTTTGGTGCTAACCATTGCGTTTCAAGAAAGACACCATTGACAATATCAATACAGTGAGAAGCATTTTCCAAACTGTGTTATAGAACACCAGCTTTGTGAGATGCGAATGAGTTTAGGCATCGCTAGGATAACCAAAGCTAAGCGTGTGTTTTTATTGCAAGCCTTTGCTCTGCTAGCACTCATCATGAATTTCCAAAACAGGGAAAGAAGACATGTATGCAGTGTTTGCCAAGGTCTTTTAACTACAGAGGCCAGTCTCTTTTTGTTTGTTTGGATACTTGCAACTATCTTACAAAACCAAAGATGTTTACACAGAACACAGTTAGATACAGAGGCACACAGTGATACTATTTAATAAGTAATACTATTTAATATCATTGCTGACTATGTCATATACATTGTCTGGTTTAATCTTCCTAACGACCCATTGAAGTTAGTTCTATCATCATCCTCACTTCACACAGGAAGGAACTGAGTCCCAGAAAATTTCCATCAGTCCCACAAGGCCACACTGGCAGATGAAAGCACAGGTCTCTGTGACTCTATGCTCTTTTACCTCAATGTTCTACTGAAGCCCATAATAACTGCTATATCAAGAAAGAGTTAGGAGTTGAATGAAGAAGGAGAGACAGCAGTGGGTTTGCTGAGCTTGGTGGTGACATTTTGAATGACATCTTGAGAACCATCACCAAGGCTCAGAGAGAGCAAAAGTTGAGAAGCCCACATTTGTGTCAGGACAGGAGTAAGAAGCAGGAGTTGGTGGAATTTCAGGCCACCCTTCCCAAGAGTTGGTGGTGAAGAAAGGGAAAGAGCAAAGGTGGCTGCCCAAGGGGAAATTAGGGATGAAGGAAGCTGTTCTCTGAGGATAAAGGATATCAGAGCCTGTCTACAGGCAGCAGGGAGAGAGGAGCTCATGAGCAAGGGGCTTCCAGGACACTGTAGGATCAGCCCAGGGCCAGGCTTTAAGGCACTCTCAGCTCTGCACACCTAGAAACCCTTCTTTCTCCCAAGCCAGTATCTGCTTGTCTGGAATCTTCGTCCTTCAGATCAGGGATGGTGTTAGGAAAAAGGCTTCTCTGATGCTACTGAGTGGCCTCTGCATTCCAAATCACGATCTCATCTTTGTCTGTATTTGGCCTCCTTTTGTCCCATCAGCTAAAAACGTCTTTCCAAACATAGTCAGGCGTGAGTAAATCCTTCAAGCCAAAATGAGGGAGGGAAGCAAATGTAAAATACCTATGGAGATCATCCAGTTCCCAAGGCAGCATCTCCGAATGTGGAAATCTCTGCCCCAGTGGTGGAGCATTTACAGGGTGAGGTGCCAATCCATAAAACCCAATTCCCATGTGGGGGATGGCTCTTGGAGATCTTAGGGAAGGACACTGGAATATGCTCCATTACCCTGCTGTCTGTCTGGCTTAGAGAGTTAGAGGCCTGCACTTCATCTAGCTTCTAAGCCAGGACAATTTGGTTTTACCTTGGGAAGGCCTCAAGGGCTGCAGACTTCAACTCCTAACCCACCAGCTTGGCCATCAAGCTCAGTCCTGAGCTGAGTGAGGCTGGTCCTACGTGGCCACGAGGACCAGGCTGTAACTGGTACCTCGGCCACCTAATGTCTGGACAATGGCCCTGCCAGTTTGGCAGCTGGCATCCCTAAGAGCCAGGCTGGAGGGAGACTTTGGCATATAGGGCAGCAAGGGTCTTCTGGTTCTGACAGGTTGTCCAAGGCTCTGGCTCCAAGAGTCCACCTCCACTGTGGGTATAAGTGACCCACGTGGCTGCTCCAGATACAGCCCCGTGGGTTACCCCCGATCTGCTGCCTTCCCTCTTGCCCCACACATTTCTCACTCCCGCAGCCTATCTTCATGAACTCACACTCCTGGCTCTACGCCTATGCCATCTTTCCCAGCCTCTCCCAGTTCTCCCAGCCTCTCCCAGCCTCTCCCAGGCTGCAGCCCTGCTGGGATGCTCACTCTCAACCCTGCTGGGTATCCTAGAGTGCCCAAGGCCTCTGCCCCTGCCACCAGTAATTCTTGTGCCACTTCCCCCTTTTTGAGTCCATTGCTGCAGCTGAGACCTGGGCTCAGCGCTCTGAGAAAGGTTTGCTATTCCAAAGACAGCCAAAAACATTTCACAGGTATTTTCTAACTGAACCACCCTGAGAGGAAGCCATCACATTCTCCACAGCACGTGTGAGGAAACTGAAGACCTGCCTGGTTAAGTAGCTTGCCAGCAGTCACACAGCAAGTGCGTGAGAAAGCACAGCCACACATCCACACTCCAGGGTGTGTGTGTGTGTGTGTGTGTGTGTGTGGTGTATTTTCCCTGAGATTCACAAGAGCTTCCATTCAAACTGCTCCAGATCTGTAATCACAGGCTTCTGATAATCTTAATATCTTTCTTTTTAATAAAGTTGAATGTAGGTGAATTTAAGCTAAATTTACAAATAGAACTTCAATGGAAATGCTCAGAACAAGCAAAGTTCCAAAGACTCAGTGAGGCCTGTTATCTTTCCTAACCAATTCTACATTGGTCTCTTCACCATGTATCCTGACCGCCATCACCACCCTGTGTGAAAAAGGTGTGATTGCATCCATTGCACTGGTTCTGCAAATCACACGAGGGAGCAGGACAGACCTGAGGCCTGCACACAAGGCAAAATGTGGGCCACACACTGGGCTCCATGCTTTCCATGTTCTCTGCTTGCTTAATCCTAGAAGCAACCATGTAGGGTAAGCAGTGCCATCCTCTCTATTTTACAGAAGCATAGAGTGGTAAAATGACTGGCCCAAGATCACATGGCTTGTAAGTGGCAGAACTCCAGCTGCAACCCAGGAAGTCTGGCTCCAGAGCCCATGCTCATCCCTGACATTCTGAATTTATTGTAAATCTTGATGTCTTTCAGCTTTAGCCAGAAAACATTCTCCTTTCCTTTTTCCTTGAGCCAGAAAAAATTCATACAGCTTCCAGCAATGGTTCCAGCACAGTCCTCTACCACCTGCTGGGGAGAATCAGCCTTCATGTGTGGACAGTACCTCCACATTAAACCTACCTGCATCTCATTCATCCTCACAATAGCCCTATGTGTTTGGTGTTGTGTTTTTACTTGACTGAGCAGGAAGCTGAGGTTCAGAGAAGTTAAGCTACTTGCCCAAGGTCCTACAGCTCCTGATCTGTGGATCAAGCCCTTGAACCCAGGCCCTCCTAGACGGGGCTCCAAAGCCGAGGATCTCTTCTCTTTACTCAGTGGGAGGTTTTAAATCAGAGCATTTAAAACACAGAAACAACAGACACTCTTTATAATAGAAGAGTACATTGAATAGAACCACACCAGTGTCACACGGATAGCCTCCTTATTTTCCCATAACCATATGCCTGTTGGTGAGGCTTGCTCTGCCTGGTTTAAAGCAGGGGTTACAAACACAAATGCCCACAGGGGCCAGCAGGCAATGAAAGGAGTGGCACTGGCCTGGGGGATTTACAGTAATTGTAACAGCCATGGTAGGCCTGCTGCACACTGGAGAATGCACACCTGTCTTAGTGGAGGCAGCCTCGACTCTGCTCCAAGCCATTGTTGCCTTGCAGGGAGGCAGGACGGGTATTGCCAACTCATCCTACTTTTCAAAAGAAGACAGGAATCCATATTTTTATGTAGAATCTCTTAATTTTTAAATGATGGAAACTAATTCAAATGTTTCTTGGCACTATTTAAGCCAAACAAAACGCATCGTATAGCTGGATTCAGCTTGAAGGGTGTCATTTTGTGACATCCAGTTTTAAAGTTTATAGAGGATATAAAGTGTAGTTCATTTAAAGAAAGTCCAATTTAGTGTAAAATTATCAATTTAGTGTAAAAATGTTCAAATGTTTCTCTAAACACAGTATAAGCCAAACAAAACACATCTGGTTGCTAGATTCAGCTAGCAGGGTTCCATTTTGTGATGTCCAGTGTTAAAGTTTATAAAGGATAGAAATGTAGTTCACTTAGAGAAAGGTCAGTTTAGTATAAAAAAATCATCTGTGGAAATCAAGACAAGCCTCTGATACACATGCCAATTTGCTAATGAGAGTATTTCTCCCAGCAGCACTTGCTCTGAAGGAACACTTGGTTCAACAGAAGAAAAAAAGCCCATTGTTGTCACCATCTCAAATCTGTTGGGTATTGGGTAGATACCACAGCCAAGTCTTGGCATGACCCCCCTGTCTGCAGTTAGCAGAGCTGTCATGCTATGTGGTGGCGGAATGATCTCCAGATTTCATGTTATCCCAGTGAAGCACAGGAAAAACTGGACTCTTAGAAACCACCGCAAAGTAATCACTCTCCCATCTCTGCTTGGTACCTTTGGTAAGGACAAAGCTCTATTTTCTCCTTCCTGTTTGGTTGGTGATCTGCTCTCAGTTGATATCATTCCAAAACCTGAGCTAAGGATGGTTCAACCCCCAAAGGCCCTGGATTAAGTGTCTACATCCAAACACCCCTCCAGTGCTAACCATCCATGGCCCATCCCCAGAGTTCCCTGAGGGAAGGAGGTGCTTACCAACAAGCCATTGGAGCCATGGACTGTGACGCAGCGAGAGAATGTATGATGGATGGAGAGGTCCCTGATGTATGTGGGTGGGTTATAGCCTCCCCTTTCATCTACATCACCGGCCAGGTGGAAGTGAATCGGGTACTGACCCATCAGCTGCTGTCCCATATGCTTCAGCTCCATGCCCTCCAGGTGTGCTGCCTTAAATCCCAGAGCAAACTAGGAGAGGAGAACCAAGAGTCAGAGGAGCCCATGAGATGCTTTGGGATTTCCCTGGCTAGTGCCCATATTCCAAAGATGCAGAGGCATTGTTCTTTGTCAGTCCCCACCCAATACTCAGTAAATCAAAGATTTTCTCTGCAAATGGGTTAGAATGCCTGGCCCTTCTTATACTGTGGAAGACAGACAAGGAGCTGCTAATTACAGAGGACATTGTGAGGAAATTGAGTGCTTGGAAATGAGATGTTCTGAAGGGCTATTCTATAGTTGGGGCTCACTTTGACCCTCCTTTCCTGTCTCCCAAACCATCAAGTGTTAGGAGCAAAGGATAACTCTGAGATAATCTGGAGGAGTGGGCTAGCAAAAAGCATGCCCTATGAGCATGGGGAATCCAGGTTACAGTGAACTATGGAGCAGCAAGAGCTTTTGCCATTGTCTCCCACCTAAGACCTTCTCCTAGCAGAGGGAAAGGGAACACTGACTCTGGAATCTTCATTAGCCCATGTTCTGGTGGCATGTGTGTGAGTGGAGGGGACACCACACACTCGCTTCATGATATGCCTAGAGTCATTCCTTTCAGGCTCAAGAAAATCACTTGATCACACGGAATTCCTGCCCTCCAGGTGCTCACCGTGAAAGCACAGTCTGAAAATGATTCCTGTCAAAGGTCAGGCTCAGCTAACCTCTACTAGAGAAGGATAATCTTGGCATGCTAACCATTTCTTCCAAAAATAGGTGTCAACTGGAGTGTCAACTCCAGCAGTGGCTGCCCTGGAGAGTTGTGTTGAGAATGACTCTGAAGGCTAGTTTGAGCTCAGTGGGAAAGAGTCCCCTGATCACTCAGGGACTGCTCTCAGGATTGGAAAGGGGGCTATAGAAGCTTGTGTAACATAGACCTGTTATTTCTGCTTTAGTTTCACTAATGAGTTTCTCAACTGAGGACAGTATTGTCGACTCTGCCCCACCCTATACCCAGGAGATGACTGGATATATGAAGTGTTTTTCATGGTGATAATGACTGGGGAGCACTGCTAGCATTGAATTAGTAGGGGCCAGGGATGATAGAAATCCTATAATACAGGCCTATGTGACAAAGAACTATCTCACATAAAATGCCGCCAGTAGGGCCCCCATTGTGAATGCTGTAAGTTTCACTCCATTTGTCTCTTCAGTTCCACTACCAAAAAGTCTTATCCTTAAAGTGCATGATATTAGCTTTAAGAAAACTGTCTTCACAAAACTCTGAGGTAATATTATGCTATCGGCATTGAAACCAATTACCACATGAAGAAATTTTGGGTATCTTAAGCAATACAATATGCCTGGAAAGGCACTTTGCATTGTGATATAAAATAAATTCCTCTTTGAGCTTAATACTAGGAAAACGTAAGCACCAATAAACCAGTATCGTTTTTCTATATTGTGCGGTAAGAACCCTGCAGCTCACTATGTCTCTTCTTTGTCTTGACTCTAACCAGGAAATTCACAGGTAAATGATATGCTACAACATCTTCTTTTTGTTATTGTTGTTGTTTTTGTTTTGAGACAGAGTCTCACTCTGTCACCAGGCTGGAGTGCAGTGGCGCAATCTTGGCTAACTGAACCTCTGCCTCCTGGGTTCAAGCAATTCTCCTGTCTCAGCCTCCGAGTAGCTGGGATTACAGGCGCCCGCCACCAGCCCAGATAATTTTTGTATTTTTAGTAGAGATGGGGTTTCACCATGCTGGCCAGGCTGGTCTTGAACTCCTGACCTCAGGTGATCCACCCACCTCGGCTCCCCAAAGTGCTGGGATTATAGGTATGAGCCACCACGCCCAGCCAATGCTACAACTTCTAGTTCCTCTCATCTGCTTACTGTTTTATCTATATGGTAATGGATCTATCGTAAATGTGACCTTTTGCAAGTTCAATGCTAGTTATTTTAGGAAGTGATCAGAATGAAGTAGTCATGAAATAATGAAGACAAGGAATGGAGGCAATGTTGAAACAGTGTGATGTGTACCACGTGGCAGAGAGCTGTTTGTTGTCGAGTTAGCTCCGTCATCTCTCTTATTCCCAAATATTTGTAGGGGGAGCTGCACACCAATGGATAATACATAAGACTTCTCAAACTTCCAGAAGGCGCCCTCCCCTTGATCCCACCTCCTGTTCCCCGACCCTCATCCCTACCAAGAAGCCCCGCCTAGAGGCTGACATCATGGGAACTCTCCTGGTTGGGTTGAAAGATTCTGCCGGACTGATACATACCTTGATGTGGCCCCCAAAGGTATCGAAGTCAAAGAAATTGCAGATGTGGTTTCTGTAGGGGTAGCATTTGTCCTCCATCTCCCCCATCACTATTATGTTCCGGCTCAGAAGCCCAACCTCTGCCCGCATGTCCACGCCATCTATCTCCTCCCCGATGTGCAGGTACATTGGTTTCCCTAGGGCAGAAAGGGAGGAAGGTAAACAACAGCAGGTACTGCATGCCCACTGAGTTCCAGGCCCATGCCAGGTGCTTCCATGGCTGTTGCTTACTCATCACCATGACCGGTGTGCACAGTGGTCTCATGTTACAGAGGGATGAAGGTCAGGGAGGTGAAGTCACGTACCTGCATGCAGAGCCAGATCTCACAGCTACACAGGCTTAGGTCTGAAGCCCTTAGCAGAAATGGCTAATTGTCCCCTAATATTTGTCTCCTCTTCTGCTTTTCAGTCATAGACTCCCGCATTTTAGCTGGACACAGGGCCACCCAAGGGAATGACATTTCTCAGCCTCCTTGCAGTTAGGTGTGGCCATAAGATGTGAGAAGTGGTAAGTGCCACCTCCAGACTGCCCTCCTCTTGCTCTTTCCTGGGGGCTGTTGGGCTAGCCTCGCCCATGCAGGTAAGAATCATGCCCCAAAGATGGCAGAGCAATGGGAGAGAAGAAACCTGGTCTCTGGATGATACCGTAGATTGCCAATGTTAGGGAGATAAAACAGATCCCCTCTGTCTTTAAAGCCCCTACTTTAGAACAGTGCAAATTCATAATCTGTTAGCGCAGGCAAATCCCTATTCTGCTTACCTCAGCCTCATGCAGAGTATGTATGTATCTACAGCCTGGGGCTCCAGAAAGAGCCAGATTGGAGCTTCTGCATCCACCACTGTGGCCTGGCTCTGGATGCCTCCATGGTACCACGTGGAGCAGGGAAGAAGGGCCTCCATCTGACTCTATACGGAGCTCCTCACCATCCCCTGCCCTCCCTCTGGTGTTGGTGGAGAGGATGCTCTCCCCACTTGTGCACTGACCCCCCAGTCCCACCCCTTTCCACATCCTTAAGGCCCTGGACTCCCTGCACTAGTAATTTCATTTCTTCCTTCATTTGGGCTCCTTATATTCTATCTTCAAACTTCTCTAGACCTTCCCATCCTTAAAAAACTAACAAACAAAAGACCTTTTCCAGTTCTGCTACCTCTCCTAGCAATTGCCAGTCTCTTTCCCGCTGTAATCAGAGCCCCTGAACTTGGGGTCTGCACCTAACCCCTCCGTTTTCTCTCCATTCTCTCCCTCCCATCACTCCACTCAATCTCTTGCCAAATGCAGTCTCTTCCTCTCCACTCTGTGCAGAAAATGCATCTCAAGAATGGTGCAGGGTGACAGGAGTTCAAACTTTAGAACTTCCTTTGATTTATAGCCCCAAATTCTGCTTCCACAACAATCCCACAATCTTTTATGGAATAAAGAGATCTTAGGCGAGCTCTAAATTTGTTGGGCTCGTCACTGAGGTTGCTGACCTGGCTTATGGATACTTTCTCTTCCATTTGAGGATGCAATTACAGACAGCAATAACCTCCCATGTGGATTCCCACTGTGAACCACACCACCTACACAGCTTGGCTTTCACTGTGATCTTGACTGGAGCAATGGAGCACCGGCCTCAGCCCCCAGACACTGCCAGTGTTCACAGATGAAGACCATGGTTATAATTAGCCCTGAGCAACACCTTCTACGGTGACATTGTCCTGCTGTCTCCTCCACAGGAAGAGCTGACCCTTGCCTGCCCCTTCACCCTGCACATATCCTGTGTGCCTGCAGTGTTTCTAGGGATGTTTACCGTTTTGGGATTCTGCAGATTCAGTGAGATTGTGGGTTTTTCTTTTTTCTTTTTTTTGAAGTATCTTATTCAAGATGTGAAATTGATGAACGGCAAATTTGAGAAACTATCTCCCATGGAGTTGATATTAGTTTCCTATCCTGCAGTAACAAATTACCATAAACTTAGTGGCTTAAAACAACATAAATTTATTCTCTTATAGCCTTGGGAGTCGCAAGTATGAAATGAGTCTAATGGGGATAAATCAAGGTGTGAACAGGACTGGTTCCTCATGAAGGCTCTAGAGGAGAATCTGCTCCTTGCCCTTTTCAGATTTCAGTGGCTGCCTGCGTTCCTTGGCTCATGACCCTTTCCGCCCTCTTTAATGTGCATCACTCCAGTCTCTGCCCCTGTCATCACGTCACTCTCTTCTGACTCTGACCTTCTCATGTCCCTCTTTTAAGGATCCTTGTGATCACATTTGGCCCACCCAGATAATCCAAGATAATCTCCCATCTCCAGAGCCTTAATTTATCACATCTGCGAAGTCCCTTTTGTCACATAAGCTAACATTCATGGGTACTGAAGATCAGGACATGAATATATTTAGGGGTTATTATTCCATCTATCACAGAGTCCTCCTTTTTTTTTAGATACTGGGTTGGGTCTTGCCCTGTCACCTAGGCTGGAGTGCAGTGGTGTGATCACAGCTCACTGTAGTTTCAAATTCCTGGGCTCAAAAAGTCCTCCTGTCTGGGGATCCCAAAATGCTGGGACTACAGGCAGATGCCACCACACCCAGCACAGGAGTCTTCTTTAAACAAGTATCAGACATTAAAAAATAATAATCTTAGAAAGATTTGATTTACTGCCATGGACTCGTACTCCCTGATATGCAGATGCCAAAAAGTTCTGTGCCCTGCCAAAGGGGTCAGGAGTGGACACCATACATGGAAGTTGTCAGGCCTTTGGTTTCATCCAGGGTTCTGACACCGACCAGGGGAAATGATATGAAATGAGTTAACTCTGCAGAATGCTGGAGCTCCCTCCTCCAGGGCAGCCCATTGAACGTGGCTTCTCATTTGGGCTACAGGGCCATGTGTCTTTACAGTTTTGAGATCCAGAAGCAGGGCTCCCTCTGGCCACCCTCAGAAAAACCTCTCCTTCCATCCCTGACTCATCTCCCATCCATCAGCTCTGTGGCCTTCAGTTACGGGGCCTTCCCAGGTGTGGGGGTGCAGAATCTTTCTGAAAAAGAGCTTTGCACTGGCTTCTGAGTGGATCCTGAGAGCACAGAGCAAACTTTGCCAAGGAAAGGAAGGAGACTTCCCACGCTCCCCAATGGGTTGAGCATGTTGAGGGAACAGGCACAGAGAGCAGCAGGATCAGTCTTGCCAGGCAGGGGATGGCAAAGAGGTCTCCATGCAAAACTCAGTTCCCTGTTTACCAGTCTAAGGGGCTGACACAGTGAAACTCCAACTCCTGTGGGTTCATCTCTTATCACTCCCACACACCCTCTTCTGTTCCGGCCGGAGCAGACCATCATCCTTCCTTGAACATGCCTTTGCTTTCATCAGTGTATCTCCCTCTACCTGCAGAAAGCTTTCTCCACTTTGTCCCACTTAGCTCCAGTTTCTCCTTCTCAGTGATGTGTTCCTTGACCACACTCAGTGTTAGTCTTTCCTTATGGGAGTTCCTGCAGTGTTCAGCAGAGCCAGGAAGCCAGGCTGAGCCTCTCCACCTCCAGGACACTCATCCTTCGTCTTCCAACATTCCCTCACAGTACGTGCATCCTGGTGCTCTGGGTGCTTCTCTCAACTTGCCAGCATCCACTTTAAAATATGGTATCCAGGAAGGACTCTGACTAGAGGTTTCTGCTCTCATAGGTGGCCAGAGGAACTTCCTCAGGGATCTGGTCTTGAACGTGGCTGCAGAGGTAAGATAGTGTGATGGGGAGGATTGTAATTCTGGAGCCAGGCTGTGAGGGTCAGATTCCAACTCAGCTCACAGCTGTGAGTCCCTGAGTGTATTTAAGCTCTTGGAACCTCAGGCTCTTCATCTATAAAATGGAGATAATAATAGCACATACCTCAAAAGGTGGCTGTGATTGTTAAATGAGTTAATCCATGGGATGTGCTTAGAAATTAAGCCCCTGGCATATGGTAGGAGGCTAGTGTAACAGAAATGACACCTGCAGCTGTCACTAGCACCATCTCCAGGGCTCCCACCACAGGCTTCACACCTATAATAACGGGAGTTGGTAGATAGCAAATTTGGCATCTTTCTTTGTTCCATGGGGGAAGGTTGGCAGGGTGTAGGAGTGACTGTCAGGTAGGTGGAGGCACTGTGTTTATCAGACTCCTGTCAGCCAAGGAAATATAACTCAGATTGAGAGCTGCAAGAATATTTCAGTCCAACAGCCGTCTTCCCAGCTGCGGAGCTTCCTATCAGAATCTTTTACAAGACCTGGCCATGGCTGTTAGCTGCAGCAGCCACCTTATCTGTCCTGCTGCTGTCTTCACTGGCCACTCCCAGGCTGCTATCCGAGAGACAAGGGACACTGTGTGCCTGACTCCCCCGCACCCCGTCCTGCCTCAGAATTCTCCCACCGGCCACCACTCCTCCCTTCCTCCTCAAAGTACTGATACGTGAAGCCCAACCAGGGAAAAGCAGATGTGGCCAAACTAGCCTTGTCTCAAATAATCCAGAAGAGCCGTGAGCACCTGGGTGAGGGGGGAGGAGGCCTGTGAAGCAGAGGGGCTCTGCACAGTTGCCCTACACAGGACTGCAGATGCCGACCTACCCTAGTCTTTACTCTGCAGGTGTCCTGGTTCCACAACCCGCAGACCCCTCTCTGCAGGGTACCTGTACCCCTCTCTACAGGTGCTGGGGTCAAGAGAAGAAAAAACATCAAGGACCTTCCAATGGAAGGAGCCAGAGTGTGCACATGTAGCTCAGACCTAGCAGGACTCAGTGAGTCTGGGGAGATGGGGCCTAACCTTCTCAGATCCGGTATGAGGACGAGTCCAGAGGGACTCAAGTTGGAAGGCCCCAAAAAGCAAACATAAACCCAGGTTCCCCACAGTCATCTTCATGTGGAGACCTTGGGAACAAGGGCTTTCATGGAGGGAGGATGAAGCGGCACGTGTAGTCTTGGAGCCAGATAGCTCTGAGTTGGAATCCTGGCTCAGCTGTTGACTTGCTTGACCCTACATCAATGCCGCCCACTAGAACTTCATGTGATGAAGGAAATGCTTTATTCTGGGTTGTCCAGTATGGCAGCCACTAGTTACTGGTGGCTACTGGACACATGAAACCTGGCTGCTGTGATCGAGGAATAGAATTTTTTTTTCTTTTCTTTTCTTTATTTTTTTTTTTGAGACAAAATCTCGCTCTTGTCCCCCAGGCTGGAGTGCAATGGCACGATCTCAGCTCACTGCAACCTCCGCCTCCCAGGTTCAAGCAATTCTTCTGCTTCAGCCTTCTGAGTAGCTGGGATTACAGGTGCCAGCCACCGCGCCCGGTTAATTTTTGTATTTTTAGTAGAGACGGGGTTTCACCATGTTGGCCAGGCTGGTCTCGACCTCCTGACCTGAGGTGATCCACCCGCCTCGGCCTCCCAAAGTGTTGGGATTACAAGCGTGAGCCATTGGCCCGGCCAGGAATAGAATTTTTAACTTAATTTAATCCAATTTAGATTTAAGTAGCCACATGTGGCTGGTGGCCACCATATGGCTCAGTTTCCTCATTTGAGTCACGAAGAAAACAGTAGCCCCTACTGTATTAGGTTGTTGTGAAGAGTGAACAAGATGGTTTATGTGAAGCACTTGGAATATCACAGAAAACAAAATTCATGTTAATTCTAGCTAATAGCGGCATTCTTTAAAGATGTGGGGGGTGTTCACGGGCAAAGTGGGGAGGTGGTAAAGACAACAGGGCAGAAAATCAAGGGAGGGGAGTTCTAACTGCCACACTGTGAGGTGTTGGCAATCATACTGTGGTTGACAAAATTTTGAAATTTTTTTTTAGGTGATTCATGCATTTTCATTACTATGTTACCCCCATCTGTTTCCCATCAGAAAGTCCTTAAGGGAAATGCAAACAGTCCTGTAGAATGAAATCTGGGAGCAATGAGGAAGGAGGACCCAGATAGATTGTGTCCCTGTCTGCAGCCAGCCTGGGGGAGAGAAGCCTAAGAGACAGCTGGGTGGGTGAGGGTGCTCACAGAAAAGGGAGAAGCGGGTGGAGTCCTTGATCCTGTCAACGGGGAGATGGAGAGCCAGAGAATGGGCTTGGGGATGAATAGGAGGAATGTGAGCCTCTCCAGAACAGACAGACACAACACACACACACACACACACACACACACATGCACCCCTACTTGGGGCTTTTCTGGTGCTGTTCACCAGGAGCTGCTGTTTTCCTGGGGGCCCCACAGCTCCTGGGCAGAGCAAAGGAGGTGGCTGCTCCAAGTTGAATGTCTTTAAGGGAGGGGAGGTAGGCTGGGGTGGGGCTAATGGGGAAACAAGCACAGGCAGTGCTAACCCCAAGGAAAATAGAGGGCATTGAGGTGGGCGCAGCATCTTCTCCACTTATCCTCTCCTGCTTGGTACTTGGGGCCTGGAGCTGCCCCCCTGCATTCTGTCCAGCCTTCAGGGACCTCCAGAAGCAGCTGACCCTGGTGGTCAAATGTGATCAAGAAGAGCAGCTCTCCTCCATGGACACCCCAACCCCACCATAGGCTGAGGCAGAAATGCTTTGACGCACACAGGTTCTCCATTCTCAGGGCCACCCTTGGCACCACAGTTGCCTTGTTAGGACCTGCTCAAAGTGAGACCACCCATGCAGGCCTCAGGGTGACCCACCCTGGGGTGCAGATGAGGACTGGTCTGAAGAAACCCCGAGCAGCTCTCTCTAGAACACGCTCCCACCTCCATGCAGGCAAAGGCTCACAGTCAGGCTTTCACCCTCCTAAATAGCCCAAATGCTACCCCAGGCCCATGGATCATCTTACAGTGAACAGTGACATCAGCTCAGATGGTCTGAATGCCACTCCTGCCAAGAGTCCGGGAGGACATCTGACCTCCCAGAGGCTTCTTCACAATTGTCCCTGGGTGACACATAGTCATTCAGTGAAGACCCAAGGGTTTAACAATCATTAGGAAATTGCTTCTCTTGACACCCTCCTATAAACATAGATCTAGACAGTCTTTCCTTGCCAAGGGATATCCAGTAAGCTTCTGCCCTTCAGTGACTTCCCTGTGCACTCAGAATAAAGCCCCAAATTGTACCATGGCCCTGCCCTTTCTCTCGAGCCCCATGCAGCTCTCCCATTCTCCACTTCAGCTACTCTGGCCTTTTGGTAGCTGGAACACACCATGCACCCCTCAACTTTATGTTCCCCTCTGGCAGTACTTCTCCCTAGGTGGCTTCTATTCTGTCTCAGCTCAGTCACTCATTCCTCTGGGAAGACTCCCATGCCTGTTTGTCTTTGCCAAATCTCCCTTTTCTATACTCCCAGCACCTCCCATATCCCACTTTGATAGCAGTTGTCATCTTTCTATTTTGGAATTCTATTTTGATTGGAATAATACTTTGGTGGATATCCATCTTCACTGCTGGACTGCAGGTTCCCTGAGGACAGGGAACACGTCTATCTTGCTCACCATGCCGTATGCAAGCTTGGCACATTGTATGTGTTTCCTTCCTTCCTTCCTTCCTTCTTTCCTTCCTTCCTTCCTTCCTTCCTTCCTTCCTTCCTTCCTTCCTTCCTTCCTTCCCCTTTCTTTCTTTCTTTCTTTTTTTTTTTTTTGAGACAGAGTCTCACTCTGTGCAGTGGCATGATCCTGGCTCACTACAACCTCTGCCTCCCAGGTTCAAGCGATTCTCCTGCCTCAGCCTCCTGAGTAGCTGGGATTATAGGCACAAGCCACAATGCTTGGCTAATTTTTGTATTTTTAGTAGAGACGGGGTTTTACCATGTTGGCCAGGCTGTTCTCGAACTCTTGACCTTGAGATCCATTTGCCTCAGCATCCCAAAGTCCTGGGATTACAGGCGTGAGCCACCACCCCCGACCTGTATGTGCTTTCTAATGGCTTGTTGAATACATGATGAAATGCTCCTGCCTACCTCCTCGTGGAGGAAGGGCGGGACAAAGCCACCTGCCCAGGCTAAGGGTGGGGGAAGTGTGCGACATGCACACTCACACCTTGAAGCACTGGAGACATGCACAGAAATAGCTGCAGGCCTATGACAGACCTCGGGTGTTCATCAATAATGATGATAGCCAGGTGTGATGACTCATGCTTGTAATCCCGGCACTTTGGGAGGGCTGAAAGGGGAGGATCACTTGAGCCCAGGATTTTGAGAACAGCCTGGGCAACATAGTGAGGCTCTGTCTCTATAAAGTAATAACAATAATAATAATGATAGAAATAGTTTGTTTCCCTCTCACTACAACAAAAGGAGCAGAATTGGTATAAATTGCTGTTAGCCACGCCCCTTCCTCCTTTCCCATCTTTAAGCATAGTTGCTAAATTATTACACCTAATGGTAATAAGAGCTAACACTCATTAAGCACTTACTGTGTGCTAGGCAATATTATAAGTGCCTCACATATACAAACTCCTTTAATCCTCACAATAATCCCATGAAGTAGTCATGATCATTATCTCCATTTTACAGATGAGGAAGCTGACATAAAGGAAGATTACTTAATTGTCTAAGGTCATACAGCAAATAACTGGCATTCCTGGAACCCAAATCCTGGATGTCTGGTTCCAAAGCCCACATCCTTTATTCTATTCTGCCTCTGCCAAACAAAACCCAAGCCAAAAATGTCTTCTTCAAAACGTCTTTAGAGAATGTGACCAACAACATGTCCCAATCTACTATTAGAAGTCAAACTGCAAATAGCCGCACAGACAGCATCTTTGCATAAAACTGCTCCTAGCATTGCTGCTGGCAATTTCCTCAGTGGTTCGGAACTACGAGAAAGTTGTCCCTCTTGGTCTTCTGGGCTTCTTGTTGCCTTCATTTCAGTGGATGATAGTTAAGTAATTTGTGAAGTTTCTTTCTTTGCTCTGGCTGCCAAGGAGCTCAGAGATAAAGTTTATTGTCTATTTTAGTATCTTCTGCTCTTCCGCTAATCTTAGTCACCTCCCCCTCTGGTTTTGCTGAATTTATTCTCCTTCCATCTTTTTTACCTTCGTTGCCAGATTTACTTGGACTTGTGTTTATGGTAAGATACCCCAAAACCTTTTGCAAATAATGTAGGGGTTCAAACACTGTCATTTTAAAAAGCAGACTCTGCTACTTTGTCAAGGAACAAATGTCTAGTCATCTCGGCCTCTACCCACAAGCTGCTGTTTCTTTCCCTCTCTTTAGCTACACTCACCAAATTACCACCTGCCTCCAAAACACGTAAGCCTTCTTTTTCAGGTTCTGAAGTGTAAGGTGGGCATGCTGACATCACAGCCACATTGTTTGTGGACTGTCTCCCCCACATGACCTCTAGGGTCCACTTCCCCTATGAGTGAGATAAGAGGACTGAATTCCATCAATGTTCTCGGATTTTTTAAACTTTGTCACCACAGATTCTTCCACAAGCACATCTCAGGCAGCCAAAAAGATTATGTTGAATTTTATGTTCTGTGGGTTTGTTAGATATGGTTTGTTAAAATAGTAGATATGGTGAGTATATTGGATATGCTTTCTCAATCCATGGTCTTTCTCCCAGCCCCATATTATCATACTCCTCCAGGTGCTATGGTCCTGTAGCATTTGATATTTTTAACGCCCCTTACATGTTGATTTCCCTTTCTTCTGGTAATACATACCAATTTTCCTTTGGGAACGGCCATTTATCCCTTTGATGCAGTCTTAGAAGAACTTTCAATGATGGGTTTTGTCTTTCCTAGCCAAAGGGTGAGCACACAAGCCACCAGCCCAAGCAGATGCTCTCTCCCTGGAAGGTGACTTTTGAGCACTGTGTCCCAGGGCCTAAGCATGGTTCTTAAAGATGATGCCTTAAGGATGCAGTCCATTAGTTCCTGCTACCCAGATCCCAGAAGCTACCCTGTTCCCTGTCCTTTTGGAGGTTAGTTATTCAGCTTTTCCTTTAGTTCTCCAAGTTGAATAGCCTCTCAATAAATTCCTGTTTTGCTTAAGATAGTCAAGTTGGATTCTGTTGCTTACAATCAAAGAACTCTAATTGATACAAAACTCCCCCTACTAAGAATAATTGACCTGGATTATATTTGAAGTCTCTTTTTACCTTTAACAATCTGTGATTCCAGTAACCTCACATAACATAAGTTACAGGATATCTAAGTCAAGATTTAGGAGAAGAAAAAGAAAAACCCCAAACCCACAGATAGAAGAGATTAAAAATTTTGTAGTAGATTGAATAATTGTCTAACAAATATTCACTTCTTCCCCCTCAGACTTGATGAGAGATATATGCTTCCCTAGCCTCTTTGTGTTGTGCTTTACCATGTGATTTACTTTAGCCAGTGGAATGTGAGTGTGAGAATGTGCCATTTTTGAGCCTAGGCCTTAAGAGTTCTGTGTTTCTGCTCACCACTAGGAGTTTGCAACCTCCCCCATGAGAAGAACATGTTTTGGAAAGAATGGGAGTCATATGGAAGTGACTTGAACCCAACTCTCAGCCTGGAGTCAGGCTCAGTCTAGAGAAGCTGAACCCTAGACAACCTGCAGATGCATGAGTAAGAAATAAAGACTTGTCATGAGGTTTTAAGATTTTTTTTGTTATGCAGCATTATTACAGCCATAGCTGACTGATACAGATTTGTTGTAACTTCACTTTACTTTAAGCCTAACAATTTTCAGATTGATCCAGTCTACGAAGGGGTTAGTAAAAGTCCTACCTGCCACTTTGACCTGGTTGGGAGCGCAGGATCTGCAGGGAAGAACCTGGAACTCTTCTGCCTGGTACATGGAGTAGTCAGTACTGGCAATGACCAAGGTATCTCCAGGCTTCCATGACTGTACATTATCCTCCAGGTTCAGAATGGTGCTGTTCACATTGGTGTCAATGGTGACTGTGAGTTTGGGCCTCACTGTAACCCAAAACAGGAAAGACTGAGATAGAGCCCTTTGCCCTTGGCAAACTTTTGGCTATCTCTTTTTTCCCTTCCCCTCCCTAAATAACTAAATGCCAGGTTTGCCTATCCAAAACCCAAATCACTAGCTTGCTCCATCCCACTCTTGGTAAAGGTTTTTGAAGTCAACAAAAACCCTACCAGAAAAGAGCCATTCATTAGCTCTGGGCAGGGGAATTTTCCACTAACTTCTTAGCTGGAGTTAAATGTGGCTGCCTCACCCCACCAACTTTGCTCAAGATGTAAAACAAATATAGCTCCTCTCAACTATTATTTTCAGTTGCCATAAACCTCTCCCCCTAAACTTTCATTCCCAATGACTGCCTTCTGGAGATGGCCAAGTGCCTCTGAGAACAACCCGACCATTTCCAATCTCTTCTAACAAGCACCTTAGGAACTGGGTTTAAAATAATAGCACCCAAAGAGGCAAAGAGCTGCACATCTCTGCAGGGGAGGACGGCTCTGTCCATCTGTACCTTTATTGTCTTGGACCAGGCCCTTCCCTTTCCTGAAAGGCTTATGGGCGGGGTGGGGTTCTGCTGTCTCCTGCCAACTCCAAGGATCCTCCCACTGCTCCTATGTCACAAAAGTGCTCTCCTTTGGGAGTACTATCTCACTGAGATGTCTGGAGGTTGCCTGCATAGCTGCCAGTTCAAGGAACCAACCCATAGTTGCATCTGTGTCCCCGACAAGGGGCTGCTTACCAGGCTTCCCACAGAGGAACCGTACACGGTAGCTCCGGCAGGCTCTGCCCCGGTCATAGCAAGCAAACCTATAATCCTGGCCTTTTTTGTAGACAACCTCGGTGCTGAGGTTAACTCCATCCATTGTAGTGGCCTGGGAATGACACAGAAATTACAGAGCAAAGTCTTTTTTTTTTTTTTATAAAGAAGGAAGGTGATGATTAATGTTCTAAACATATACTCAGAGGTCTAAAATTGTCCCTGCTGCAACACTATTTACAACTGCCTGAGATGATTATCCCAATGATTGCCCCCATCACTTTTGTTATGAGAAAGACAGCCTAAAGTCTTGGAATAGATAAATGCCTGGCTTGAGGTCCTACAGTACTCAATATTGAAACCAGTGATCTACTGCTTATGGCTGGGTGAACATTTTATGGAGCATCTACAATAAGTAACCACTCTTCTAGGCTCTGGGCTGGCCACTTTTTACAGTTTGCACCACCACTACCAGCACCATGAACAGTGGCCAACAGGCCAAACATGGTTCCACATCCCCTGGGGAGGAGTCTTTAAAAAATACTCATGCCCAGTCCCCATCCTTGGAGTCTCAGATTTGATTGTGTCTGAGGTGCAGCATGGAATCTGGACTTTTAAAAGTTGCCCAGGTGATTCTAATGGGCAAGAAAGTTTGAGCACCACTTGTGTAGTTATAAAGCTAGATGTTTACCTATATTATCTCATTTCACCTTCATAGCAAAACTATGAGGCTGCTGTTACTTTTACAGATAAGGAAACTCATCCTCAGAGAAGTTTAGTCACTTACCCTGGATCACAAAGTCAGTAGGTGGCAGAGCTAAAACTTGAACCCAGACTTATGTAACTACAATGCAACACTTCTAAGCCCCATCCACTCTTGCCCTAAGGCGGAAGCCACCTAATGTCTTTTGTTCAAATGTCTGCCTCCTCCCCCATCATGGGCTCTGGGAGGGCAAGGAGCTGGTTTCTGCCCCCTTGTCCCCAGCATTCAGCCCAGGGCCTGGCACAGAGTGAGGTCTCAGCGGATGAGGGCTGGCTGGTGAGCCGCCACAAGGCCAGGTGGAGAATTTAGGGAGCAGGCTCCCAGGAGGGCACGATCCCTGACAGCTGGGGCCCATCCCAGAGCCAGGGTGTGTCTGCATCCTGACCGTGACTATCATTCAAAGACATGCAATTTAGAGCAAGGGCTGTAGCTGCTGTCATCTTTGGCACAGAGACCAAAGGGACCAGACTGGGGAAGTATAGCTGATCAAAAAAAAAAAAAAAAAAAGAGGAGACTTTTTAGGAAACATTGTTTTAAACCCAGCAGATCCATTATCTTTGGCTTGGAAGAAGAGCCATGTGGATGTGAGTTCAGCCACAATTAAAACTCAGTCATTTTCTGCAAAAACACATTCACACCCACTAACTCAGGTGGTCTCCGCAGCAGCCAGAGAGACAGGGGTTGCAGACTTGCTTTTAGACGGAGGTCAACGCTGATGGGGTTCAGATGTAAGCTCAAGGTCAGTTAAGGTAAGCACAGCTCCTCCGGCCTCCTGACGTTTTCCCCTGAGGCTAGCATGTTCTTCAATGGGAGACCCCGTAAGATTGAGAACTGAGCCTGAAAACATCATCGAAGGGAGCTGGAGATTTTTTCCAGGTGCAACATCCAACAATAATTCCAGGAGAACATTTACTCAATTCTGCTGCTTTTTCTTTTTTTCCTTTTTCTAACCTGAAGAATGATCTCAGTTTTGGATAAGAAGAGTAAAAGGGAATCCATCGTCATTCAGAGAAACAGATCTTTAAGTAGACTTGAGTTTATTATTATTCCTGGTAATAATAATTAGTAACAAAATAATTATCAATATTATAACTAATAATAATTGTTTTATTTTATTTCATTTCATTTCATTTAATTTATTCATTTATTTATTTATTTATTTATTTATTTATTTATTTATTTATTTTGAGACGGAGCCTCACTCTGTTGCTCAGGCTGGAGTACAATGGCGCCATCTCAACTCACTGCAACCTCCACCTCTCGGGTTCAAGCGATTCTCCCACCTCAGCCTCCCGAGTGGCTGGCATTACAGGCATCCACCACCACACCCAGCTAATTTTTGCATTTTTAGTAGAGATAGGGTTTCATCAGGTTGGCCAGGCTGGTCTCAAACTCCTAACCTCAATTGATCCACGCACCTTGGCCTCCCGAAGTGCTTGGATTACAGGCGTGGGCCACTGTGTCCGGCCAATAAATTAATTTTAAATAATAAAAAATGTGTAGGCAACTTTTTGGTTTGCACACTTCGCTGCACTGAATCCACAAATCATGCCCATGAGGAAACAATTATTAGCCCTATTTTTACTGTGAGGAAACTGAGACACTAAGTAACATGACTGTGAGTGAGGTACCCAGGGCACAAAATTTAAGGCAGCACCCACTCTTGGGGTCATGCAAGTATTGAGTTGGCACTGGAAGGAGTGGGCTGCCTTAAATTTTGCACTGTGGGCACCTCACTTGCTGATATGCCAAACCTCACAAGTGGTAGAGCTGTGATCTCTCTGGCAGGCTTAGATCTCTCTGACTTCAAAATATGTTTTCGTTACCATCAGGCCGACCTCTAGCCACTGCACCAGCTGCTGTGGGGAACACACAGACTACCTGATGTCCCAGAGAAATCTGAGTCCAGTAGATCCCACTGGCCTCGAAGGGTGGCTGGGTTTTAAGAGAGAAGGTGGGAGGCAAGAGAATTTTCAGCCAAGGAGAACTGAACGAAGGGCAAGACATAGAAACAGTGTGTTTTGGTTATTATTATTTTTTTCAGAATCACAAAATATCAGATCTTGGAAAAGCTTTTCTTAAGGTCAACTGTGCAGTCTTGCTGCTTCCCCTTTCTTCCCAACCTGCCTCCTCCAATCTTGCCTAGGTTGCAAATGTCCTTGACACTCCCTGGCCCAGAGGATCTGGCTATGTCAGTGCATGGCAGGTATCCCGGGACCCACTGTGTGTGACACGGAGTTGGGCACTGGGGGCAGATACAAGCAGGAAGAGGAGCACATAAGAGCTCAGGGCCTGGGGAGGTGAGAGGCACCAGGTGACCAGAGAAAAACTGCATTTTTGCAATAGTGGCAAAAATGAGCATGTGGGAAGTTCTGTTTCATCTTAGTCTCTCCCTGGGTTAATTAACTAGGTCATTTAGCTTTTGGCTGATGCGTTTGTCACCTGCTAAAAAGGAGGAAATCCTGCTTCTCTCACCTCTTGTGACCATAAACAAGACTGGCTTTGTTTTTCTGGCCTTGGAAACATCCAGGAGCATATTCTGCATCACCATTTTTACCTTTGACGAGTATGAAGAGATGTTCTAGCTAAGTCTGGGGATGACCATTGATTAAAGATCGGTAGCAAGAATTAGGAGTAAGACCCATCTCTCCAGCCTGGCAACATCTTCTCGTCGGTAGAGATGGAGGTTTGAATTCACCCTTGGAGGCACATGACTCTTACCTTTTAGATGACCATCTCAATAGACCTTGGTTTTGCCAAGAAAAAGCCAAAGGTCTTATTATGGAATTGGGAGTTCTGAATGCTTTTATTGTGGGAAGACTTCCCTAAGCTTCTGAGTAAGGGGACCACACTGCTGTTGGATCTTCTATTCTCTGAACCTCAAATAATGGAGAACTCGAACTTGGGGAATGTATTGTCAAGGGAACTCTTTTTGTTGGAAGAAAACTAGGCCTTGCAATATGGCAACAGACTAATAGCTATAGAGTGTAGGGTTGGGTCCCTATGAAGGGTCTTGGCTTTCGGAGCTCTTAGCCTGGGTTTAATTGTGTTTTGGGACGTTCAAGGAAGGGCCTGTGTCTGTGCTGGGAGCAAAGTAAATGCAAGAGTGGAGAATGTCTAAGGAATGCTGTTTTCCTGGCACCGAGAGGTGGTCTTCCAATCAACAATGTCTGGAGCCAGACAACTGGCAGAGCAAACACCAGGAAAGATTTGTAAACCATGTAAGCATTCCTTGAGCATTTCCAGAAGTATTTGGAGAGGGGAGGTTGGTAAAGAGCTAGACTTCCTGTGGTCAAGTGAACTGGAGGGATAAGATTATGGCTATTTCAGAATTAAAGCTGGAACATTCAAGGTTACGAGAGAAAATTAAAATTAAATCTGGAAAGAATGTGCTGTGGGGGATCAGTGCTTTTTGATTCTGTTGGACCCAAGGAGAATCTGCAACTTGAAACTTAATCTGGGTAAATCCTTCTCAATAACATTGAAGCCATGTGAAGGGAAGAGCCTTAGCCAAATTATGAGAAAGTTTTCCTCAGCCTTTGCTAAGTGAAGAACAAAGGCTCCTCCCTTGGATAAGGGGTCCTTCCTACAATGCAAGACAGAGGGCAGAAGTTCTGACCAGGTTGGTGTGGTGGGGTGAAAGCACAGACAGATGGCCTGGGACTTGAGCTGACCTGGGACGTGAGCTTTGATATTCTAGGAAAAAGTGTACAAATGTGGTAGCTATTTTTATTGGCTGAAGGAGGATAAAATGGGCAGAAATGGGCTTTCTCAGATGCCTTTTTTTTTTTTTTTTGGAGTCAGAGTCTTGCTCTGTCACCCAGGCTGGAGTGCAGTGGTGTGATCTTAGCTCACTGCAACCTCCACCTCCTAGCTTTAAGCAATTCTCCTGCCTCAGACCCCTGAGTAGCTGGGACTACAGGCACCCGCCACCACACCAAGCTAATTTTTTTTTCGTATTTTTAGTCGAGAGGGGTTTCACCATACTGACCAGGCTGGTCTCTAACTCCTGACCTCAAGTGATCTGCCCACAGCCTCCCAAAGTGCTGGGATTACAGGCATGATCCACTGAACCCAGTACAAATGACTTCTAATTCTCTATCAAGCATTTAAGCAGCCTCAAATCTTGTCTTGGAATGAGACTGGGCATAAGGAAATAAATCTCATTTACCTTGCCTATTTCTCCTGTCTTTCCTGTTGTTCCCAAAGCCCAGTATCCCAATGGCTCAGCTGGTGAATGGTGAGGGCTGTGTATTTACTCAACACTTTCTTGATGGATGGGGCCAACTGAGAATATCAAGGTCCCTTTCAGATGGAATTAACTCCAATGAAGATTTTGAGCAAACACTGTCCATTCTATGAATGCTGGCTTTGATTTACCTCAGTCGAGAATAAGGCCGTGCGTGTGTTCTACATCTGGGCTGGCCTGGCCTGCACCCCAAATCCTAGCTGCATCCTGTGCACTCAAGGTCCCTAAGGAAATTGACTGGGAAGTGAGGCTGGGGAGGCCAAACCCATCCCTGTGGTGGGGGCACACTCAGCCATGGCTGAAGAAGCAAGTTAAAGAGAAGGAACTCAGAAGCTGAACCCAGGAGAGAATCTGAGCCCTGGTTTTTGGGCAGATAGTAAGCCTCTGCTTCAGTCTCTAAAGTGGGAACAGTACTCTTTAACTGACCTACCTCACAGGAGGGTCATGAGAATCACAGCACCCAAGTGGCAAGAATGTCTGTGATCTATAGAGTCCTCTTCAAAACAACACATTTCTACGTTCTGTTTTTGCTGTGAGTTTGGTACCTGTATATCAATGGGACGATTGCAGATTTTTCCTGGGTGAGCTTTCCAGAGGTCTGAAATTTTATCCCCACCTTTAGTCTGAGATACTTTATCATGATCAAACCACTCCGTCCACTCCACATCTAGGCAGAAAGCAAACAGCACAGTCAGACAGGAGGTTGCCTGTGAGGTCAAGTCACACTCAGTGTGTCTCCAAGCGTCCTCAGCACCATGGGAACTGAATATTATCTGTCTGTGGTTGCACCAGGCTGGGGCATGGATGGCTCTAATCAATCTGCCTACACTCCCACGTTTTAATTAAAAAATGAGTTTCTCTTAATGAGTTTCTTACTTTTATAAAAGCAGTTTATATTCTCTGTTATTGCAAAAGCAAATAAACCAAGAGAAAAGAAAGAAAATCCGTCTGTAAACCCATTATCCAAGGACTGCAACTAGGATTGCTGCTTTCTGTAGTCCTTGAGTATGGGCTATTTGAAGGGCAGGTTCTATTCCTATCTGCATTTCCTGTTCAGTGCCATTGCCTGCCACATCAAAGATATTCTGTGAACTAAGCTGAATGCCACAGACCCTAACTGAGGTGAAACTGAAATCTTAGCCAGAGGACAACATCCTTCTGGGCTATGGGCTAAAGTGGCTTGACTAATTAAAGACAATGTTTGTTGCACATTTTTAGTTGATTCTGCAAAAATTAAAGAGGTCCTACTGGTACAAGAGATAAATCCTAGTTCTGCAAAAGACAGTGATTTCTGGTCTTCTATCCCACTCTTAGGGGTCAACAAATTGTCTGAAACTCCTCACCTTGAACCCACTCGCTGGACAAAGAAACATTGAAATATTCTCCATGCTCGGTCTGGAACAATTTGAATACCCGGGCAGCAGCAGAGCCTCGATGTCCTGTCAGAGAAACCAGACCCTTTAGGAGCTGGACAGACCCCCAAATTTAAAAAGCTATGATTCCAAGGCAAGGAAATCCCCCTACACATATGGACATTGACTCAGTTCTTTAAAAATTGTTTTTTAAGTAGATAAAAGAAAATCAGGACATTCATTCACTTGGGAAGCAGATTATCATCCATTCTTTTGGAAGCAAAACTGAAGGTTTTGACAGTTTAGTTTCAGCCTCCCAACAAATTCAGATTGTAGAACTCTAGCATGTCTCACGGTCTGAATTCTTCCTTGGCGTTAGAACTGCAGCGCTTCCCGCAGCCTTTGCTAGACAAAGGAGGCTACCACTGTGTCCTGAAAACCCATCTAAAGTGTTGTTTTAGCTCTTTTTAATTTTTCCTTTTTATTTTTTATTTTTTTGAGGTGGGGTCTCTCTCTGTCACCCAGGCTGGAGTGCAGTGGTGCGACCTCCTCCCAAGTAGCTGGGACTGCAGGCTCCCGCCACTATGCCTGGCTAATTTTTTTTTTTTTTTTTCGTATTTTTAGTAGAGATAGGGTTTTACCATATTGGCTAGGGTGGTCTCGAACTCCTGATCTCAAGTGATCCACCCGCCTCGGCTTTCCCAAATGCTGGGATTACAAGCGTGAACCACCACACCGGCCTCGTTTTAGCTCTTAAAGTACCAACCCTGCTGGCTCTATCTCCGTTCTTATCTTTTCTATGCCAATTCTAGGTTTTAGATTAAGTCAATGAAGATTTCCATGAAAAGGTAAATATTATCGCAAGTGATGGGTCTTTGGCCAGCATTGGCCTTTGCCACTTCCATGTAAGGTGGCCAGTTAAGCGGCTACTCACTCATCTAGGCATTGGGAGCTGGACAATCATGCTCAGAGAAAAGTGAGCTGTTCAGAAATGCCCTGCACCTCTTGGTCAGAGAGACACTGGAGGGAATCAGGCCTCCAGCCAGCTATGTATTACCATGATATTCAATATGGTCTTCCACTGAAGAAGACGGATTTCCTTTCACAGTTAGAAAACTCCAAGGGTGTCTGAAAAAAAGAAACAAATAACAAAAAGTAAAGTTCTGCACGAGTCTGAACCTGCACAGGGTGTGGGGGGATGGAGCAGAGTTGAAGCAGCATCAGGTGGAAGAGGGTCCCTCCCTGCTGTTTGGGGGAAATTCATTCACTTGCTGGGCTTCTCTTCTCCAGAAGCAGCACCTTTCTTTGCAAGCACTCCTCAGGGCTTCCTCGCTCGCTGGCCTACCTGATGTTTGCTCCCTGTGAGTCTCTTCAGCTCCATTCTGGCAGAAGATGGGAGTATGAATCACAAATAAACAAACAAGCCAACAGACCTACCATACCTCCCGCCAAGCTCAATTATGTCCTGAAGCAAGTGCTTGGATACCTTCAGGAAAACATGTTCCAAGAGAGAAAGGTTATTTCTCTCATGCTCAGCTCCCCTAGAGTTGAGCTTGAGGAAAATACCAGAGGCTAATGTGACTGACTACCCTAGCCATCTGCCTTGGGCCGTGGAAAGGAGAGAAATCTCTCTTCTTCTTAATGGGGAGGGAAGAAAAAAATGGTTTAAGGTTTTCAAAAATTGTACATCCATCTTTCCTCCATGAAAGCATGTGCTGCTTTAGGGCAGGAAGGTTTTCTTACCCCATTTTGTTTTAGGCATTTTGCATAATGCCTAACGCAGTAATGGGGTTCAGGACATGCTACCCCCCAAAATGGCAACTTGGCATATTGAATATTTCAAGCTCAAGGAATTTGTGAAATGGCAGGAAGGAGTTTCTGACTTTCCCCTGAAGCAGGTCTTAGACCTTTATGTGGGAGGGCCTTCCTTATTCTGAGAAAAAGATCATCCTTATCCCCAAACACAGAAGGAAGCCAAGAGGAAACTGAAGGAACAGAGACCTTGCTAAGTTTCCCCTGTTTATTGTGCGTAACTCAAGCCCCTTGTCCTACCACATTTTCCCACAGCTCTCCACTTCATCAAACCTCGTGTACAGACACTCAGGTTTAACTGTTTCTTTGGGTCCTTGTTTCCTTATGAAGGCTCCCGTGTTGTGTAAAACTTACTACATTTGTGTGCTTTTCTCCTGTTAATCAGTGATTTGTTGCAGGTGCTCCAGCCAAGAACTTAGAAGAGTAGAAGGAAAGAGGTTTTCCTTTCCTACAGTAGCCCTCTCTTACTATAAGCCATCAATCGATTTTGGTGCTGAATAGCTCTCATTGTTCTTGTTTTGATCTCTTGTCTTGGAAAATGAGTCACTATTGAATGGTGTTTAACTGAGGTTGGGGATTTGACTGTCCACTTTCCTGCTTAAATCCTTCAGTAGTTCCCCATTGCCCTTTGGATAAAATCCAAGCTCCTTGGCACAGAATCGAAGGTCCTCTGCTCCCGCCCTCCTCCAGCCTCACCTCTCATCCCTTGCCCCTCTCTCATATACTACCACTGCCTGACCATCCCCACGTTCTTTGGGAGAGGCATACTTTTGCCCCTGGGCCTCCGAAGCTGCTGATCTCTCTACGGGAACTTTCTTGGTCTCATCCTCATGTGTTCATCTGCACTAAACTCCACTTGCCCGCTCTGTTGCTCTCTCATGCCCCGTCACCAATTTCCATTCATACCTTCCCCCGAGAGCTCAGGACACCTGGTCTAACTGAGTACCTCCCACCAGTATGTGTTCAATAATCATTTCCTGAATGTGTGAACAAATGAAGGGTCCAAGTTTCAGTTCTCCTACTGATTTTCGATGCTTTAAGTTTATCACTCAAAGAATGTCTCTATACAAATGAGGTGTGGACATGTAATTCCTGCCTACATATCTCCTCTGCCCATGTGAACCGCCCTAGCAAAAGATGGCGAGTGCCCATCTTTCCAGTGGCTCTTGTTTATAAGGAGAAAATAGTTGTTAACATTTATGGAGTGTTTATTCTGTGCCAGACATAATGAAAAATATTTTGCTCATATTATCACATTTAATTGTCCCATAGTCCTTTGAGATAGCTGCTGGTATATCCTATTTTACAGACTCAGGACCAGGCAAAGAGAATGAGTCACTTGCCTGCAGTCACACCTCCTAGGAGGTGCAACCCAGACTCAAACTCAGGCCACTGGATGCCAGATCTTGGGCCCTTAGCCACTTTCGTCTTCTGCTGAGGCCCTAAGTAGTCAGCTTCCTGGTGTTTCTAACTCTCACTCTAAATTAATAAACTGGCCTTTTGGTTTATAAAACAACAGAATGGAAGTGCACTTAGTGTTTGATAACAAAGGAGACTTGCAATGCCAAGGTATCACTGTCATCTTTGGCTGCTTAAGTTTCCTGCTTGAGTTTCCCATCCAGAAGAAGTAGTCTCTGGGCTGTTGGAGAATGCACTCTGGAACCTGGAGCACTCCTCCCTTGCCCAGGGAATTTCTGCCCAGCCAGCCAAATTGCTTTGCTCCAAGCCCAGAAAAATCTCTGGCTTCCCTCTGATCTTACTCCCAGATGCGGGAAGCTGAAGTGGGGAGCATCATAATCTCTAAACAGCCGTGGGACAGATAACCTCAACTTTCCACTGAGCTGAGATTTGATTCAACATGATGAAAAGGCATACTTACCATGGACACAGGGAGGGGAACAACACACACTGGGGCCTGGCAGGGGCGGGGGCAGAGGGAGGGAGAGGATCAGGACAAATAGCTAATGGATGCTGGGCTTAATACCCCAGTGATGGGTTGATAGGTGCAGAAAACCATCACGGCACACGTTTACCTATGTAACAAACCTGCACATCCTGCACATGCATCCCAGAACTTTAAATTAAATTAATTTTTTTTTAAAAGATGTGTTTACTATGGGGCAAGTAGCATCCTCTTGGTGCCAATGTGTGTGTATGCCAATGTCAGGCATGATGCTGCACTCCAAGGCAAACAAAACACACACTAGAACATGTCAAAGGGCTGCTTCTCCTTGGGCATTTGCCTCAGCAGAAGCATTTCACATAATCTTTGAAAAACTATCTGCCAATCCCCAAGCCATGACATGATCCCTTTGCCAAAGAAAGGGAAAATGAATATTAGTTGTGCATTGGAGGCATGGCTCTTACACACAGTAGATACTCACTTAGTATTTTGTAAGTGGCTGGGTGAATGAATGAGTTCATATAAACACAGAGCTTTTGTGTTTTTTGAGTGAACTATGCTTGTAAGGAAAAACAAGCTTTCTTTAAGAACAATTCCCAAATATGCCAAATGCAGATGTCAAATGCAAATGCCTGTATCTACCAGGTCATTTAGGATGGTACGGCTATGGGGAGGGGAGATGGGAAAGGTAAATTCTCAGTGGGATAGGATGGCTTCAATGTTCCAGAGCCCAGTGGAAGCCGAAGTGAAGGGCAGTACCTAAATCCAAGGTGCAGGAAGTGTTTGCTTCCCAATTTGGTCATTGCCTTCCTGGCCATGTCATCCAGATTTCGAGAACCTTCATCATTCACTGCAACAGAAAGGATCCTGCCATCGGGCACCGCGTTCAAATACTGGACCAGACGTTCACTCTCTTTCTTGGATCTATAGGTGTCAAACCTAAAAAGGGCAGAGAGAAGAGATCTGAATAGTCTTGACAGACGCCAAAACAGAGAACTCTAAGCACATGTCTGTGCTGCAACAACTAACATGCTATCCGATGATCCCAGGGCTACAATTCTTAAAGAAGGAAGCCTTTTCTTAAAAGAGCAAGCATGTTTCATTATTTTGCATACCATACAGGGATAGCCAAGAAGAAGGGTTATGACTTGACCGTAATGTTCATTCGCTAAGTAAAATGCCAAAGAAATGATTGCAGCAGTGAAGACTTCAAGCTCCAGGATGTTGAGTGGGTCACATACTTGAGGTCTAGGCCTTTTGATGTTCCCTTTTCATCCTGGAGGCAAAGGATCATGCCTCTTGCAAGAGCCTGACTTTAGGAGATAGTTCAGATAGCTAGGGCATTAGGAATTTATATCTCTGATCCAGACTAAAACACCAGTCCTAGAATTCTTGGAAATGACATGGAGACTATCCCAAATCCCTTCTCCCACCCCTAGAGCAGCTTGCAGAGAGTTACTTGCAGAGATCCAACTTAAAGTTTATTTATTGACCTGTTAATGATTCTTATGATAATGTATCTTAGAATCATTAAAATGTAATCTGATTCACACAGTAGCAGTCATATAACATTTGAGTATTGTAAATGTTGTTGCATTGTTATTTTCTCCTGTTTACTTTTTAAAAATTATTTTTACTTTATTAATTTAATAAATTTTTAATAAAGTAAATTAATTTAATAATTTAATAAAGTAAAAATTATTTTACTTTATTGTGGTAAGAGCACTTACGTTGAGATCCACCCTCTTAAAATTTTAAGTGTACCGTACAGTATTGTACAATGTTAGACAGCAGATCTCTTATAAGAGCAAGAACTAATAATCTCCAAATTGACTGATAACCTACCCTCATGCACATAAAATATCCATGAAATACAAATCACACACAAAAATCTATACTCCTGGTGAGAATAATTTACAAAGCAAAGACACAATTTTGTAATGATTCAAACTCTTCCCCATGTAAGGATAAAGATTTTATGCAATTACAGTGGAAATTCCTAAAGAATATGTCTTGGAACTTAAGGAAAAATAGTTCTAAAATGAATCTGGAAAAGTAATCTAAGGAGGTTTTTGGAAAAGAAAAACAATGTTGGTACCAGTGGTAGCTGGATAGCTGCTCCTGGGTCCTCACACTTGTTTCTAACTGTGGCACAATCTGGTCCAGTCCCACCTAAGCTCTCACCCTCCGCTGACCTTCCCCAGGAAGCTCCTGCTACAAGCCTAGTGCTTCTTAGTGACCACCTAACCCACCCACTCCTGTCTTCATCATTCCTTCCCACCTTTTCTCTACCTGATCAAACACCTACTACCTTTCAAGAGCTGACCTAAGTTCCTGCTTCTCTGAGTGACCTTCTCAGATGACTTATGCTTGCATTTACTTGTGTGTGTGTGTGCGCGCGCGTGTGTGCTTATTAATATCTTTACTCATACACATTCATCTATCAGATTATTGAGATCACCAACACATACTTTAGGCAAAAGATATTCGGAACAAACAGACATTCTGTCCTTGCCATCTCCACAGCATCTGTCCAGATCACTTCTCACTAACAGATCAGTAAATAAACTTTAAGTTGGATCTCTGCAAGTAACAGTGTTGTACTTAAGAAACAGCACCAAAAAGATCAGCACACAATTGAAGAGGCCATCCTCTCTAGTATGAAGGCAGGGGCTCCCTGACATACTTTCTGTCAATCAAGGCGTCAGCTGTTTCCTGTGGGCTCAACCTTGCTCAGTCTCAGGGCAAGGCAAATGGCTGTCACTAGGCAGTCCATGGAGGCAATACAGGCACACCTGGGTTTGAATCCCATCTCCAACACTTTCCATCCTTGTGACTGAGTAAATTTAGCCCATGAGCCTCAGTGCTTTCATGTGTATAAGGTGGATAATAACAGAACCTGCCTCACAGAATTTTGATGAAGATTGAAGCATATTTGACGGGTAAAGTGATGAACAGTGTTTTGTGGGGAGAAAGTCCAGTGACCATTAAAGGTACTAATGTTTACCAGCAATGTTGGGTGTCTGTGAGTACCAGCAGGCACTTGAGCTCCTGCCCACCCTGTCCCTGACCACAGCTGGCTCCTGCTGCCGTCATGGTGACACCCACAGCTTGGGCCCTGTTCTTGAGGAATGCCTGTCTCCCTCCCCCAGCAGCCCCAGGATAGCTCTGTCTCTGCTTGTCTACCACACCTCTGTCCTTCCCTCTGAAGGGCCAGGATGAGAGCCCCTGGGATTGCAGGGCAGGTCCAGCCTTGGCAGAATCTGCCAGCTTACACCTGCCCATGCTGCCTTCCAAACATCTCACAGGCACATCCACTAACCGTCATTCCTTTTGGGTCTCACCACTGCCATGTCTTGCCTAGACAACAGCAGAAGCTTCCTAACCCCCTGCACCGTGTTTGCTTTTGCCTCCACAATTAAAACCATTCTCTACATAGCAGCCAGAAAGTTCTTTTAAATCAGCTCACGCTCTTCTTAATACCTTTCAGTGACTTTGCATCCCACTTAGAAGAAAACCCACCTCCTTACCATGGCCTCCGAGGTCCTGTCCCATCCCCATCTGTAACTCCCAAGTGACTGCGTGCTGCTCTTGCGCCACTCGCAGTGCTCCCGCCACTCTAATGGCCTTTCCTTCATTTGAGAATGTCATGCCCTTTCACACCTCTGGTCTTCTGCACTTGTTCTCTCTCTTGAACACTCTTTCCCTGACATAGCCTCACCCTTCATTTCTCAGCTCACATGTTGTGTCCTTACACTGCCTTTCCCTGACCACCCTATCCAAAGTGGTCTTCCCTAGTTACACTCTAGCATCTCTGTCTCTTTTCCCACTTACTACCAATTATCACAATCTGAAACTACATTATGTATACGTATGTGTGTATGCTTGCTCCTCTTCAATACAGCATCATTGGGCCAACGCCTGGGGAAGGACAGAACTCCTTGAAGGCAGGGATTTCCGTCTGTTTCATTCATGCTGTTCTCCCAGCACCTAGAGCAGCACCTGGCCAGGAAGCACACTAAATAAGCGTACTTTCAATGAATGAGTATACGTTTAAGTGAAGGCAAACCTTACCGGTCAGAATGGATGACTGTGCCTGATTTGGGGTCGATGATGTGAACAATAACTCCACGGTGGCCCCAGCTCCTTTCAAAAAAATAGCCTCCTTCTGCCATGCCACCTGGGTGAAGGGTCTTGTTCAGAAATGTCCAGGAGAGCTTTTTCTGTCCATGCAACTCAAGAGTGCCTCCTCTACCGACCCCAATGTACTTCAGACCATAGTAAGGATCTGGCTGAATACCTTCATCAGCCCTGCAAGAGAAAACAGCTTCCCAAAGTTGGCTGACACATCTCTTTTACTGGATACTGAACCCAGAGGGAACCTAGGAGTCACAGCTCAGCTCCCTGACTCCCCACCATAGCCACCATAGAGCCAGTTACACTTTTATCGCCTAAGGTCAGTAAAAATAACACTAGTGGCAGGGCATGGTGGGTCATGCCTGTAATCCCAGCACGTTGAGAGGCCGAGGCAGGCAGATCACTTGAGGTCAGGAGTTCAAGACCAGCCTGGCCAACATGGTGAAACTCCATCTTTTCTAAAAATATAAGAATCAGCCAGGTGTGGTGGAACATGCCTGTAGTTCCAGCTATTTGGGAGGCTGAGGCACCAGAATTGCTTGAACCAGGAAGCAGAGGTTGTGGTGAGTTGAGATCATGCCACTGCCCTCCAGCCTGGGCCACAGAGCAAGACTCCATCTCAAAGCAACAACAACAATAACAAAAAAACATTAGCAACCCAATCTTCCTAAGCCAGACCAAAATAAAGCCCTCAGGGCCAAGCAGAAGTGCCAATTATTAGTTCACAGGTTGGCACGTCTTCCATTCAGTTCTAAGTGTTTTGTATTGTGGTCCATATCACATGCGGAATCACCTGGACATTAACTGCATACCCTTGTGCATTCCTGGCTCTCACTTCTTAGCACTCTCAATTGTTTAAAGAGGGAACACAGCCAAGGGACAAGTACCACTTGGAATTTTCCTGTATCTTGTCCATCGTAGCCTATTATATAAACACTTGCAGAGCCTCCCTGAACATGATATGATTGGAAGGTAGCTGAAAGGCTGGCAGACCCGTCTCTAAAACAAGTATAGCATCCAGACCACTATAAATAACATGCCTCATGGACTTCAGCTCTCCCAAATCACCATGTCTGTCTTGTTCATGATCCCCATCTGACAGGACAGAATGATTCCTATCTTACAGGCAAGTCTTGCCCTCTTGCCTCTCTCTCTGTCTTGGAAAGCCTCCCTCTTGTCAGATCCACGGGAGGCATTTGATCTGTAGGAGTGGTCTACGCACCTTCCATACAAAATGATGGTGAAATTGCCCTGGAAAGGGCAGAGGGCACTCCCAGCATGCAGCTCTCCTCCGTTGTCAATCAGGATGTGCCGGGTTCTCAAAACAATGGGCTCATTGTGGTCTTTAATGACTAGCTTGCCTGAAGAGGTAGCATTGGGGGAGGTTTTAATAACACAATGTTAAGGGTAAGGTTATATCAGAGCCAAGGGCAGACTCCCTAAGCACCCCCCATCTCACCGGGACAGGCAAAAAGGCACATCTTCCAAACATTTCTCTGCTTGGTGTACTTACAAGTACAGTCATCCCTCAGTATCTGAAGGGAATTGGTTCCAGCACCTCCCACAGATACCAAACTCCATGAATGCTCCAGTCCCTGGTTCAAATGGCATAGTATTTGCATATTTGCATCTAACCTATGCATATCCTCCCATATACTTGAAATCATCTCTAGATTGCTTATAATACCTCATTCAGTGTAAATACTGTATAAATCATTATTAAACTGTATTTTTAGGAAATAATGACAAGAAAAAAGTCTGTACATGTTCGGTACAGGTGCAAATTTTCTGGAATATTTTCAATCTGGGATTGGTTGAATTCATGAGCAGAACCCACAGATACAGAGGGCTGGCTGTAATTCCTTTTCTATGCTCTCTGCTTTACAATGTGTAAATATAATGTCTGTCTGCTCAAATGCCATCACTGCATGTACTGCATTCAATGACCAGGCCTCTAAAGGTAAGATAAGCAGAATTACTCAAAACACCAATAAGGCGTTTCCTCTATAAATGCTCCTTTCACTAAGATTGGACCTCCGACAAGCCATTCCTAACAGCTCAGAACTGATGGTTATCTCAAACAACCAAATGCCAACATGAACCCAAAGCATGTGATGTTTATTCTGTCCATCTGAGCTCATGGCAACCTGCATCCTATCTGCCAAGTTGTGGGGCAGTGGAGGGAAGAGGGAGCAGCAGAGAGAGATAGGCTTACCTCCCTCTGAGATGTGGATGGAATAGACTGTGGCAGAAGAGGTGAGCAGCAGTGTCTTGCCCTGGCCGATATGCACATGGTAGTCTTGGTCATGGCCAGGGTTCCAGGGTTGCAACTCAGGGCTCTGGTCAGGGCACCCAGCAGCCACTGCCAAGGACAGAGAGATGTCACTGCTCCCATCCACCAACCTCACCAAGCAAGAATGCTACAGGCCAAAAGGGGGACTCCCATGCATCTTTAAGGCCCCTGCCTCTTCTCTGTTAGAGCTAAAAGAAAGACCTTAGAGAGCTGAGAAACCTCCTGACATAGGAGGCTGGAACCTTGGGGACCAGTCATATATTTTGCATGAATTCATCGCATATCTGTGAATAAGTCACTTCCCTTTTCTGGGTTCAGTTTCCCCATTTACAAAATAAAGGGTAGATAGATGGCTTCTCAGGACATTCCAAGCTCTGAAGTTATGCGATGATTTACCCAGACTACTCAGATTCCAAGATATTCTGTCTTCTGGAAAGCAACATTTGAATAAAGCTCTTTCCCTTTCTGCATGAGAATTAGACCTTTGGTTAATTTTCTAGCTCTGTTCCCCTGGAAACCTGAGAAAGACAATATTATATAAATTGTTACCTAGCAACATTGTTTATAACAAAGTGACCCCTGATTGGCGAATGTCATCTAAACTGGGAGAAACTATAGTTTATATTTATATGTGGTGGAGATGTCATACTGTAGGCTTCCCTGAGTGCAGTGACTCTTATAATGGGACATTTTGCAAGAACCCTGAAAGTTACATCTATGGAGTTGCTACTGGCTCCAGTGGGGCATGAGGCTTCTAAGACACAGTGGTTTCCACACTTGTCCAATTACACTCTTATTTCCTTTCACCTGAGCTGTCACCTGGAGAACCAAAGACAACAGCTTCTGGATGGCTGTCTGGAAGGCTGCCAGGACCACTCCCATGGAAGAGAGGAGCCTGATGCTGCTCTGATGGCATCTGTGTTTCCCATTCTATATTTTCCAAAGGAGTCTGATGACCAGTGTGACATATGGTCACCTAATGAGTCTGATATGTTTAGTTGAGTCTAAAAAGACCTGGGGTGGGTATTGCAGAGGCACTTCTCCCTGACCTCTGTAGAAGCACAGGAAGAAGTCTCTATGTTCACATGGCTAACAAGGCTTGAGTGAGGAGGACTGGTGCTGTCACAGAGACTGGAACAATCTCCATCAATAGCATGGAAAATTCAGAGGCAAACAGGTGGGAAGAGACAATGGACAAAACAAGATGAGAATGAACTGGCTCCGAGAACAAGCCCCGGTGCCCTTTTTTTTCTGTGACAAGAAGGGTGTGAAGTATGAAACAGTAGCTTTCAAAATAACCCGGGGTGGTGGTGAGGAGGCGGGAAGCTGACGTGCAGGTAAGCTCATGGCAGGGCAAGGTTTCAGATGAGAAACTCTGGGGCAGGTACTGGAAGGAATGGAAGCAAGCTCACAGGTCAGGCCCTGAAGAAGGGAGTCTAGGAGAAGCTGTGTCTCTCAAGCAAAGAGGGTGCCACAAACCCTGGGAGGAACTCTGGCTTCAGTGCATGATATGGTGGCTGTGTCCCCACCCAAATCTCAACCTGAATTGTAGTTCTCACAATTCCCATGTGTTTTGAGAGGGACCCAGTGGGATATAATTGAATCATGGAGGCGGTTTTCTCCATACTGTTCTCATGGTAGTGAATACATCTCAGGAAATCTGATGGTTTTATCGGGGGAATCACCTTTTGCTTCATTCTCATTTCCTCTTGTCTGCTGCCATGTAAGATGTACCTTTCGCCTTCTACCATGATTGTGAGGCTTCCCCACTCATGTGGAACTGTGAGTCCATTAAACCTCTTTCTCTTTATAAATTACCCAGCCTCGGGTATGTCTTTATCAGCAACATGAAAACAGAGTAATACAATGCAATTACTGGCATGTCAGTTCTAAATGCTCCTTGATTTTTATTCAGCTATCTCCAGAGTAAGAGTGTCTGTCCCATACTTATATATGTCAAGGAAAACTCGAAGGAAGTTCCCCCTTCATCTGCACTCAGCAGCACCAGATACAGACCCCACACCCGCACTGAGTTGTCCCTTTTGCCCATCCAAAGGCAGCTACTGGCCCTTCTATTCTCTCCAAAGCGGAGTGTAGGCACTCAGTGTCCACTGGCTAGATCTCATCCTCATCCCCACTTCCAGCCCCATAACAACCCTCCTCTAGGCTCCCTCTGCCTTGCTGTTAGCCCTAGCACAGGCTTTGGATCTCTTTCATTAAGAAAAGAATTTCATATTTTTTAGAGTTTCGCCAAAGTAGCTCTTCCAGCTATTGTAAATATCAAGGGGCTCAAGCAGTGGCAACAAAAGGAAAAAATATGGGAAGACATGGGTTTGCTCATCAGTGGACTTTCCATTTTAATATAAGAGCAGAGTTGCCAGTGGTGGGATGGGCTCTCTGCGGTGACACTGAGCAGCCAAGGATGGTCTTGAGGGCTGGGCTGCAAAACCCACTGCTGGTTTTATCTCCAGACAGGGTCAGGTGCTTGGCTGGCTTCCAGTAGAGGCCAGTCAGAGGCCCTGGGCTGCCTTCCATCAAGTCCTGGACAAGAGTGTCAGGCTCCCAGGTGGTGAATTCCCAGCCATGTGGTGAACATATGTGGCCAGCTGAGGATCCCAGTGGTCCAGGCAAGGAGCCATGAGTATGCTGGAAGGAGCCATTGCAACTCCACTGGACAAAGCCTTGCAGCCTTGTAGTCCACATCTGCCAGGACAATCCTGACTGTCCTTTTCACTCTCCAAGTGCAGGAGTTTGCATAGACTTTGCATCTGGATTTGAAATTGGTCAGTCTGACCTGTGTGACCACACATCCCAGCTCTCCAGAAGCTCTGACACCACCGCTAAAGCACAGCAGGTGCAAGATTGGCCTTGAATGGACACTCCTTTTTTGGAGCTGGACATTTTCCTCTCAGTGAAGGCCAATGTTAGTGGCTTTTCATTTGTATGAATCAGAAAGTGTCTAAAGAGGGTCAGGGCTTTCGCTGAACTATCACCATGGCAACCACCCTCACTTTCCCAGGAGAGGCCACTAGAAGCGGGATTGAGAGGGAATGCAAGCCCGACCTACTTGGAGCATGAATAGCAAGGGTTGGCTTCTACATCCCTCTGACATCAGAGAAAAGCACAGGCCAGAGGGAACCAGAGGCTCAGCCCCTTTCCACATGGCTGATATGCAAACAGCAAGAGAGGTGCCAGGATGCGGGAAGAAATAATCAAAGGAAGTACCTGAGGGCACCTCTCCAAGGTGGATCACCTTTAGGGTAAGTCACCCTAAAAGATAAACCCAAACCCAGTTCCTGGCACAGAGTCAATGCTCACTCTGTGTTTGTTAATTCAATAAATGAAAGAAGGATAAATGAATGAATTCAGGTAATATAGCCAGTTATTGCCTGGAAAGTTAAAATAAGGACTACTGGCTGGGCACGGTGGCTCACACCTGTAATCTCAGTACATTGGGAAACCGAGGCTGGAGGATCCCTTGAGCCTAGGAGTTCGAGACTAGCCTGGACAACATAGTGGGACACTGTCTCTACTAAAAACTTCTAAAAATAGTCAGGCATAGTGGTGTGCATCTGTGATCCCAGCTACTAGGGAGGCTGAGATGAGAGCATCTTTTGAGCCCAGGAGGTAGAGGTTGCAGTGAACCGTAATCATATCACTGCATTCCAGCTTAGGCAACAGAGTGAGACCCTGTCTCAAAGAAAAACAAAAAACAAACAAACAAACAAAAAAGCTACTTGCTATGTCCCCTAAGGATCAGAAAGATTCTTCAAGAAATCACAGTGAAGGAATTTCACTAGTTATTAATTATTTTCTTCTATCAATGGGTAGAGAAAAACAAAATATAAATTTGATGTAAGGTTCTTTATTCTTACAGAAAAGCATCCAACTCAATGGACATAAAAATAGCATTAATAAAAGAGTAATCAATGGTGATTATAATATTGCAGCACTAAACCCCCATCTGAAATTTAAAAATTGTCCCTGTCTCTCACTGTCTTCTGTCCCAAGTTTGGATGATCTGATCGGTGTCTCCTGTAGCCCAGGGAAACTTACCTTACACTTCTAGATGTTAACTGAAAATCACTTGAAGAAAACGTAGACAATGTTGAGATAGGAAAATAGATCTAAACCTGGCTTAGAGCATCACAGCTGAAAAGTACTTTAATGTACCCAGATCCTAAGATACCAAAGCAGGAAGGGAGCATTGAGACCAGGTGGTCCAGACAGAGTTGGAAAGATGTCTCTCAGATATGTGGGGTTTTATTTATTTTTCAGCCTCTTAGAGTGGTTTTTACATTTTGAATTCATTGGTAACATTTAAAAACTAGGGAGATTTTACATAAAGCTCTAGATTTCTGGTTTCTCTGAAAAATTCAGATCCTGCAAAAGGGGATCCACCTTCCCACAGTAGCAATTGGCTACAACTGAGAAAAGTGTTTCCCTACCTGGTCAGCTTCACTCATTTGTATCAGGTACCTGGCTCCTGTAGGCACTGAGTTTGCAACCCCTGATTCTAGTCCAATCCCTTCATTTTGTGGATGATGAAACTGAAGCCCAGGATGAAACGCGCTGGGGACCAAGGAGTTTAGTAAGGTGGCGCCAAAGCCCAGGCACCCTGACCCACTCCTATGGCTCCTTCTCCTGGCTCCCCCAACAGCAGCCTTGCTCCAGTGAGGGGCCGTGCCTTCCATGCTGAGATACAGAGGTCCATCTGTTTGCAGTGCTCACCTGTGGATGTGGCCCCAGGGAAGCAGGTCAGAGTAAGCCAGCTGATTGTCAGCATAGCCTTGAAGGAGAAGTCCTGCCTCCCAGCAGCTCCCATCCTGGCAGCGTGCTCCCTGAAAGAGAAGCACACAGAGTCAGACATGCAGCTTCGGCAGGTTGGAATCAGTACACAGGGCTGACACGGAGACAGGCAGTGCCAGAATGTGCACACTCCAGCCAGCCCACACTCCAGTGCAGCGTCCTCACCAGTGGCTTCCCCAGCTGCCACAACTCAAGGCTGGGCAGACTGGGGCATGAAAACCCTACCGTTGTCCTGCCTGTGTCCTGCAGCTCAGAGACCGAATGATAGATGGAATTTCATCCTTGGCACTCAAAACTCCCTCCCCTCCAGAATGAAGCTTTTTTCTTAAGTTAAGAAACAGAGCAGAACAAAAATACTCCAACTAAACATGAGCTGGGTATTAGATTCCACCAATTTGCTGTGTGATCTCAGATGATCTGTTTAATCTCTCTGGATCTCAGTTTTCTAGACTTTAAAATGAGGGTGTGGACTGGATGATTTCTAACCTTTACATTATCAGTCTATGCTTCTAATCCAGCCTTGGATATTAATATTGAAAACATAAATATAGATGCCTGCATGCTATAAACCCTCTTCTTATCTATCTAGGAGGAAGATGTGGCAAAGGTAGCTAATTGTCCCCAATATTCATTTTCTTCTCCTTCCTCAGTAACAGAATCCTTGGTTTTTATCTGAGCACATGGCTACCTAGAATAAAGATTACATTCCTTAGTCTCCCTTGTGTTAGTTGTGGCCTTGGAATTCAGCTCTGGCCAATATAGCAGAAGCATAGTGTCTGAATTCCAGGAAACTCCCTTGAAGGAAGGACAGAGAGGCTTTCTTCTCTCCCTTCTCCTTCCTGCTAGCTGGAAGGAAGATATGATGGCTGGGTTTTCAGCAGCTATCTTGGGCCATATAGTAGCAGCCATGCATGCACTGAGGATGCCAATGCAAACAGAGAGAAAACTTAGGTCCCGACCCTGTGTAGAATGAAAATAGCCCTAGATGATGGACTCATTTTATTGAGAGAGAATTAAGCTATTTTATTTTATTTTATTTTATTAAGACAGAGTTTTGCTCTGTCACCCAGGCTAGAGTGTAGTGGCAGGATCTTGGCTCACTGCAACCCCCACTTCCTGGATTCAAGCAATTCTCTTGCCTCGGCCTCACCAGTAGCTGGGATTGCAAGCGTGCACCACCACACCTGGCTAATTTCTGTATTTTTAGTAGAGACAGCATTTCACTATGTTGGCCAGGTTGGTCTCAAACTCCTGATCTCAAGTGATCCAAAAGTGTTGGGATTACAGGTGTAAGCCACCATCTCTGGCCTGAATTAAACTTCTAGTTTATTAAACTTTGATTTTATTTAAGCCACTGTTATTTTTTTCCCTTTTACTCATATAGAAGTTTACTATGGGAATCTGTCTAGGTAAACTTCAAGACAGGAACTTAATAAAGGAAACTATGTGAGATTTCCTTTTCAGGCTATAATATCACTTGGAGAGATGTCTTTGTTCAAGTCCTCTGTAGCACACACAGAGAACATAGATGAGCTCTGGGGGTGGCCAGCTGCAGCTTCTATGCCATCTTCCCAATTCCTCCTAGGAATATGACTGTAGTTGTGTCCAGGAACAAACAGATACTCTCCCACACTGAGAAAAGGGCCAAAATCTATCTCACCCAGCCCAGGCTCCTCCCTTTGAACAAGCTCAGTGAAAAATCTGATCACTCCTGACCTTTCGGTTCAAAGTGAAGCTCTTTGTGCGAGTTCAGTGAGTTGGGACAGCCAAGGGGTCTGAAAGGAGAACGCTGGGCCCTCCGCCTGGTACCTCCCACACAGGTGTGCTTGGGAGGCTGGGGGAGGGAGGAAACGATACTCCCAGAATCAATGCTGGCCGTGTCCTCTTAACAGCCACCCTGCCTGACCCAAGCCTGCTCTGTGGAGAACAACAGGGCCCATTCTAGTCGCTTCGGCCAGATTGCTGAAGTCACGCATCACAGCATCTGGGAATGGCTCCTTTCCCATGGCCCCCAGAAGAGGAGTGCTCCATTTTATGCTCCTTGCAATAGAAAGAAGGGGACCCCAGGAATAGCAGCATTTTATGGTCCTCAGAGAAAAGCCAGAACCCTGGTTTCAGGTCTCCACCTGTTTAGAAAAACCAAAGGTATTAATAGTTTGCTGTCTGCTGCCAAAGGGCCCCAAATCATCATGGCTTCAGAAGAACCCCTCCTTGGTAAAGGAAGATGACAGACAGCAAGGTTGGAGGCGGCAGGGTATAGGAGGTAGGCTGGGTGGGGGTATCCCTCCTGCCCTAACTTGTTGGGTGACCCTCATTAAGACATTTCTTTCTGTGGACCTCAGACTTCCCAGGTACCAAGTGGGGAGGTTGGTGACATGGATATTGAAACTCTGATGTCTTCTAATTATATCACAGGTGATTTCAAAGACCAAAAAAGAGTCACTTTCTGGATAAATGCAAAAATAATTTCACATGGAGGAATAATGCTCAACCCCCTTTTCCTAACATTTGTGAGACCTTCTGCTATGTCTCAGAGCCAGCTGTCTAAGCCACTGGGGCAGAGAGATTGCCCTGCCCAAAGAGGTTAATCCCACATTGCTGAGCAAGGGGTCATCCATGCTTTCTTGCCCCTGAGTGGCTTCCAGTGCCTGAAGACACATGTCCAGAGAAACATTCTGTTGAAGTGAATCCTAAAAGATTCCCAAATTTCTCTTGGGAATTCTTTCACCAAGGGAGGACAGGATTCTCCATTGGCCATTAAAAGCTTTCTGGCAACAAGAACTGGGATTCCGCTTCTTAGCTGGCAAGATAGTCTTGAAACAGTTCCCAGCTGTTGAAGGCCTCAGAAGAGCGCACATTAGCTAACAATGCTGGAAGTCTCTGCAGGAAGCTGTTAGCTGGAGACTGGTTGACCGCTGTCCTCACTGGGTTAGAGGGCTGCTCAGAGATCGAGCCATGAGGACCTGAGCTGGCCTGTCCCTTCAAGGGTGCAGCAAACTCCTTCAGCAGAGCCTGTGCAGAAGAAAATGCAGGCAACCGTTTCCGAAAGCCAGCACTTTGGGATACTCCACAAGTCTTCACAATAACAAGCTAAAATTTTCCAGAAGCTCGTCTGCCCCCAGATCCAACTGCTACTCAGTCCCTGTGGTTGCTGGGCCTCACTGGGTCAAGAGATACAAGAGCAAAAGCAGGGGCAGGAGGCGTTGCTTGCTGGCGTCGCTCTCTGCTTCTCCTCACTGCCATTGCTCACCGGGCACCTGAGTCTCTGCTCTCCCTTCAGGTAGCCCTAGCCCCAGCTGCACCGGAGTCCAGGGCTTGTCACCTGCAGAGCAAGGGGAGACAGGGGAAGAGGAACCAAGTGTTACAGGAGCCTCCAGAGAGGCTGCAGAGCAATGGCACTCCCATGGCATCCTCAACCTTATGGGGATGAGGATTCCTGCTGTCCAGAGAGGCCACGGAAGCTAGGATCTTTTCTAGGGATTATTGGAAGAAGAGGGAGCAGGAGGTAAGAGGAAGGGCCAGTTTAAGCTGTGAGGCAGGAGGTGAGATGAGACCTGCAGGGTGACCTGGAAGTTCCTGAGATAAGACAGCAGAGGGACAGCCATCCCTATCCCTACCCACACTGCATGAGGTGATTCTTACTTTAGGCCAACCTAGGCAAGGTTCAGCTCAGTGACTAGCAGGACAGTGCTAGTAGCCAGGAGCAGGGGCTCCAGAGTCTTCAATCCCAGCTCACATGGAGGGTGCCATCTGGCCACTTGTACCCCATTTAAAAGTCTGTAACGCTGAGATGATGCACTGTAAATTCCAGGGTCAACGTGAGAATCAAAAGAGGCACTGTGCCCCGTGGTCAGTGCTCAAGCCATGAGGGCTCTTGGCATCAAGGACAGTCTGTGGCATGAGAGAAGAGATGGGAGATGGGACCTGAAAATCTGGGTTTGAATTCCAACCCTGGCTCTCATCAGCTGTGTGACCTCCGGCAGCCCATTCAATCTCTCTGTGCCTTATCATTGTGAACATGGGAATAACACTACTGATAACCAGGAGTTATTGTTGTGAGGGTCAACTGAGATTTGCTAACTTGAAAAATGTCAACTCATATATATCACTGGTCTCGGGAGTAGGAGTTTTGGGAGGTACAGAGAGGAATCGAATGTGAATCCTGCCTCTCGAGTATCTTACTGGCAAGAGGAGAGAGAGGCAAGTACACAAGGAACTACACTCCCAAATGGCAAGCTGCTATCTTCTTAGGCAAAGGAAGATAAAGAGATGGTACCATTGACAGGATAGCACAATCTAGACAGTCACTGCTTCACTTAGCAAAGTTCAAGGGAAATATTTTACTTGAGCCTAATGACTCTGAACACTTCCCTTAAAATGACATATGAGAATATAGGTCACTTTTTCTCCTGTTGAGAGGTGGCAGGCTTTGGAATCAACCACACCCTTGTGAATTCTCTTGGGCACAGTTTTGTTTATGCTTATATGTCACTTAATGGTTAAATATCTCTTACGGGCTGAACTGTGCACTCCCCAAATTCGTATGTGGAAATGCTATCCCACATTTACCTCAGAATGTGACTGTATTTGGAGACAGGACCTTTAAAGATGTAACTAAGGTAAAATGAGGTCATATGGGTGGGGCCCTAATCCAATATGACCGGTGTCCTCATAGGAAGAGGAGACTAGGACGCAGACACAGAGGAGAGACCATGTAAAGAAACAGGGAGAAGATAGCCACCTACGTGCCAAGAAGAGAGGTGGTTTCAGAAGAAACCAACCCTCCTGACACCTCGATCTCAGACTTCTAGCCTCCAGAACTGTGAGCAAATACATTTCTGCTGCTGAATTCACCCAGTCCATGCTACTTTGTTATGGCAGCCCTAGCAAACTAATACAGCATCCTTGAGTAAATTACCTAGCTTTTCTGAAGCTCACAGGTTTCTCATCTGTCATAATAACAGTAATAATTGAAGCAAACACTACCAGGGCCCTGTTAGGTGCAAGGCACTGCTTTATGCACTTTTCATATATTGACTAATTTACTAATTTACTACCTCTGAGCTGGGTATCATTATTATCTCTAGTTTATGGATGGGGAAACTGAGGCACAAAGTATATAACTTGCCCAAGGTCACACAGGAAGTAGATGACAAATTTCAAAGCCTGCCTTTCTTCTCCAGAAGTTGTGCTTCTAAGGATTCAATCATTTGCAGCATAATCTCAGGATCTCAGAACATAGGCGCTGGTAGGAATGTGAGAGGTTATACAGTCAGCACTTCTCAAACTTCAGTGTGCACCTATGTTTCCCCAGGAAACTTGCTAAGAAATGCAGATTCTGATTCTGTAGGTCTTTCGAAGAAATGCAGATTCTGATTCTGTAAGTATTGCTGAGAAATGCAGATTCTGATTCTGTAGGTCTGGAGTCGGGGCTGAGGTTCTGCCGAGGGTCACAGAACTAGTAGGTGGCTTAGTCAGAATTTGAACCCAGGTGGTCTGGCTCCAGAACCCACATTCTATAAAATGGGAACAATAACACCACTCCCTGCTTATCTCTCACCCAGGTTTACTGGGAAGAGTAAATGCTTGATTTGAGCCATTTCTCTGCCCTGGTAGACAAAATAATGATCTTGAAATAAAGCCTGGGTGAGCTTGGGGGAAGGTGGGCAAGAATCTCCCTCCAGCTCTCTTGTGGTCAGGGAAGCTTTTACATTTCCCCCTTCCTTTGTGACCTAGTCACATGTTCATAGATTCTTAAATTCATGCCATGACTCCTGGAGGACTGGATCACCTGCACAGGGTCCACTAAGATTCTTTTCTGACTAAGGACCCAAAAGTCTATCTTTGTGGACACCAGAAATCATGGAAACAGGAAAGCAGAGCTCAGAGATCTTGTTCCCACAGGACAGAAATCTTCCCTGACAAATTGTGATGCAGAAACCCTTCTCTGACATTGCCCAATAAGAGCCTTGTCTTCCTCTCCTGGGTCAGGTAAGGGGCAACCAAACACCGCCTCCCGCCCCACTGTCTCCGTCTGCCACTTGTTCCTCCCCAGGCCCAGCTCTCTCCTGACAAAGAAATGCATCTCTCTGGTCACCTGGTCCTGACACGGTATCCCTAGAGAGAAGAAAGAGGTGGGAGACAGAACAATCCAAGCACCCCTCTGCATCACAGATAAACACAGGAAGAGTTCCAAGCCTGGGGAACTCCCAGCAGCCCTGAGCTCCTTCCTGCTAGCCCTTTCTCAGAGGGGTTGCCATCAGCACAGTCTCCTGAGATAGGATGTGTGGGGCTGCTGTGCAGGGGCCCCAGGGACAGGGCACCCCAGTCTGCATCCTTGGAGAGAAGCACTTAGAAAACCCTTTGCTTCTGCAGATTGGGGCATCCCAGGATGCTGCAAGAAACATGTTTCTCTGGCATGAGTTACTTTTACCTTTTGAAAACACACGTGCCCAGACCTCTCCCATCGCTGCAAAGACCAAAAACCCCAGAGGCCCTCCAAAGCCTGGTCTCTCTTCCAGAAACTGTGCTTCTAATTCCTAAAAATAAAACAACTTGCAGTTTAGCTTCAGGCCCACAGAAGGTAGGAGCTGAAATAAGACACCTATTCCAGCACGCACTTTCTTATGCCTATCAATGTTAGGGAGGGGACTTGTTAACATGCAGATTCTGATAGGGCAGGTCTGGGGTAGGGTCTGATTCTGCGTTTCTAACAAGCTCCCAGGGGAGGCTGTTGCTGCTGGTTGGTGGACCATGCTTTAAGCAGCAAGGATCTAGTTCACCCCCACCCTCCCCATTTTACAGATTTGCAAACTGAGGCCCACAGAGTAGAAGAGAATTGCTCCTGTTGATTAGGAGCAGCTAAATGGAAACCTGATCCAGTATCTGATAGGGGAATTACTGTCTGAGCTCAAGTTATGGGACACATGTCATCTCGGTCACTCTGCTTGCTTGGGAGGAAGGGCGAGAGAAGGGAAAACTAGGCCCATTTATTCCTACTGTTTCTATTGAGACAACACTTCAAAGCAATATTTGGATAGTAAACACATGCCTTGGGTACCTTTTATTTATGTACGCATAGAGTCTTTTTTTTTAGACAGAGTTTTGCTCTTGTTGCCCAGGCTGGAGTGCAATGGTACGATCTCAGCTCACTGCAACCTCTGCCTCCCAGGTTCATGCCATTCTCCTGCCTCAGCCTCCTATGTAGCTGGGATTACAGGCATGTGCCACCACACCTGGCTTATTTTATTTATTTATTTTTCAGATGGAGTCTCGCTCTGTCACCCAGGCTGGAGTGCAGTGGTGCCATCTCAGCTCACTGCAACCTCTGCCTCCCGGGTTCAAGCAATTCTCTGCCTCAGGCTCCCCAGTAGCTGGGATTACAGGTGCCCACCACCAGGCCTGGCTAATTTTTTTTTGTATTTTTAGTAGAGACTGGGTTTCACCATGTTGGTCAGGCTGATCTTGAACTCCTGACCTCAAGGGATCCACCCGCCTCGGATTCCCAAACTGCTGGGATTACAGACGTAAGCCAACCTGCCCAGCCAAGAGTCTTGAATTGTCTTTTCCCCAAAAAACATTGATATGGGAAATTTCCAATAGGGAACCACCTACAAAGCCAGAGAGGAGAGATGCTGTAGTTCCCTGTGATAACAGAAATTCACCTTCACGGACTCACCCTATCCCCAAGCATGGCAGAGTGAATCCCATTTGATCCTGCTGTGCCATCAAGTCCAAATCCCTCCTCACCCCACCAATCAGCTGTGGGGGAGGGATGGGAAAGGTAGCTCTGAAACTATTTCACATCCTCCTATTCATTCCGCTCACATCGCTACCCCATGGGCGGCCACTGTGCTGGTGCTGGGGGCAAAGGAAAGTAAGATCCCCACCCTTAAGGATCCCCCAGTCCCATCCCCCTGTGCAACAGGCACTGAAATCTAAATAATGCACGTGACCCTCCCAGCAAACCAGATATATCCTAAAGAAAAGTCAATCTGTAGTTACTCACTTGAGATTAAACGTAAGAGTAAATAATTTAGCCACAATGATAAATCTGGCAGGGTGTCCAAACTTTTGGTTTTCCTGGGCCATATTGGAAGAAGAATTGTCTTGGGCCACACATAAAATACACTAACAGTAGCTGATGAACTTAAAAAAAAAAAAGGCTGTGCATAATTTTCATGATATCCACCATCACACATAAGCAAAAAAGTCCTCACGTTCAAAGGGTTGGACACAGCTGCATGCTGTCCAGTACAGTAGCCATGAATCACATGTGACTATATAAATGTAAATTTAATTATAATTAGATAAAATTTAAAATGTAGTTCCTTGGCCGGGGGTGGTGGCTCACGCCTCTAATCCCAGCCCTTTGGGAGGCCGAGGCTGGTGGGTCATGAGGTCAAGTGATAGAGACCATCCTGGCCAGCATGGTGAAACCCCGTCTCTACCAAAAATTCAAACAGCTGAGCGTGGTGGCGCAAGCCTGTAGACCCAGCTACTCAGGAGGCTGAGGCAAGAGAATCGCTTGAACCCGGCAGGTGGAGTTTGCAGTGAGTCAAGATTGCACCACTGCACTCCAGCCTGGGTGACAGAGCAAGACTCTGTCTCAAAAAAATAAAAAATAGAAATAAAAAATGTAGTTCCTCAGTTGCACTAGGTACATTTCAAGTGCTCCATAGCTTGTATATGGTTAGGGGCTACTATATTGGACATCACAGGCTGAGGACACATTTGTCACTGTAGAGACTTCTGTGGAACAGCTCTGAGCCTCACTACTCAGAGTGGTGTAGTTACGTCCACACTAGAGCTACAATTCAGTTCAGAGCGACAGTTCTCATGGTGGTATTCCCTGAACACCAGCATCACACTACCTGTTAGAAACAGATTCTCAGTGCCACTCCAGACCTACTGACCGAGTGACTCAGAAAAATCTGAGGGTGGATCCCGGAAAGCTGTCGTAACAAATCCTCTGGGTGATTCTGATATGCGCTTAAGTTTGAGAACCGTTAGTCACAGAGTATTAATTAAATCCCAAAAAGACACTTGTCAGCCATCAGTTAAGTGTCAGCCTCCTAAATATTTGAAAATGTATCAGGCTTTGTCACAAGATAGATCCAAATTTAAGTCTCAGACCTGCCACTTAAGGGCTGTATGTGTAGTTGGCCAATTACTCAACAATCTAAGCCTCTGTCTGCTCAGCTGTAAAATGGGGGAATAATAGTAGCTGTCTTAGAGGTCTGTTAGATGGGATTAGATGATGCATGCAATGTGTGTGGTACATGGGTTAGCCCTGACGAAGACTCCATAAAGGTCAGTGTGTCGCCGTTACCCAGGTCTGCCTCCCGGGCAGTGATGGACACAGCTGACCATCAGCCTGGCTTACTATGTGGGCTTTTAGGGTAGCCTTTTTCACTAATAAATTGGTAAAACTGAGTCTTCAGATGAGTGTTACATCTAAACAAGAGGTGCTTTCTCGAAAGCTTGTCACAGAGGGCTTTATGCAGGAAACTCACCCCTGTCGGGCAATATGTTTATGACCTGGGGGAAAAAACCCAAATATGACCTAATGAGAGTCCCTCACTGGGCTCTGGGCAAAAGTTCTGCCTGGATTATGTGAAGTGTGGCAGATGCACCAAGCCAGAGTCCTGAGGTCATGAAACAGCAGAGAATTCAGGAGCAGATAAAGGGAGGTTCCTGCTACCTCAGAGGGCCAGGGTATGAGAAGAGGTCATTTCTGCGCTGCATCCTGGCTCATTGTTTTATTCCAGGGGGCTTTGCTTGTCTCTCACATTCAAGCAAAGCACAGCTCCCAAAAGAGGGGAGGGGAAGTGAGAAGAGAGGAGAGAAGAGGGGAGGGGAGGAGAGGGCAAAGGAGGGGACGGGAGAGGAGAGGCATTAAAAGATAAAATATGGCCTAGTTTACCCATCCTGGTATTACATTCCCACCCTTCTGGGAGATCCATGAATGAAAACACAGCACCTGCTGGGCGAGGGGCTGTGAAAGAGGAGAAAGGGTGATGGAAATGCAGCACCCAGGGAGCAGATCTATTCTTAGTCCCATGAATTTCCTCCTGGTCTCCAAAGGCCTTGCCCCATTCTGATGTTTGCTTCCTTGACTTCAGTGTTTTTTCTCTTCCCGACCATCCTCCCAGCTGCCATGCTCAAGCTTTTGAAATGTATAATTTGTTTCAATTACAAAATAAAATAATTTCTCCCCTAGAGGATTCTTCCTGGCCCTAAATTTCCTGTCAATTCCTTCTCCCTCTGCATCCACATCATATTCATCAAACCCTTCTTTAAACTTATCTCATTCTGTCTTTGGAGTTCCTGTACATTTTCCACACTGGGCTGCGGGCTCCTTGAGGGCAGGTACTCCGTGAACACATTTTTCCTTCCCAACAGACCTTAGTTCAGTAGCTTGACACACCGAGGCTGCCCAGTCAGCATTGGACTAAGTGAATGTGTTTGCCAAATGAATTTGGCTATTTGCCAGCTCTGCAACTTTCAGCTGTTTGTCCAACACCCTCTATCAAAACAGGTGGGTGTATTTTGAAGTAGAACTTGGAGACATTAAGCAGATTTTAAAAAATATATATTACTCTTTTTTGTCATGTAAGCATTACCCTCAGTTGAGTAAAAAAAAAGAATATCTTCCCTGTTAAAGTTGGTTTTGTCTTCCAGCATCATAAAGCAAGAGGGGAAGTCTTGTTACTGATACAGGTGCTCCCAGGCCCACCAAGTCCGAGGCCAGCCTTCCCCCTCCTACAGTTTGGAGTGACTGGAGGCTGCAGCGAGGAAGGGTCCTGGCCTCTCTCGCCAAGCCCAGGACTCTCTGGAGAGGGTGCTGCCCACTATAAAAGGTAAGCCAAGTGTCCCAGTTTTCCCTGCCCTCAGCCCCGGGCTATAGTCACCCATCACCTCTGAGATTCACTTATTCCTTTTTTTTTTTTTTTTTCCGGGACGGAGTCTCGCTCTGTCGCCCAAACTGGAGTGCAGTGGCCAGATCTCAGCTCACTGCAAGCTCCGCCTTTCGGGTTCATGCCATTCTCCTGCCTCAGCCTCCTGAATAGCTGGGACTATAGGCGCCCGCCACCTTGCCCGGCTAGTTTTTTTTTTTTTTTGTATTTTTTTAGTAGAGACGGGGTTTCACCGGGTTAGCCAGGATGGTCTCGATCTCCTGACCTTGTGATCCGCCCGTCTCGGCCTCCCAAAGTGCTGGGATTACAGGCTTGAGCCACTGAGCCCGGCTGAGATTCACTTATTCCTATAGGGCAGGCCTCTTGCATGATTCCTCCAGGTATTTCTGGGACTCCCTACGGGTGCCTACACAAATCCTGTCCCAGCTCATGCTGCAAATATCCTGGGATTTCACAGCCACAGCCTCTTGCTGGGGGTTTAGCTAAGCTCCATCTCCACCCCTGCTCCTCATCCACCGGCTGCTATCTTTGTGCATGGGACATGATGGATTCTCTCCCAGCCCAGCCTGCCCTGGAAGCTGCCTCTTACCTCACAGTGAAAGTGGCCCATCTTATCTGCATGGAGAGGGAGAGTCCATGCTCAGTTACATGTTCCATAGCCAGGTGACCCAGCTCCCACGGTATTATGGAGGCTAACAGAGAGGTTCATTCAACACACCTAGGACCTGGTGATGAATGCTACTTGGGTAGTTGGGTCACTCTCCACCTTAAACCTCTCCCGACTGTCCCTCTGGCCCCAACTTTGAGTCTGCATGGCACAGGATGGCTTCTTCCATGATGGGATTCCTCTTTCCAAAGCCTCATTGTCCTTTCCTGAATTTGAGCATCTGTCTGGCCTTCCCAGTCCATCAGATGGTCTGTAAACAAGTGAGCCTCATCTGGAAAGACAGTTTAAATTCCACCAGCTCAACCCAGGCTCCTCAGCTTCCTTATAAATCAGTGGATGCAAGTAGGTATTTTAGGAGAGGAGCTGCCACCTGACGTCAAAGACAAGTTGACCCGAGTCCCAACTCTGGCTTCCCCGGGCATCATCCATAGAAGGCTCTGCCAGCTGGCTCTTGTCCAGGCAGGGAAAGTCTGCCAGGGTCAGGGGAGCCCAGGAGGCTGCCCCACCATGAGCCTTTTTATTCTCAGTTCCCTGGGCAAATGTGGTGTGGGCTGGCTCCTCAAAGCCAGCAGCTAAAAGGTCAGGTGATGCCAAGAGCAGCTAGATCACAGAGTTCAAAGACCTCACAGGTAAGGTGAGCCTCTCTTGAGACCCTGAGTCAGAACTTGGAGCTACCCAAGTCTACTCACTGGGCTATGCATCTTCCCAGCTGGTTGTGTGCACTGTACTGGCTTGGTAAGTGATTGTAGCAATAAACACTTCATCAGTTGTATTTGTTAACTGAAAATACTAGCATCAGCAGTTGACTTGGCATTTCTTCTGGCCTGAAGTTATTCTATGTGTGCCTACTTGTTCTGAGGTTCAAGAAAAATTTCTACCAGATGTCACCTGCCCTCTCCCCATCACCTCCTACCAAGGTCAAGACCCACATCACTCCTCATCGGGGTTATTTAGTGGCCCTTTTGTCCCCATTCTCCCCGCTGGGGGGGGTTCCTGGCCCAATGGGGGAAGGGAGGCTCGTAGTCCCAGGAAGAGCTTTGTTTCAAAGAGGATAAAATCAGTGCTTAAGGAGATTGAGGATGCCTGGAGAATACAGCAGGTGCCAAGGATCAACAAAGATGAGCGTAGTGCAGGGTTCATTCATGAAGTACCTTCAGTGCAAAGTTGAGGAGTCTGGACTTGATCCTGAAAGTGTGGGTGTGGGGGCACTGGTGGACAGGAGGAGCCAGAGGAATGAGTCGATGTGTACTTTTAAAAGATACCACTGCCAGGGACAGGGAGGAGGAATGGGAGGGGAATAGTAGTGCAGCCTGGAGGTTTCTGCTGGAATTTAATCAATCAATTCATGTTTATTGTTAGTGCCTACTGCATGATGGTTCTAGGCATTGAGACACAGCAGGAAACAACTCAGGAAAAGACCCTGCCCTGGGTCAGGTTAGAGCTCACAGTAAGGTTGTTGGAGAGAGGGGTTGCAGGAGGAAGAATAGAAACCAATAAGCAAGGAAATGCATCCCATATATGTGTCTGATCATACAAACAGCTACGGAGAGAAATCAAGCAGAGGAAAGGAAAGCTCTCTCTGGTAAGGTGACATTGGAGCAGGCACCAGAAGAAAGAGAACACATAGGCAGATGGAACACAGCAAGAGAAGGGTGTGAGGGAGTGCAGCAGGCAGGGGCTGGAGCTGCATGGTGAGGTCAGAGGGCAGAGGGGTCAGCACAGCTAAGGGGTAGGGTAAGTTGAGGGTGATAAGACATGAACAGTTTCAGGTGGCTGAAACTGGGGTGGAGGCAAGGTAGGGGTGGGAAGGGATAGGAGGGACATGTGTAGTGTTTGAGGCAGGGCATGCTGTAGAAACAATCTTTCTCTGCAGCAGATGCCCACTCAGCTCAGCGCTTCACTGATTACCTGTTAGGTGAGATGGGCATTGAAAATCCCCAGTGCTGGATGTGGTGTTTGCTTAAATAAACTCTGCAGCAAGCATTGTACCATTCTCATCCCATCCAAGGCTTTCACACCAACAACTAATCCTTTTGGAGTGATGCCTCCAGGCACTGCAATGACATCATCTCAGACAGTGTGGGCCCGACTTACAACTGTCTCTTTAAGATTCTAATGCCCAGAGAGAAGACAGGTAATGTGACAGGGTCCAGGAAGGCTGGACTCTAGCTAAGTGGGCCACACCATACATACTTGGACGTGAAAGAAGTTCTCAAAATCAGAAGATCCTGGAAAATGTTAGCTGCCATTGGAGTGGCTGTATGTGTGGCTCTGTTTTGTGTGTTCAAACTATTTTTGTATGATAGAAGTGTAATTCTAAAGCATCCACTTTCCAAATTAAACAAAGGAACGGGGGAACGAAGCACCGGAGAGACTCACCCAGAGGCCTTGAAAGCAGGTGGAGCCAACAACCTGAGCTGGAAAGGTCTAGAAAATGTGTGTGCGTGTGCCTGTATGTGTATGTGTATGTGTGCATGTGTATGAGTGAGAAACAGGGAGATTACTCTGCAGAGCTTGACAAGCAGGCAGATCCACCCTACCCTTAGGGTTCTGACTCTGTGGATCTGGGGCAGGACTCAGTAATCTGCATTTGCACCCCTGTCAGACACCCTGAAAGATTCTGATGCAGGTAAAGCCCTTCTAGAGGTAGAGTGGAAAGGGGAAAACGTGTTTTCTTCTCTCCACCAACTAAAGGAAAAACTGCTTTTTCCCTCCACTACTCCAATACTTCCAACCACTACATGTGCAGGGGATTTTCAAACCAAGCAATTCTCCAGTTCTTGGTGCACAATAACTAGGTGCTCTACAATCCATTCAATTCTGATACAGTCTACTTGGAGTCAGCACAAATGCCATGGATTGAAATCTGTGTTTAGACCCAGGGTAGGCCCACCATTGCCTTTCAGCGTGTGGACTGTGAACTAGGGGTGTCCTTCAAACTGGAAACAAGGGCCTTGTGGGGCAAAGGCCTTCTGACCTGGGCAAAGGCATATTCTGCTGGGAGCAGCAAGAGAGATGGAACAGGTAGGGCATCATTGCCAGCAAGATGCCTCCTGGTCCCAGAGCTAGATGACTTCAGGAGGGACAAGATCCAGACACAGGTTTAGAACAAAATGTGATGAATTGGAACCAGCCTTAATGATTGATGGGAGAAGGTGCTACATTCAAAATGAATGAGGAGCCCACGGAGGATGTTTGCGGGTTTCATTCCCTGCTCCCGAATTCAGCCCCTTGATCTTCCTTTGCAGCCATCTCTCCCTTTACTCTCAGACCATGTGGCTCAACTGGGGCTGACCCGCCCACCTTGCTTCTAAGGTAGACCTGTGACCTGGCCTGGCCAATGGATAGATCCATTCCCCTGGCTGCTGTGATTGGTGCAGGGATGTTCATATGACCCAAGCCAAAAAAAAGGGACATTGGCTGGAACTACTGGGAAAGCTGGATCTCATTCCACTGTGGTTGGCAAACCTGGAGTTGCTGGGGCCACACTTGCCTCTATATTGAGAGAGGATCCCTGAGAATGAAGCTTGCACAGAGGAATGTGGAGCCTAGAGATGGAGAAAGCTAAACTTGAGCACCCAGACCCAAATATGCCTAAAGCTACTACTATCCCTGGACTTTTCAATTGCATGAGCCAACAAAGTTCCTTTTTCATTTAAGCCAATTTGAGTTGTGTTTTTGACATTCACTATGGAAACAATCCTAACTAATAAGGAACCAACAGGAGAAGAAAAGATGAAGGTTAGTTCTTTTTTTTTTTTTTTTTTTTTTTGAGACAGTTTTGCTTCCGTTGTTCAGCTGGAGTGCAATGGCACAATCTCCGCTTACTGTAACTTCTGCCTCCTGGGTTCAAGCGATTCTCCTGCCTCAGCCTCCCAAGTAGCTGGGATTACAGGCATGCACCACCATGTCCAGCTAATTTTATATGTATATGTATATGTATATGTGTGTGTATATATATATTTTAGTAGAGACGGGGTTTCTCCATGTTGGTCAGGCTGGTCTTTAACTCCCGACCTCAGGTGATCTGCCCGCCTCGGCCTCCCAAAGTGCTGGGATTACAGGCATGAGCCACCGAGCCCAGCGGAAGGTTAGTTCTCTACAAGTCTTTTTGTTCTCATAAAGTGTTATTTAATTAATGAGGCCTTACATTACTTTATTGTAAAAGAAGATTTCTTCTCCTCAATTGTTTTGTGTCCCCAAAACATGCAGTTCCCTAGGAAATGTGACCGACATCAGAAAGAATGAAAACCTCCACTACCACTAAGGTTGACGACTATTTCATGAAGGACTGTGCACCACAATCATGAAGAACCACCCACCAGCATACTCCCCACCTTATTCCAATCCATCTTCCACAGACGCACCAGCATGAATCATGGCACATTTTTGCTTAAAACCCTCCAAGCGCTTCCCATCACACCTAGAATGAAGTCAGAGCCCTTTATCCAGCCCTGTGTGGCCTGATCCCTCTCCAGCCTCATCTCACACTCATCTCCACCCATGCAACATGGGCCTCTCTGTCACTTCCTTGATGATGGCAAGCTTGATTGTGCCCCAGGGACTTTTCACATGCTGCTCCTTCTGCCTGGAATGCTTTCCCTACTCCACTCACCCTCAGGTCCCAGTCTAAAGTCCTGTTCTTGCAGATGCTTTTCCTGCCATCTTCTTCCCATCTGAAGGTCCCTCCCTCAATATCCTTTATAGCATCCTGGCTATTTTCTTCACACAGTTTATAACCATATATTCACTAATGAGTTTGCTTATTGTCAACAAACTTCATGAGGGGAGGGATTTGGTCACTGGTGATGCTACTCAGAGTGTGGTCCAGGGACCAGCAACATCAGCATCACCCAAGAGCCTGTTAGAAACCAGAGGTCTTGCCCCAGGCCACTGACTGGCAATCCTCAGTGACTAATGTGCCCAGTGAAGTTTGCAAACTTCAACTTCTAAAGGTCCTTCCTCTGCTCTACAACACCTTCTGCCCTCATCCTTCCCCACCATGAAAGGAGTCAGAGCTGCTGGCTTCTGTGCATCTCTTTCCATTCTCCTTCCCTTCCCCCAGGAAGAATTAATATTAACCACTAAGGCCACCAAACACAGAGGATGCCGTGAAAAGTTCCTCAAAGAGCTGGGAGCCCTAGCGGGCTTATGTGAGAGCCCCGAGACAGGCGTGCAGCTCACGAACAAGCCCCTTAGGCTCGGACACACAGAGGCCAATTTGTTGGCACCTGCTGTGCCTGGAAGCCAGGCTGGAATGTCATGAGGCAGGGCCTGGCAACAGTTCAGAGAGTGCAGCCTTCCTCCCGGGCTCCTGTTCTCAGGCTCACACAAACCCAGGAAGGGCAGAGACAGGGAATGTTTGCACAGCAGATAGACTTTCTCCACTCCTCCCTCTGCCCAGCCAGAGTAGAGTCGAAAGAGCACACTTGATTTTAGTTCAAGTTTGGGCCAGAGTCCTCCTTTGATCTGACAGGCTTGTCTTTTCTTGGGTTATTTATTTGTAGAAACCACTCTGGTTTCCTACTACTTCAAATATACCTACAGGAAGCCACTGGCAGGTGGGGTTCTAACGCATAGGCCTGTTTTACTGCCCCGGGTGCCACCGGCTTATTGTGATGGGATCAGTTACCTGGATCTCTGCATGCAGGTGAAATTTACAGCCCTGGGCTATAGAACAAAAGGCCCTGTTCTATGGAAGAAAAGGCCCTGTTCTGATAAAGCTAGCTGGGAGGAGTGGCCAGAAACAGGGAGTCCTGGGTTCTAGTCCTGAGAGACCTTGGCAGGTCTTCCCTGGGCCTCAGTATTCTCTCTCTAAAGTGAGGCCCAGGGAAATGCATATTTTAATGCTTACTCGGGCCAGGGAGCTGTGACAGAGATATGTAAGGATAACAGTTCCTGACTGCATAATCTCAGCTCGCAATTCTGAGCTCCGGGACCCCTAACTCACCACTAGGGGACCCCAGGGTTCCACAGAATTGCTTTCCCCTCCAACCCAACATTTTGCTATGAAAATTTTCAAACTCACAGCCAAGTTGAAATAATCTCACAGTGAACACTAATACAGCCACAACCTAGATGCTACCAGTAACATTTTGCCTCTTTATTGCATATCTATCTGTCTATCCAGAAATCAATCTTAGTCTTTGGATGCATTTCACAGTAAATTAAAGACGCCACGGCAATATTTCCCCTTAAACACTTCAGCCTGCATACTATTAACTAGAGTTCCATATTCTTTTTTTTTTTTCATCTTTTGAGGGAAATTTTACATGTAAATAAAACACACAAACCTAAAGCGCACATTTGTTGAGTTTTGACAAATGCATATGTCTCTGAAACCCAGATCCCCAGGAAGGTCCGGAACATTATCATCACCCCAGAAAATTCCCTCATCCCCTTCCCAGTCAATTCCAACAAGAGGCAACCACTCTTCTAGGTGAGAAATACCAGAAACATTCCATAGATTCACTTTGCCTCTGCTAGGACTTCAAGTAAATGGAATGATCCAGTATGCAGACCTTTGTACAAGGCTTCTTTCACTCAGCATGCTTTTGGGATTCACCTACATTGCTGTGTGTATCAGTAGTTCATTTCCTAGAATGGCAAAGGAATATCCAATTGCATTCATATACTCTACCACACAATTGCCTTACTATTACTGCTTCAGGGAACTCCAACAAAATGGGATTTGGGAGCAAAAAGAAGGCACGGGCCGGGTGTGGTGACTCACACCTGTAATCCCAGCACTTTGGGAGGCCGAGGCAGGCAGATCACTTGAGGACAGGAGTTCGAGACCAGCCTGGCCAACAAGGCGAAACCCCAACTCTACTAAAAACACAAAAATTAGCCGAGTGTGGTGGTGCATGCCTATAGTCCCAGCTACTTGGGAGGCCAAGACAGGAGCCAAACCCAGGAGGCAGGAGCTTGAACTCAGGAGGCAGAGGTTGCAGTAAGCCAAGATCATGCCACTGCACTTCAGCCTGAGCAACAGAGTGAGACTCCATCTCAAAAGAAAAAAAAAGAAAAAAAGAAAAATAAAAATAAAAAAGAAGGCACAACTTTCCTACCAAAATGCAGCGAGAATGAGCTGTGTTTGCCGCCATCCTTCTCCAACCCAACAAGACACTTTGGAGGCAGGTGTCCTCGGCCCAGTTCCCAGTTCCACCACTCACTTGCTGTGTGAACCTGGGCAAGTTCTGGTACCTCCCTGTTCTGCAGCTTCCTCATCTGAAAGATGCTAGTGACAATAGGACCTTCCTCAAACAACAGTTGTGAGGAAGAGTGAGGTAAGCACATGTTCCATAAATGTTACTATATGTTATTGAGGAGGAGCTTTGACTTTTATTTTTATTATTTTTTTTTTGAGATGGCGTCTCACTCTGTCTCAAAGAGCTTTAGTGCAGTGACATGATCACATCTCACTGCAGCCTCAAACCCCTGTACTCAAGCAATCCTTCCATCTCAGCCTCCCGAGTGGCTGGGACTACAGGCACACACCACCATGCCGAGCTAATTTTTTAATTTGTTTATTCTCACTATGTCATGTTGCCCCGGCTGGTCTTGAACTCCTGAATGGAAGTGATCCTCCTGCCTTGGCCTCCCAAAGGGCTGGGATTACAGGCGTGAGCCACCATAGACATAGTTTGACCCCTGCATGTTCCACTTAGTGGCTCTGCAGGTCTAGGAAATTTCTGTAGGGGTTTTTTTTTTAAGTAGGAATGGCTTCACTATATTTTACAACATTATCTCATGGATTTATTTTTCCTCTTCCTGGTTTTCTCCTTTCCCTCCTCATGACTTCCCTTTGCATTTTTAGGCTAAGATTCCTGTCTAGCTTATAAGGCTGTTAAGTATCTTCTGCCTAATTGAGGTTTCGAGAGGATTCAAAGAGATAATATATATGAAATGCTTAGGAAAGCACCCGGTTTGCAGTTAGCTCTCTTATATAAAAGTTGTTTTCCATTGTTAGCTGTGTTCTCCAAAAGGGCACAGCAGAGACTGATTTGTTGAAAACAAATGTGTATGCTCAAGGTATACTTTTGAAAGAGTCTTGCCCTGAGAAGTCAGGACACCAGGCTCACATGTCAGCCTTGTGCTCCCTGCCCTACAGATGCTATTAAAAATGGAATTCAAGGGAGCAACTGCAAATTGCCTGAAGTATCTCCTAGGCCTTCAGCCTGGTCTCCCAGGGGCTGCAGCCCACGCTTGGTTTATAGCCAAGAGAAGTTGCCAGGCAGAGAGAAGAGCCCCCGCCTCAGGCTCTGGCTGCATTTGCAGAGCTGAGCTGTGGCCCAGGATGCTGGCCTAGTTTCAGCTGTAGTCGGCCGTGTTGCCTAAGATCTTCCAGAGGCTTCAGTTGGAAAAAGTTATTCCTTGCTTTTCTGCATAAAATGAGAGAAAGTGGTCCTGGCAGAGAGAGGAGGTGGCACTGTCATCTCAGGGCAGGCCTTGCTGGCTCACTGAGGGCCTGCAGAGGCCCAGGGGACAGTGCCTGGTTGGAATCTGAACACAGATCTCTCTGACTCCAGCTTGTTCCTGCCTCTGTCAGTTTGCTTCTGGGTATTAAATTTGGAAGTTGTGCTTCTAGCACCTGGGTCCAAGGAATAACCTTAAAAACCCTCAAGCCCATGACTTGCCCCAAGTTTCCATGACAAAGATTCAAAGCAAGGTCTCAATTCAACCCAGTGCTCGTGCATCACATATTAGGTTGAACAATACAAAATCATCCATATTCAACTGTCTTGATCTACAATAATGTCTATTCTATGCAATTCAACCTATATGTTTATTCAGTCCTTCTTATGTATACACCATTGTCCTTAAGTCTGGGAGGTGGGGTTGGGAGACCAGAGAGATGAGAAAACAATGCTTGCCCTTAGAGCTTATGTTCTAGAGCCCTTAGAATCTAATCTCTCTGTTTTGATCTTCTCTCTCTCAAGTAGTCCTACCTCTTACTATGAGATCCATGCCATTTGAATTGGGTCAATTCCCTTCTTAGGGTTTCAAAGACCACCATATTGTAAGGCTTCCCAAATCTCTGCCTTGAGCCAAGGTCTCCACTCTGTTCCAGAGCCATCTCTGTGATCCACCCTTTCACAGGATGGGCCTCCTAGAGTCACGCTTGTTCAGCGAGATTTCTCACTCCCAGGTCAAACAGACTGGACCGGGGCACAAGGGACCAAAGTTGGGCTGATTATTTTTCTCCTGGTTTCAGTCCCTTCTTGTGGCCTGGCTTTATTCCTGCCTTTGATGCTTGGAGACATTCCCTATGTCCTTATTGTAAATCCAAACCCCATGCTTTTTTCCCCCTTTCCATTTGACTAAATGTAGCTAGACTTGGTTTCTCTTACTTGCAACCAAAAGTCTTAGTTCTACAGCCCATACATGAATGATCTGATTTTTTCCTCCTAGAGTCTTAAATGGGCATTGGAACTTTCAGCCACAACAAACACTTTTTTCTGCATAGATTTCTACCCTATTTTCCATGTCTTTCCTGTGCTAACAGTACCATGTCTAGTGGCCAGGACTTGGTAAGAACAGAGGAAGTCATTCTCCTGACTCACCCGGTATCCCAGGGCTGGACAGGAGTGAGCTGTGCAGGCTTGAAGGGCTCATGATGATGGTACATGTGGGTGTGGGCCACTGGGACATTTTGCCCCTCAGCTATTCAGGCATCTATTGGGAGCTACTCTCATGTGTTTACCATTCAATCCATGTTGGAACAGAGACAAGCTGAAAATCAAATAAACGCCTTCCAGATACTTAACACTGCGCACACTTTATCTTCCTCCTCCTTCAGGACTGAAAATGAGATAATCACCACCTTACTTGGCTGTTCTCCAAGGTCCTGGCATAAAAGGGGAAAAGGGAGGGGGTGAGACTATCCCTCAAAGTATGTTGGGACATGAAAGCAGAGGCGTAAACCCTTCTTTGAATGGGGAGAAATTATATATATATATATGTGTGTGTATATATTTTAAACCACACTTCAGTATGCAAGAAGACAATGGCAGAGGAAATGTCAGTAAGCTGAGTCAGAATGTTTCCAATGCCATAAAAGCAAATGCTGTCTTCTATATGCAACTATTAAAAGTAACAGCAAAAACGCAATTACTTTTGCACCAACCTAGAATAATATTTTTGCTTCTACTAGTTACTAATCGTACCTCTCCAATGAAAACACACACACACACACACACACACACACACTGGAAGTAGCCATGGAGTCCAAAAAGGTTCTGATTCTGGTGTAAATGTCACACTTCAAGGGCCTTCTGTGTGCCAGATATCAGGCTATTTACTACTACATGGTTTAACTCCCACCACATCACAGAGGTTAAGTGATTTGTCCAAATTCACATAATCGGCAAATGGTACTTCTGTTCCAGGGTCCCAGTTAACAGAATTTCAAGCCATTGCATTTTCTCACCACTCTGCTGTACCAAGGAACGAACAGTTCCAACAGAAGACAGCAGTGAACTCTCAATCAAGCACTTCTTCCTGCCCTGCAAACTTTGCCTCCTCTCACCCTTGTTCTTGAACTTACTTTGTCCCCCTTGAAGTTCTACCCATAGCCTTCTACTTCCTCATCATCTATTCAGTGCAGGAGGACCTCTCTATCCTGACATTCACGGTGGCCTCCTGATGGTCAGCCCATCTCCAGTTTCCTCCTCCTTCCAGTCCATCGCCTACACTGCTGCCAGGATAGTCTTTCTCATAGGAAAATCTTGTATTTTACACCCTTCCAAAACCCGTGTTGCTGTATGAGGTCCCTCAAGAAGTGGCCCCTAGATGTCTATTCAATCTCACCTGTTGTCTCGCTTCATGACCCACACCACCTTCTAACTTACACTCTGGCCACGCTAGTACCACCAGAAGACCCCCTGCCCACCCAATGTGTGACATGAGCTCATGGTCTGTGCCTTTTATCACATTGCTGTTTCTGCTGGAAGGTTCTTCTCCAGCACCAATGCCTGGAGGAACCCTACTACCCATCAAGCCTTTAATAAATTTCAAAGAAGAATGAATCACTCTTCCTTATTTTCCACCTCTATTCAGCATAGGTCTCTTATTATTATAGAATTTTATTACGTGGATTTCCCATGCTAGAACACGAACGACTGGAGGGCAGGGAACCTTATTTTCTTCCCTTTTCTATCTCTGATTGAGGGCCTGGCCCAGACTAGGAATTCAGTAAAGGCTTGTTGGATGAATCACAGAATCAATGCTCAACAGATTAATGAACAAATGACTCATGTTAACTCTAAAAAGAACCTCACCTAGAGAGGGATTAGATTTGTTAGCCAATCACTGGCCGCATCCCTGTCTCATGTTCACCCTTTGTTTGCTCCCTGGCCCTGCTGTGGAGCTGCGGCGACCCCAGGGTTTTCTGCCCGCCTCCCCTCCTCTATGCCCTGCCTCTCCCCCTCCCACAGAGTCACTCCAGGGATTCCCATGAGGGCTAGCACCACCCTGGCCCTGGCCCTGGCCCCTGCCAACTGGTCCACAGGCGAATGCCTGACTCAAGCCAGACCAATAAGTTGCTTCCCTGGATCCTGGGTTTGGAGCTAGAAAGAGTCTGAAATCTGTCTCACTGCTGTGGTGAAAGTTACTCGGTACAAGGCAGCAGCCCCATCAGCTGCCCCATTCCTTGTCGGCACTGGAGCCCTGCAGCCCTGTTTTCAGCCGTCCCTGAGCCTGCCTCCCCCAAAGGTGTTTCCAGAATTTAATTTCTCAATCCTATCTCGGATTATCTGCACCTTCACCTTCTCTGTTGCCTTGGAGCTGGGTTTCTGTCACTGACAATCCCAGAGCCCTGACGAGTAAGGGGATGAGCAGACAGACCTGGGAGAAAACTGAGCCAGACTGTAGCTGAGTCCATGGGGATCACCGCAGTGAAAGGGAACCCCCTTCCCTCCACACCAGCAACTTTAGGGAGCAGCAAAGTCCCTGACAACATGGCTTCTCCTCACCCACCCTACAGGACACGTCTCCTTGGGAAAATAACACGAAGATGATGGCTGGGCGTGATGCCTCACACCTGTAATCCCAGCACTTTGGGTGGCTGAGGCAGGTGGATCACTTGAAGCCATGAGTTTGAGACCAGCCTGGCCAACATGGTGAAATCCTGTCTCTATTAAAAATATTAAAAAATTAGCTAGGCGTGGTGGCACATGTTTGTAACCCCGGCTACTTGGGAGGCTGAGGCATGAGAATCACTCGAACCTGGAAGGTGAAGGTTGCATTGAACTGAGATTGTGCTACTGCACTCCAGTCTGGGCGACAGAGTGAGACTCTATCTCAAAAAAAAAAAAGATGACAATAAAGAAGCTGCCACCACTCTGTCCTTGTACACATGCCCAAAACCCCTGACTAAGAATCACTCCCCTGGCCAGCTCCCACCAAAGACACCTCTCCGACCCCTCCTACATGCACCTCCCACCTCTCCCACCCCCAACCCTGACATTTCCCTGCTCTGCCCGTCCCTTGCCTGGACAGCCGTAACAGCCTCCTCTCCCTGAACACTACTTTGCCAATGGAACCTTCCCAAACACATATTCACTATGCTCCAGTCTTGTTCTAAAGCTTTCAGTGCTGCCCTCTCCCCACCACCACTGCTTACAAACTCTTGACGGCTTAGCAGAGAGTGGCCCTTACCTAACTCATCACACCTTGGACCAGCTCATCTCCAGCGTGTGTCAGGCACAGTGGGCCATGCATTGTCTCTTGGGTCACCCTTGAGCATCTCTGCCTCTCTGCCTTCACTTGCTCAGCTCCCCTGCCTGGAATCCCTTCCCATCCATTCAGGTATTTCACTTCCTTTTGTATATTTCAATCTGGCCTCATTTTTGAGAACCTGCCTGATAACAGCAATTTGACAGGGCACTTCCTAGTTAACCTACTTGCTTACTCTCTCTCTCTCTCTCTCTCTCTCTCTCTCTCTCTCTGGTGCTCATTCTGCTCAACCACACAGGACATTTAGATTAAGAGTAGCCTCATCCACCTCATTTGTCCAGCACACGAGTAACTAGAACTGGGCCTAAGGAGTGAACTGGCCCGAGAGCTCTCAGGTCACTGGCAGAGTCGGTAACCGATCCCACGGCGTGAAGTGGGTGAGCAAGAGGGAGGAGGCCAGGGTGACTCAGGGGTTTGTAGCTGGAGTAGAGAGTAGGCTCCTTGCCAAGGCAATGGTGAGCAGATTTCCCAGCTGGCTGGGAGTTCCTGCTGAATTAGAAGTGCTTTCAGATGGCCGATGTAGAGGTGCAGTGGGCAGTTGCATAGGTGGGTCCAGAGATCAAGAGAGAGACATGGACTCTAGATATATTTTAAAGAGATTGGCCAGGTGCAGTGGCTCATTCACCTATAATCCCAGCACTTTGGGAGGCCAAAGCAGCACTTGAGGTCAGGAGTTCGAGACCAGCCTGGCCAACATAGTGAAACCCTATCTCTACAAAAAATAGCCAGGTGTGGTGATGCATGCCTGTAATCCCAGCTAATTGGGTGACTGAGGTGGGAGGGTCACTTTAACCTGGGAAGCAGAGGTTGTAGTGAGCCAAGATAGCACCACTGTACTCCGGCCTGGGCAACAGAGCAAGGCTCTGTCTCTCTCTCCAAAAAAAAAAAAAAAAGTCTAAAGAGATCCCTGCAGCCAGGGGATGTGTGTATGTGTGTGTGTGTACACACGCGCTCATCAGAGAACACACTGACCGTGAGGAGGTTGAGGCCTGAGTTCTGGGAGAGCAGAAAAGATTCATCTGGAGTGACCCTGTGTGGTCTACTTAGTCCCTATTAGGCAGCTGCACCCCATATTGCAGGGCTGGCCCTACTTTCAGAAGCTGGGGAAACTGGTATCTTGGGTACAGCTTCCTGCACCCCTTCTTTCCACCTGGGAACCCCTTCTCATCTATTGGCAGGCAGTGCTCCAGGACATCAAGAGATGGCTTCCTTCCTTTCTTGTTGATGCTCCTTGGAAGAATAACCCCAAGAGAGATCCTCCATAAATGGGATGATGTGAACTGAACTTCAGCCCTCTCCCTGGAAATGCCAGCCACTGCATGAGTCCAAGGCAAGAAGAAAAGGCCCCACAGGCTTGGGGCTTGGCCTGCTGAAGCTCTGCCCTTCCCCACAGCTGTTCCTGAGCTACAGGTCTATAAATGTATTACAAGATGTTGAATGGATTGTCTGAGGCCAACCCAGGGTGTCAGAGCATGGAGCAGGAACAGCTGAGGGGTGGCTGTCCAGGAACTAAATCTCTCATCAGTCCATTTCCCAGAACTGTGGAGCGTGAGTGGCTTCTCTACAGGAAAAAGGCTGGCAGAGGCCTGGTGACGAGGCCAAATAGGAGGAGTCCATGTGGCTTGCGGAGGCCAGAATAAGAATACGCTACCTCAGCCCTTCCAGACCTGTCTCCTGCGGGGGTCCCTCTCAGATGTTTTTCCAGGCTTTCTGATAAATTACCCAATTTCTGTTTTATCTGGGTCATCTCCTTCTTAAAGTTCTGAAGATCATCATCTCCATTCAATCTGTCACATTTGGGTACAGAACTGTGTCCCACTCTTGAGGATAAAGCCTCTTTGTCCCTGCAGAAGGCATTTGAGGAGGAGATGCACATGCTGGAGAGCTGTGCATCGTGACTTCACCATCTCTGGAAATCATGGAAGGAATCTCAGGAAGAGCTGAGCATCTCCATGGCTCACTGTTTCACTTTCTGCTCCTGGCTCCTCCCGGGTGGGCAGGGACACTGATTTGCATCTGCTACCTGGCCAGCAAGCATCCTGCCACCCACAGCGCCCTTCTGCATTTTGACATTCTGAAGAAACCCACGGTTTTGCCAGAATGAAAAAAGATGGTCCCAGCATCAGCCTTCTGAGCCCATGGAGTGAGGATCTATTTTCGCAGTAGCCTTGCTGGCCACTGCCCTTGGTGACTAGGATCATCACACAGGCACAAATTGCAGCTCTTTGTCAAAGGCATCTTGCTAGAGTGGATGAAATACCTGAAATATTGGATTCTGGGGGTCCTACTCCCAGATGGTACAGCAGCGAAGGGACTTGATCTTCAGTTTCTTCACAACATGGTCCTGAGTCACTGCTGGAGCTGTGGTGAGCCCAGACTGCACCCCAACCCAGAAGCTTTCTGTTGGTTCTTTTGCTTTATTGATATAATTTACTGATGCTTCCCAAAAAGCCCTAAGTTCACTCCTCACTAGTTTCCAAAAGCTACACAAGGGCTGGGTGCAGCAGCTCACGCCTGCAGTTTCAACACTTTGGGAGGCCAAGGTGAGCTGATCACTTGAGGCCAGGAGTTCAAAACCAGCCTGGCCAACATGGCGAAGCCTCGTCTCTACTAAAACTACAAAAATTATCCTGGCATGATGGCGCATGCCTGTAATCCTAGCTACTTGGGAGGCTAAGGTAGGAGGATGGCTTGAGCTGGGGAGGTCAAGGCTGCAGTAAACCAAGATTGTGCCACTGCACTCCAGCCTGCATGGCAGAGTGAGACCCTGTCCTGCCCACCCCACCCCCAAAATAATCAAAAGCTATCCCCTGGAGAACTTGTAAAATACACAATTTCCTAAGTCCTTTCCTGGAGATCTTCATTCTGAACGTTCTGGTATGGGACCCAGGACTTGATCTTTTAAAAAAGATCAAGTGTGCTCAGGGTTTCCAGTGCACAGCCAGGAAATGGAAACCACTGACTAAAGCCCCCAAGTCTTGTCACCAGAGTGAGTGATTATTAGGCTGTAGTATCAACAGCTGAGTTGCTGAACCAGGAATTAGAACTTCACACTTATGCTTAGAAAGCGTCCTTTTCATTTCAGCCGCCTTTGATCTTTCAGATCTTGAACTTATCACTCAAATCCTGCCCCACTGAGTGGCTTTGGGACCACTGGCAGGGAGGCCTTTCTCCCTTCCACACGGGTTTGAGAAAAGAGATGACACTGTCTCTAAGCTGCTGTTAGTCACCAAGTTCACTCCTCACTAGTTTCCTGAGCAGTATCAGTACCACCTCAGTGAGAAGACGAGCTTGCACACATCCTGTTTGAACATCAGTTCCCTTGACCCAGACGGCCAAGCACATGAATAGCTGCTCCAGAGGCCTGTGATTACAACGATGATGACTGCAGGCTAAGCACTACTGACAGGTGATCCACCCAGCAGGTGAAGCACAGGAAAGGTTTTCCTGGGGGAGGAAAAGCCTGCCTTGGGGTATCTGGAGACCTGCAGGACAAGCATGACTGACCCAGAGAGAGAGGGGGAAGAGCGCTCTGGTTGGTTGAGTGACTATAAGTGAACGAGTCAATGCATGTCCCACATGGGCCTATGTGCATAAGTTTATGGGGATGGGGGAAGCATCCAGCTCCATAATAGAAACCCTCTGGGCCTGACGCTGCCAAAGGGTTGGATGGAAAATATTCCATGACTGTCCTTCCCAAGTGTCTCCCCTTCCCTCTGCCACCTGGCCCAGTCCAAAGCAAAGTCATCTGTATGGAGATTTACACTGAGGTGGGTGGGTAAAGGAAGCACCCGTCCCTCAGCCTGGAAGTGAGGTTTCGGGGTGGGAGTGTATGTGGCAGAGGGCATGCTTGCCCAGAACAGGGTCAGGCTGAATTTGATGAGGTGGGTGTGTCAGGAGGAGTCGCCCAGATCTAGAGGATGGAGGGAGGAGGGCAGGTGCTGGAATGTCTGCTGGCTTCACTAGTTGCCTTGTGTGTCTTTTCACAACACTCCAGGGTCTAAGCTATTTTCTCTGGTCCCATCCAGCCCCGCCTAGTGACTCGATCTAGCTCACTGACAGGATTTTCCACCTCAGTTATGGCCTGCCCACCTCATCCCAGGTCACAGTCAAAGTCACTGTGGGAAGGTTAAAGGCTGGAATGCCTGCTGTCCCAGATCCCACTATATCAAAATCAGTTCATGGAACCGTCTGTATTCCCCGGATGAAGACCAAGGAGAAGGAGACCAGAGAAGAAGACCAGAAAACCAGAACGAAGAGGAAGGTGATGATCAGCATGTCCCATATTGTCTCAAGTAGGGTCCACTGACAGGTTTTTTAGTGCCATGTTCATATACTCCCTGTATCATCCACACTGTTGTGTGTGTAGCACAATATTTGCTCAATATATTTCTGGTTACTTTTTTTGAAACAGGGTCTCACTTTGTTGACCAGGCTGGAGTGCAGTGGTGTGATCACTGCTCACTGCAGCCTCGACCTCCCAGGCTCAAGAGATCTTCCCACCTCAGCCTCCCGAATAGCTAGAACCACAGGCATCCACCACCACGCCTGGCTAAATTTTAAATTTTTTGTAAAGACAGGGTCTAGCTACATTGCCCAGGATGATCTCAAACTCTCGGGCTCAAGCGATCCTCCTGCCTTGGCTCCCGAAGTGCCATCACACCCAGCCTCAATATATTTTTGAAAGGTATTCCTCCTCAGATATTAGCTTCATCGCCCAATAAATAATTGTCAAATCACTGGTTATGCAGAAAAATTTAACTTTATCCATATATGCATATGGATAATATTTATGGATATATATATTATCCCTATATATCCATAACATCATTTTACAAATCATTCATACTTAGGAACATGTGGATGAGCTGATTTGAAGGTCTAGAAAGTTAGAAAACACTTAGAGAATAAATGAGAAGTGGATATGGTGTGTGCTGGGTTCTGGGGCTGAGTTCTGCCCATGGGCACCCTGGGGCTGGGGCCATGCCCTGCTCTCCCAACACAAGGCTGGGCCACCTGGCTTCTCTCCTGCTCCTGCTCCATGCCCCAATCTTTGCTGTGTTTCCACAGCAGCCTCAGGATGTTTTCAGCACCTCTGATATCTGGACATGGCTGCCTCATTCCATGCTATCTTCTGTCACTTTGGGGATGGTAGGCCCTGAAATCGGATGGGGACACAGGAAGTGGGAGGCAGCCCAATTCTGACACGGTGGAGCTGCTGGTCAGGTCCAACTGGCTTAAAAGAGCCCCAGCTGAAATGAATAGACATTCCTCTCTGAGCTGCCACAGCTCTGTGAGTCATCTGGAGGGTGGTTTTGAGGAACACAGTCCTACGGTGGAGGCAATGGCCACCCAAAAACCCCAGAGAAGGAGGAGCAGGGCAAAGCAGTCACCGGCTAAATTTGGAAGAGGAGACTGCAGCTGTTTCCACCCCCTCCTGCCCCCTCATCCTGGCATTAGGCTTTTTTTTTTTTTAATGGCCTTTGCTCGTCACTTGAGCATTGCCAGCTATTTTCCCCAGGAGACATTAAAGCAGGGCACAGGCTGGTTGGGGGGCACAGGCAGAGAGGCCCCGAGGCAGCTGCAGCTCATCCCAGGCAGGGGGAGGCACGACAGGGGTGGGGGCACACAAGCAGGACCTCCACGCCCACTGACCAGCTGCTCCGGACACTGGGTATGAGTGCCAGAGAAGCTGGCCTGGGACTGTGTGGACCCGCCTGAGTGGTTGCTGGGTGGCAGCCTTAGTGCTCTGCCTTCCAGGGAAGTGGGAGTGCAAAGCTGGCTTCCCAAGAACAGCCCCCATGGAGAGTGAAGGATCTGGGGCTGAGATGAAGCAACACAAACACGGGCTGCATTATCATCTGGCTCTGTCACTAATTCACCAGGAAGCCTTGGGCAATGACTGGCTGTTCCCTGCCTCAGGTTCTTCTTCTGTAAACCAAGAAGGGGTCTCATACTTTCCAAAGTGCCATGCCACCAAGATCCTAGCTATTCTCTGGAGTGAGGGGCAGGCCTCTCTCTTGACACCTGGGTGGGCTGCTAGGGGCTGGGTGACAGAGCGCCCAGAAGAAGAGCCCCTTCATGATCTCCTCAACACATGGTCTCTACCATGAGCTGATAGAGATGGAGGGATATGTCCGGTTCCATATAGAAATCCTTTGAGACTGATGCCGCAAAAGGGTTAGAAGGGTTATGACTGTCCTTCTCAAGTGTCTGTCCTTCCTTCTGCCACCTGGCCTAGCCCAAAGCAAAATGGTTAGTATGGGGATATAGACTGACGTGGGTGGGTGAAGGAAGCACCTGTTCCTCACCCTGAAAGTGAGATTTCAGAGTAGGGGTGGGTGTAGCAGCCCCCTTGCTCCTCCAGCCAGCACTGGCATCCCATATCCTCAGCTGTCTCTAACCAGAGGCAATGTGGACAGTAGAATAGGAGCTGTGTGAAGGCAGGTCTTCTTGACTGATACATTCAGAGCATTTAAATGGTGCCAGCCTCATAGTAGGTCTTTGATAAATATTAATTGAATAAATACATGAAATGGGCAAGAAGATGAGCTCTGGAGTCAGATTAGCTCTACTCACTTGGACCAGTGACCATTGGACTGGTGAGTTATCTAATATTTCTGACCCTTAAAATAGTCACCTGAAAAGTGGGGATCATGATGATGCCTTCTCTCATAAGGCCATCATGGAGATTAAATAAGATACAACACCTAAGACATTCTGCATGTGTCTGGCATGTAGTGGGTTCACTGTTATCATTTACAGGGTGGTTCTACCTGGATGTGCCGTCAGCATTTTAAAGGTCACCTTGTATGGTCCAGCTCATCACCTCTCACTAGCAAGATGTTCTCTGCTGCTCCTGCTTTCAGTTGGTGACAATGTCATCCACTCAATCATCTAAACAGAAATGGGGAGTTCCTCTTGGCTCTTCCCACCCCCTGACCCCTGGGACATCCTGGAAGTTCCCTCTACAGGTCTCATACATCTGTCTTTTCCTCATTCCTGCTGCCATGACCCTTATTCTCTCTCAAGCCTCGCTGTAAGATCTCCAGATGTCTTCTGCATTCCAGGCCCCTCCACACCCTGGATTTCTCTCTCTCTCTCTTTTTTTTTTTTTATTTTTTTTATTTTTTTTGAGATGGAGTCTTGCTCTTGTTGCCTAGGCTGGAGTACAATGGCACAATCACGACTCACTGCAACCTCTGCCTCCCAGGTTCAAGTGATTCTCCTGCCTCAGCCTCCCCAGTAGCTGGAATTACAGGTGTCTGCCACCATGCCCAGCTAATTTTTGTATTTTTAGTAGAGATGGGGTTTCACCATATTGGCCGGGCTGGTCTCGAACTCCTGACCTTAGGTGATCCACCCACCTCGGCCTCTCAAAGTTCTGGGATTATAGGTGTGAGCCACCACCCCAACCCTGGATTTCTCTTTATCCTCAACCTTGCTGCAATCTTCTGTCTTCCTCCCTCCCTAGCTGTCAGCCCCTTGAGAACTAAGAACGAGTCTTTGTGCTTAGTAAACATTTGTTGGCTAATGAATTAGCAAACACAGGAGACCAGAGTAAAGGTCCTGGTGGGGGAGAAAGGCCAAGTAGGAGGTGAAGAAAAATGAAAAGCAGTGAGAAGTGAGAAGCTACTTTGTGCGTAATTTATTACCTTTTAATCAACCATGATTTTGTTTAAAAGAGAATAGGTAAAAGACAAAATGGAAATACATCTATAAGATATGTACAAATGGTACCCAACGTGTTTCTATTCTAAGAGTGTGTTTCTAAGTTGACTGTTGAGAACTTGACATCACATCTTCTGATAGACATGCAACTCAAGAATATATTGAGAGCTCATCCATACTTGTCACTGTCTCAGATCATGACAATTATGGATGAGCTCTTAATATATCCCAGGCACTGTGCTAGACATTTTCCATGCATCTTTGTATGTAATCCCCGCCAGGAATTAGTATCCCCATTTTATAGATGAGGAACAGAATTGTGGGAAATTTGTGCAACTGTTTCAAGGTCTTTTGGCCAATTAGGGAAGGAATTGAATCTAGGTCTGTTTGATCCCAAAGCTCATGCTTTCCCCATATACCATGTTGCTGTTAATTCCCAGCAATATGGCCAACTGCTCTGATTGGTCGGCCTTGGCCTCCCAGCCTTGTCATTGGCCAACACCGCCTGGAGGGAGGGCTCTGGCAGCTACCAAGGACCTGTAAGAAGGAAAGCCATGGACAGAGAAGAGAAGGAAGAAAAAAGAAAGAGCCTCCTGATAAACATACCAGGTGGACTGAACCAGCAGGAGATCACGCCAAGGGCAAGTGAAAGTGCCTGAGAGAGAAACAAGGTCCAAATTCTAGAAGTCATACCCCGCGTCCCCTTCCCCCATGTCTGTACTAACAGAGTGGACGGGAACCAAGAAGTGGAGCAGTGCCTACCCTTTTGGAGGAGTAGGGGAAGGATGATCCATGCCTTTCTTGCCTGTGGACTCGGGGGTCCCTCCTCGAGCGTTTGCTACACCCCCACCCCATCACTGCTGCGGGGCTGCTTTGCTTAGGTGCCTGGGTGTCTGAAGGTGGAGAGTAGAGGTCACTGACTAGCTGCCTCTGAACCGAGTCTGGGCTGCAAATGTGTATAGATCGTCCTGCATAGTGTTTTTATACATTGTTTAAATCGGTAAAGTTTCATACGAACATCTGGATTTCCAGCTTTGCTGGAAAATCTGAAGATCTGGCAGCCCAGGTCCAAATTCCCACATGGCAGCCATCAGCTGGCAAAGCCAGGGCTGCCCCCTTCAACTGGGGCACAGCCTGCCTCTCAGAGGACGAGATGAGAGGGGAGGGAACACTCAAGCTGTCCCTGGCTATGGCCCCAGGTTCCGGGATAGCACCCTGGAAGTTTCCAAAAGCTGTGTCCTCCTCCCCTTGTGGCCAGTGAGGACAGAGAACTGCTTTGTCAGCTAATGAAATTGAGGCATGGCGGCTGCACGGCGGGAAGCCTGACAGCCTCCAAGCCTGCCTGTTTCTCGACCACAAGGCTCAGTCCACTCCAGGAAGCCTGCTTGTGCTCCTAATGTAACATAAAACACCACTGACTTTCTGTTCTGGACCCCCTAGGACTCCCTCTCAGGCGGCAGTGCCTGCGCCCTAGGTCCCTGCACCCTAGGCTAGTGTGTCCAGGGCACCTGGGCAAACACTTGGGCACTGCAGGGCCCAGGGCTGGCCTCCCACACCTCAGCCAGGGACACCCAGCAATCCAGCAGTGTGGCCCCTGCAGCTCCCTGTGCACAGGCCTGTTTACTTCTTCAGGGAATGCTGTAAGAGCCAGGCCCGCTGAGCCGAAGAGGCCATTTCAGAACCACCAGGCAGATTTTTCATTCCAACTTCAAGGAGCTTCCAGAAAACCCAAACAAACATTTGAAAACGGCTGCCTCGCTACAGTTCTGGAGGCAGCGCCAAGGAGAAAGGCATCACCTGTGGGCCAGCAAGGGTCCCTGCCAGGAAGGAGGATCCTGACATGCTGGGCTGACCTGCAAGACCCGCTGCTTGAGCCAACTGGGAGTGGAGTCCCTATGAATGACCGTCCCCCTCCATGCCCCGTGAGTGGAACGCGAGTGGATGGGTGATCTCTGTTCCTACTCTGCCTGGAATTTCCTCTCCTCTATCACACTTGCCCTTCAAGACTCCTGGAGAACGCTGATCCCCTGGGGTTTTCTGGGACCACCCTCTGAGCCCCTAGGAAGCCCCTTTTGACTTAGACACCCCCCTTTCCTCTTTCTGCCTTCTACCAGAATTGGGTGCTTATGACTTTCTCTTCCCTGCTGGCCTGGGAGACCCCTTAGAAGAGGAGATTCAAAAAGACCCCACAGCTTCAAGTCCCACCCCACCTTTCCCAGTTGGGGGGCCTTGGACTTGCCACTTCTTCATTATTACAGTTCTGTGTCCTCAGCTGTAAAATGGGGTGGATAGTGCCTACCTGGTATGGTTGTTGTGAGAGCAAGGGAAGAAAATGTGTGTGATGTGTCTAGAACTTTGCCTGGGACATAATCAAGACTGAAGGAATATTGGACAAATAAAAAGCTAGAAGGAACGACCGCCTGGGACGGTGAATTGCCCCTCACATCCAGCCCTGTGCCCATGCCCCATGCAGCTCGCAGCCCACAGCCCAAGGGAGGTGGGCAGATGAAGGGGATGGAACTTTCTAATGCCCCTCTCAGCCTGTGGGGACTCTCCTGAAGCATTTGCAGTACAGCCCCAGTTAGCCACGAAGGCAAGCGCAGTGTTGCCTTTTCCCACTACACAGGGCCCCATTGCTGAAGGCCCACCCTTCTGCTGTGAGGGAGGCCAGGAGGTCTGGGCGGTTCCGCTGCTGCTGAGGGTGCTGGCCCTTCTGCAGGGCCCAGTTTGCAGGGAGCCCAGGACTTTGCACTTGACTCCCTCAGAAGCTGGTGTCCTCTGGCTCCACACTTATCCCTCCCCTACTTGGGACAAGCTGCCCTTGTTTGCCTCTTTTATTCGTTCTTAAGTCTGGCCTCTGTTGAAGCCACAAATTAAACACACACACACACGCACACACTCACAGCCTTGACTCCACAACCTTTGCTCCTGACTGGGCCTCCTCTGAACAGAGGCTTCCTGTGCTTTGGAATACGATTCCTGTTGGCTGAGGAGAAGTGGCTTTCAGGCCTCTGGGCCGGGGCCCCTCTCACTTCACTGAGTGTGGCTGCCACCACATCAGCAGCTTCTTGTCCTCTCCTGCTACCCCAAACACCTCAACCCCAGCCTGAGTCCTGCTGCCTCCATTTCCTGTATCCTCAGAGGGCTCAGCTGCAAACCAAGACGCCTGAGGGTGGCCTCAGCTCCTGAGTGCTGGACACCCTGTGACTTAAACCCCCTAATACCTCAGCACCAAACATGCATGGAGCTCTTTGGCTATCCAGAAAAAGCAGGGCAGAAGGCTGGGAACACAGATTTTGGAGCCACGTAGGGTCAGATACTCAGTCTGCCCCATCCTAGCTGAGTCACTGAAAGCAAGTTGCCCAACCTGTCTGAACCTCTGCAAAATGGGAATGCCTTCCTTATACATCTGAAGAGAGAACATGGAAGTACTCAATGAATTTTAAAGAGCTGTGTCAGTATTGGTTGCCACTGAGTATAGGGCATTGGGATAGGTCTTGGGAATACAAAGACAAATCACACAGGCGTGTTTATCCTCAAGAACCTCCTGACTAGTAAGGTGGATGAAGCACATAGAACAACATAGAGGAAAGAGGACTTCTTAAAGGGGCCTGATGACATGCCTGGGAATTTCAATCCAACCATGCGTATTTGGGCAGTGATGGGAGGTGGCATTGTGCTTAGCCTTGAACCAAGGGAATGCCACAGGACCCAGGCCTGCTGAGCCAGAGAGGCCATTTCAGAACCACCAGGCAGATTTTTCATTCCAACTTCAAAGAGCTTCCAGAAAACCCAAACAAACATTTGAAAAAGGGCTGCCTCACCACAGTTCTGGAGGCCTCGCCAAGGAGAAGGGCATCGCCCATGGGCCAGCAAGGTCCCTGCCAGGAAGGAGGGTCCTAACAGGCTGGGCTGACCTGCAAGACCTGCTGCTCCAGCCAACTGGGCGTGGAGTCCCTATGAATGACTCGTCCTCACCCTCCGCTCCCGGCGAGTGGGTTATCTCCGCTCCTACTCTGCCTGGAATTCCCTCTCCTCTGTCACACTTCCACATCGCAGGTCAGGGTCTGGACAAGCAGAGAGTCTGGGGCAGGGAACAGCAGCAGCGTAGAAACCTGGAGGGGCTGTAGCATACAGCACACCTGGGACAGCCAGAGGGGCAGAGTGGGAAATGCATTGGTAGAAGTCCATGGGAGAAAGGGTGTTCTCACCTAAGATGGGTAAATAAGGAAGTTGGTGTGGCCAGTGGAGGGCACAGAGGAAAGCAATGAGAGACCCCAGTCTGTGCAGGGGTGGTATTTGGGATGCAAGGTGAAACTCCAGGTGGGGAGGGATTACTTTAGCAACTGCCCATGTCTATACCGTGAGCTCAGCTGGGCAACTTTGTCCCCAACAGCTGGCATCTTGAATGAAAAGAAATGAGCACTAATAATGCCCCCAAATAAATGCAAGGATGCTTGGTCAGATGCTCTGGAATATCTGTGTACTTCCTCTTGATGGAAGGCATATGGGGAAGAAGGAAAATATCATCAGATAGTATTTGGAACAAGAGTTCCAGCCAACCAGTGGCAACTTCTTGGAGGCAGTCTGGTGAAGTGGCTGGAACTCTAGCATTAGAATCTGAGTTTTGACTGTATGTTTCTGGGAAACCCCTGGTTTCCTAAGCTCCAGTGACCTCTCAAGGGTGTTGTGAGGACAGACATGAGCTGGTGACTGTATTCTGTACCAGGTTGCCGTAAAGAATGGTGTTCTTTGGGTCTTGTCATTTTGAACTCCTCTTCCAGAGTAGCCTGGGAAACCCTCTGCTTACCTGATTCTAGACTCCACCACCCATCATTTATACCCCTCCCATCTCTCTTGTTCATTCCATTTGCATATCCATCTGTTTGTCTGCCAAGCATGGAATCTGGTATGACATCACTCTCCCCCATCTGTACATCTCGGAGTGCTTATGAAGCAAATCATTCTGAGCAACCACAGATTACTGAGGAGGGCCTGCTAGTGCTCTGGAGTTTTAGCAACCTCATCTTCTCCTTGGCCTCAGGGACTGTGCTGAGGGCCAGACACGTACCTTAGACCACAGTCAGCAGATGATTGCAGATATAATAGGGATGTTGGGTGTGGGTCTGTTCCCAGTGAAGAGGAGAGTGGTTCTGGGGCCGGCTCTGGTAGTTGGAGCTAGGGGCTGGGGAGAAATTAGAAATAACCTTTCTGAAATAGAACTCAAGGCAGCCAAGGGCTCAGAACATCTTCTAGGACTCCACTGCTTAGCCCTTACAATCCTATCACATTATTCTGCCTTGCTGCAAAATATCATAACTTCCTACTGCTCTGGTCCTGATAACTGCAGGGTCTTCATTTGCTGAATGCCCTGTTGGATAAAAAGTTAAAATCTGGGCATGGAAGCTGACACCAGACCAAATTTCTCTGCATAATAAGCAGGGAAGCCTTTGGATGTGATGGAGGTAGACGGTAAGACTGGCAGGAAACCCAGGAGGAAAAGGAAAAACAAAAGAACTCACAGGATTGGACACTATGGAGGAAGGAACTGTGGAAAACAAACACATTTGAGGAAGGTTTTCAAGCTGTTTTTTATGGAGTGTGTGTCTCCAAGCCGCCCTTCCCTGTGAGACCTTCAGCAAAATGTCTGCCATGTTCATGAACGCATTTGGTACAAAGTGGACAAAAACCAGAGACAAGGGGCATGCTAGACATTGGCGAAACAATTTGTTTGAAATCACTGCCTTAATTTATCACAGAGGAAGGTGTTTTTCTGCCCTTTGGACCACTGTCCTCCTCATCCCATTAATACCACCAGTCCTGAAAAAGATGTCTTTTCGCTCTTAGAGAAGTGGCACTGAAGGTCAAGCCAAGCTCAGCACACTTAACTCTTCCATTTGGGCAACAGAAGCCTGTACCAGAATTTTAAGGCCAGGGAAATGCACTAGCAGTGGAGAGGGTGGAGAAATTTTCCAAGCACTTTTTGGTTTAAAAAGAAAAATAGAGAAAAACTGAATGCAAAAAAAAAAAAAAAAAATCACTTCCGTCTCCTCTCTAAATATACCAAGTATGAGCCACTCTGTTTTATGAGCAAACCAAGTTACACATGACCTATTTTGATGTTTCCCAACCAACCAAAAAACTTAACATTAAAAAAAAACACTTAAAAATAAACATGTAGATATTTCCATTTTCACCAAAATTTTATTATGTTTTATTTCGAAAAGAAAAATCCATGGTTCAAGTTGGGGCAAGGCTCTAATCTGTCCAGACTATCTATGGCAACAGCGAGGCAGAGAGAAACAGACCGTGGGAGAAGGGAGACTGTGGATGATCATAGCACCAGCCTACAAGGTCCCTAAGAAAGAGGGAACCCTTAAGAAATCCCAAGTGCCCACGAACTATGGACACACAGGTGAACATACACAATATCCTCAAGGACATCTCCAATCTGTAATGAACAAAATAATATCTGTTTCCAGACTTTATGGGCACCCTGTAGATGCAGACTACAGAAAGATGGGCCGGTAGATTCCACATGTTTGAGACAAACTGGTTCCTTCTGTGAGCCAGAAAGGCAGAGATTGGCTGCCCCTAGAGGGTGAAGGGTGGCCATGCAGGGCCCTTGCCTATTACCCAGGTCTGGGACCTGACAAATATCCCAGGTGGGCAAATACTGATTGAACTCCTACCCTGTCTTGGGCCTGGTTAGGCATTAGTGGCGAATGGGTATTCCCTTGTTTCTGCCTAGAAATTCCTACTTTGCAACTCAGCGATAGTACTACATTCTCCACGAAGCCCTTCCTGACATTCCAGGCGGAGAGGACAGTAGGAGCAAAAGCATGGTGAATTGGGGGAACTTGGAGTAGCTTCACAGGGCCCAAAGAAAAGATATATAAGATAGGAAGGAGGGCAGGAGGCAGGCTGGAACTAGCTTGCTAATCCCACTGAATGCCAAGCTAAGAAATTTGGCTGCATGCTCTCTTCCTCTCTCTTTCTCTCTCTCTCGCTCTCTCTCTCTGCAATGAGGACTCAGAATAGTTTTTAGTCCAAGAAAAATAATCTTCTAAAAATGCAAACAATCCCTATTTTGAAAAATGACAACACTTGAGTAATATAAGAAGCTGTCACATGCTCTTTTTTTAAAAAGCATTTTTTTTTTTTTTTTTTTTTTTAGCAAGAGACAAATTTTCAAAGGTCTACATAATGGAGAGATCCTATCTTCATGAATTGGAAGACTGAATATTGTAAATGTTTGTTTTTTTTCCAAGTTGATAGGGAGAATCCCAAACAAAACCCCATTATGTTTCCCTTAATGGAAACTGACAAGGTGATTCTAGAAGTTGTATGAAACTGCTAAGGGCCAAGAACAGTAAAGACAATCTTGAAGAACAAAGTGGGAGGCCTTAATCTCCTGGATATCAAGACATATTCTAAAGCTAAGTCTTTAAGACAGTGTAATATTGTTACAAGGATAGATAAATGGATCAGTGAAACAAAATAAAAGCCCTACAGATTACAGACATTTGATTTATGACAACTGTGGCTCCCCGGGGCAATAAGGAAAGAACAATGTTTTTGACATAAGTTGCCCAGTCAATTCAATAGCCATATTTTGAAAACGAAGTCTGACTCTAATTTTGGCCATGCAAAAAGTCAATCCCAATGTAGATGGTAGCTCTAAGTGTAAAAGACAAAAATAAAGTTTCCAGAAGAAAAGGTAGGACAGGCAAAGATGTGTGAAACAGAAATAAAAAAGGACTAACCGTTTAAAAAAACATTGGTAACTGGACTACATTAAGAACTTCTGTTCATCAAAAACACCTTTAAGAGCCTGAATGCTGCAGAGTGGGAGGAGATATTTGCAAAATGTTTAACTGAGGTAGGGTTCCTACCCAGAATATGTAGAGAAATCAGTGGCTCTCAACTGGGGGTGATTTTACCCTTTTTCCCTCCCCCTTGGGACATGTTGCCATGTCTGGAGACATTTTTGGAGACAATTGGGAGGTGGGGGTGCTATTGGCACCTAGTGGATGAAGGCCAAGGGTGCCACTACACACCCTACAATGCACAGAATAGCCCTGCAAAATAAAAAATCGTCCACCCCAAATATCAATAGTGCTGACGAAGGCTGAGCACGGTGACTCACGTATGTAATCCCAGCACTTTGGGAGGCTGAGGCAGGCGGATCACTTGAGGACACGAGTTCAAGACCAGCCTGGCCAACATGGCAAAGCTCCGTCTCTACTAAAAATACAAAAAATAAGGTGGGTGTGGTGATGCAAGCCTGTAATCCCAGCTACTAAGGAGGCTGAGGCACGAGAATCACTTGAACCCGGGATGCTGAGATTGCAGTGAACAGAGATCATGCCATTGCACTCCAGTCTGGGTGACAGAGCAAGACCCTGTCTCAAAAGAAAAAAAAAAAAAAAAATAGTGCAGAAGCTTGGAAACTCTGTTCTTAATCAGAAAAAAAAAAGAAAGAAAAACAAACAAACAAACAAACAAAAAACAGAAAAATAAGCAAAAGACTTGAATAGGAATTTCACAAAAGAGGAAATCCTAATGGCCCATAAAGAGCCCCATTAATTAACAGGAAAATATAAATAAAATATAAATGAAAACCACAATGAGCTACTACAACACACTCTGAATGGCTAAAATTCAAAAGACTAACAGCCAAGTGTTGGCAAAGATGCAGAACAACTAGAATTCTCATGCAGTACTGGTGAGAATGTAAACCAATATACACACTTTGACAATGGTATTCATGCTAGCCAAAAAGTGCAAACCATCTAAATGCCCATTAAGAGTAAGCTGGATAAATAAGTGGTGGTATACCCCTACAAGGGAATACTATGGACAATGAATATGAACAAACTAAGATATAAGCAAGAAGAACACGATAGACTTCCATAAATAAAATAGGCCAGGCACAGTAGAGTCATACTGTAGTATTCCATTTATATACAGTTTCTCGAGGAAACAGGCAAAACTGAAGTATGGTATTAGAGGTCAGTATGATGTTGACTTTTGAGGAGGAAGAAGGGGATCATGATAGACAGGGGCCACAAGAGGGGTTCTGGGGAGCTGGTAATGTTCATTTTGTGGGAGTTTTTTGAGCTATGCATTATGATCTGTGCACTTGGATGTATGTTATGTCTGCCTAACAAGATATTTTTCTTTTTTTTTTTTTTTGAGACAGAGTCTCCCTCTTGTCGCCCAGGCTGGAGATTTTTTAAATACAATTTTAATGCCCTCTTGTGAATAATCTCAATTACTGAACACAAAGCACTGCATAGATATTTGTTTTTTTTCTTGTATACATATACTGAGTGGATTCAGTCAGTCCTTCCAGCCTTGGAGGTGTAGAAAGGCTCTGCCATCTACCACTAACCTAGGAGTCATCCCGGTTGCCTCTGCCCATGCCCCTGACACAGCCCTCCAAACTGCATCTCTGATACCCAAAGGAAGGATGGATAATGAGTTGCTTGGTTCTCGAAAAATCACCTGTTTGGATATAACCTGATTCCTTTGGGGGAAAAAATTTACTTCTGAGTAAATTCTGAGTTCTTACTTTTCAAAAATGAGAATTCCTTGTAAATTGAAGGAGCTGAAAAGTGAGTCTGAACCCTCAGATATAGAAAGCCTAGAGTGGCAGACCCAAGCTCAAATGACTACAGGGGTTGAGTGCAATGATCTCGGTGAGTGAAGGGGACCCAGCAATTTGGAGGGCCCATGCTCTGTCTACAGGGGCAGCCACTGCTCAGGCCACATCTTGCTGGGTCCCCGAATTTCCCAAGAGAACTGAGAGGTCGGCATGTTGGTTTTAAAACACGTCTGCATTATTTGATAGTCCTCCCATAAAAAAGTGGGGTCTAATTCCCCTCTCTGTGCATATGAACCAACTTTAATGACTGACTTCTAATCACCAGAATGGAGCAGAAGTGTAACTTCCAAGAGTCATTTAGAAAAATGATGTGCCTTCCACTGGGGGGGGTCTCTCTCTCTCTCTCTGACTTTCACCATTGGAACGCAGCTACCATGCTGTGAGAAAGCCACATGGAAAGGCCACTGTAGCCCCTGGGGAGGTTTCGGTTGAGAGCCAGCATCAGCTGCCAAGCGTGTGCGTGAGCAAGCCTCAGATGCTTCCAGCCCCAGCCTCTCAGCTGATGCAGAACAGAGACAAGTTGGCTCTGCCCACATCACAGATTTCAGAAACAGATAAATATCACTGTTCTTTAAAATCACTGAGTTTTGAGAAAGTTAAGCCTTAAGAGATACCTGGAATATCTGGATTTTAACGTGAATTTTCCAGATTTTTAAAAGACTACATAGGCTGAACAAAACAACTGCAGGCCAGATCTGACTCATGAGCTGCCACTTTGAGACCCTAGGTTAATGGACATATAAACTGCCTCCAGCTTCCAAAGTGGCAAATCCTGACATGTGTGAGCGCCTCAGTGAGACCCCCAATACTCTTTCCGATCTAATTCAAATGCACAACATGCACTCATTTGAAATGTCAAAATGAGAGCTGGGAGTGAATCCTGCCAATTTGCAAATCTACAGTTTTGACCAACTTTTGAACCAAACAGATCACAAGCAAGTCCCACCAGTTGGAACTAGCAATGCCTTAGTGTCTGTTTCTCTTACACACACGCACACACACACACACACTCACAGAATTTATTTTAAACCAAAGCTCCAGAAACCTGAAGTTCTGTCTAATATAGTAACATATAGGCAACATAGATCAAAGAGTGAATTACTTTTAGCCATGACTGTAACAATATAAATTCACACCCACTGAAATGTTGCTAAATATGGAAAGTGCAAAATTTTCAAACCAGATTTTGCAAAACAGAAGCAGGCTGCCAACTTGGAAGGGTGCTTTCTGCATGATGTATGCCAGGCATCCTAGAAGCTTCTACAAACACATTCTTGTCTTTTATGACCAGAACAGGTGATACTTAAAACAGTATCCACTTGAATGACAATAGATGGGAAATGTTTGCAACAGGTTCTTTCTATCTCTGTCTCTTCCTCACTGTCACTCCTTTTGTAAATCCACCTTTCCCCTGGAGCTCCATTTGTACATAGATCAGCATGAGGAAGGCCAGGGAGACGGAATTTGGCACTAACGCCCTTGAATGAGCCCAGTGGCCAGCAGCTGCACCTAGAGTCCCTCTGACAAGAAAGACAAGCTGTGACTTGTGGTCAGCTTGAGGACACCTGACCTTCACCACCGCATTGCCCAGCATGAACCCCTCGGGACATACAGAGCTGCAGGTCTTTGTAAGGAGATACAGTTAGAACCTGGATACTCCAGCCAGGGCTTTGGAGTCATCTGGAATGCTCACCACTGCCCTGTATTCATTATCTCCACGTGGGACCCAATTCAGAGAGGCTGGTTTTTCCCTACCCATTGGCTGCTGCTTGACTCTGAAAGTAGCATGATTAGCCCAGGTCACAATTGCCACCTCCCAGAGATCCCAAGCCAACATGCTGCGTATCCTGTCCCCCAACTTAGCCCTAATCTGCACTCCTGTGCCCACCGCGAAACTGGAATCAGTCACTTGGGAAGTGCCGTGGCCCACTGAGCCCATTGAACGCTGCTGGGCAGGTGACCTTAGACACTACCAGAAAGACATCCTCACAGGCTTGCTGTATCCTCCTCCAAGCCCCCAGCCACCCCATGCTTTCTCTGAGCCTCTCCCATGAAACCTTCCAGAGCTCCTGTTCTATAATTCACAGCCTTGCCTAAACCTCAACACCTTCACAGAAAGTGCCCTCTATCTCCTCCCTAGACCCAAAACCAGTTCTTTCTCAAACACACAGAGTCCTATCAGCCTCCCGAGGTCACTCGTTTCCCACACCTCCCAAATTTCCAGCCTGGAAGGCTAGACCAAGGTTCTAAAACTAACAGTACATAATCTCCCAGCACGGTAACTACCTCTTGATTTACTTCCGCCTACATGTGAACTCCATGGGGTCAGTGCTGGACCCAGCACATGATTAGTATAGGCAAAATACACATAAAACGTTCAGTACATGTTGAATGACTTAATAGATACAAGCAGATATTATTGCACCCATTTTACAGATATGGAAACTGAGCCTCAGAGAAGTTAACAGATGTGCCTAGTCATACAACAAGCAGGTAGCAGAAACACAGCTTGAACCAGGTCATCTGTGTTCCTCCACACGTTGCTATCTAGTAACATTACTCAGCCTATGGGGTCACGATTAGATAAGCTAAAAGCATAGCTTAAAAATAAAGATAATTTTATTTCCTGTTAACACAAAGACTTCCAAAGAGCTTACAAGATGAAAGAAATAAAATGCAGAGAGTCACCTTAAAAAAAAAAAACACAAAGACATTCATCCCCCGGCAACTCCAAGGGGCCCCTTTCCTGTTCAAACTACCTTTGAGGCAGGAGGGAGGGTATAGGAAGGTTGGTCCCATTGAGCTCCAGGGTCCTGGGGCCTTCCTTAGTCGTGGGCAGAACAGACAGCTCAGAGAAATCACAGTCCTAGAACCAGAAGGGCACCTCCAGGGCATGCCAGTCCTCGCTCTTACTCCATCCTGGACTCAGTCTGACACTGTAAGAGACAAAGAACTGTGGATACAGGCTACTACAGGAACCATGCTCACTGTCAAGGGCTGCTGCTTTATGCTAATTATAGTAATGACTACAGGAAGTTGAATTGTGTCTTGTTGCTAACAGACAAACGTGAAAAAAAGTAAATTACAAAATGCTGAGCCAATGACTAACAGGAGGGTTGAACAAAGGAAGTTTACGGGCGGATGTAAAAGTGACCAGCCCTCAGCCTGGACCAGGAAACTTGGCCCATGAGAAATTGTGAGACAAGGAGTCATTTGTGTAGAATGGTCCCAGATCCCCTTACAACACAAAAACTGGTTTAGGAGTGGCCAGAACCTCTGGAGCAGTGGCCTGGTTGCTTATTGGAAGGATGTGCACATGCACACACGCACACATGCACACACACACACACACCTCCCTTCTATGGTACTAGGTCAAGAAGCATCAATCCCAAGAGGCTCTTAATAGAAGATAACTGCCTGGAGATTTGTGAGAAGAGATTTGCACAGTAAGATTTGGGGAAATTGCATAAAAGAAGCGTTGGTTTACCAGCCTTCCCATACTCCCCATAAAATCCCAATACTTCTTAGAGGTATTTGGTCAACCTGCAGAAATTCCTGCCTCTGCTGTGCACAGCCTCAGAGCAGGCCTTCTAGGTGAATCTACCATAGGCCCAGAGCCTGTGCAGCAAATCCCTGTTCTAAGAAACTCCTCATAACATCCCAGTAGTTAATTGATAAGAGCAGTTGCACTGGTTGAAGCAGGGTGAAGACCAGGAACACCATCTGAGAACTGATCTAAGGTGTGCCCAACATGGCAGGGCAGTCCAGAAAGATGAAAAATGTGAGTAGCTTTTAAAAGGGGAGGCTCTGTGGAACCACGAAGGTAGAAGTGAGACAGCAGGAGCTAATGAGGAACTGTGTGACAGGGAGCTAAGGGTGGCAGATGCAGGTATCTCATTCCCAAAGGCATCGGCTGAGCAACAGCAGCAGCTGAATGAGGATCAGGAATCATATGAGGGTGCTCAGATATCAGGAACCCAGGAGACGGAAGGAGAGGGAGGGAAGGGCCCAAGCAGGAAAGACAAGGCCCTCAACCTCTAAGTCCTGAGGAAGGCCAGAGATATGGGCGATGACAGGTATTTGAAGGTAGGAGTTGAAGGTACTCTGGCCAGATGGGTCAGGCCTCCATCAGGGCAGGGATCAGGAGAACAGAGAAGGCCTGGAGCAGCTGTGGGGTGGGCTTGAGAATCCCTCTGGGATCACAAAATGTGGCCTCTACTGTAGGTCCCCAGCATGAGTTCCTAGCAGCTGTTCTCCACTTTAATTTCACAAACTGCTTTCTGTGCAGGGAAAAGAGGAAGAGGCCATTGTTCCCAGTTGCAGATGAGCAATCCAGAACTCAGACTGAAATTCCAGTCCCCAGATTTCTACCCCATTCCTGGCTCACACAGATCAACTGCCATTGGAAGCGTTGCAGCCATTTGTAAGTCTACTCAAGACCACTCCAGTGGAGACCTGCTCGAAAGCCTGATTTTTAATTACAGCACCTGCAACACAGACTGAGAAAAACAAGAGGAAGAAAACCAGTTCCTACCATCTCAAAGTGCCTGCTATTTTTCTTAGAAGATTCAATTCCACTATGCCTTGCTTTTAGAAAACTCCATGTGTGAAATTCATAAATAGGCTAGGAAGTATATATTTACATTACCAGAAAAAAATCCATTATATAAGAATATTCACTTCACTAATGATTAGCAATAGGTTTATTCTAAGGAGTGAACAACCCTTCCAGGGTTCAAAATATGTCTTTCAAATCAAGCTCTATGATCAAATGATTCAAATTGTGTATAGCCTTATTATTTTGGACAATGTGATGTTTGGACCAGACTTTTGACCTCTGGATTCTGGGACTGCTGCGTGGCATTCAGCATTCTTTTTTTTTTTTTCTTTTGAGACAGAGCCTTACTCTTTCACCCAGGCTGGAGTGCAGTGGCAAAATCTCGGCTCACTGCAAACTCCACCTCCTGGATTCAAGTGATACTCCTGGCTGAGCCTCCTGAGTAACTGGGATTATAGGCATCCACCACCACACCCGGCTAATTTTCTGTAGTAGAGACAGGGTTTCACCATGTTGGCCAGGTTGGTCTTGAACCCCTGACCTCAGGTGATCTGCCTGCTTCGGCCTCCCAAAGTGCTGGGATTATAGGCGTGAGCTACCACACCCGGCCTGCATTCTTAAGAAGTCTTAGGGAAAACCAAAGCACTCTTCTTCACATGAAGAGACTACAGCTTAAGTTCAGGTCTTAGTTCTCTGCCAGACTCACTCTGATTATGAGTTGCTGCATAAACCTGTAACTCAGTTTGTACACTGAAAATCCAGGAAAACCCTTACTATGACCACAAAAGACAGCACCATAAAGTTTTAAGTGATATTCATGGTACTGACCAGGTTATTCTAAACTAGCCCTTTGCTTATCCTAAGGCAAGATGTAGAAGCCTCATAGAAGCCAAGGCCACTAACGGTTACTATGCACCAGGAAGGTGGCAGGGGAAATGACAGAAAAGAGCTGTATGCAGAATAAACCCAAAGAGACAACAAAAATGCCCAGACTGGTAACTTGACAGCAAATGAATTATGTAAATAATGCAGTATTTGTAGCATCTGGAGAAAATGCAATAGTATCTAAAATATAAGATCTTTGAGAGTAGGATCACATATATTTTTAATTCCCTACCGTGCGTAAAGCAGCCTAAGCATGCAGAAGGTGCTTGGTTAACACTAAATGAATGAAAATGATTGGACGGAGTTGCACTGAAGAAGGAAAGACGTGCAGACAGTGAAGTTCCTAAGTAACAACTTGTACAATTGTGGGTGTGAGAGTCTAAAAGGTGAGTCTGTATGTCATACAAACAGAGAAGGCCAGGTGCCCACAATCTTTTCTTTATCTCAGATGTTTCTGTTGTCTGGGCAATAACAGACAAATGTGCCCTCGGGCAGTCTGTGATGGTCAGAGGACGGCACAGGAGGGCTATCTGCAGATCTTAGTTGGGGAACGGGGAGCATTCTTTTTTTTTTTTCTTTTTTTTTATTTATTTTTTATTTTTTATTATACTTTAAGTTCTAGGGTACATGTGCATAATGTGCAGGTTTGTTACATATGTATACTTGTGCCATGTTGGTGTGCTGCACCCATCAACTCATCAAGCCTGAGGGGTCATCCTGCACTTGCCACCCCTTCTGTGCCCTGAATGACATCTGAGAGATTTGGCCAGATGCAAATCCAGGACCTTGGCTTCAAAGTGAAATAGCTGATGGACACTTCGCCTCTCTCACTTTTGTTCTCCTCCCAGATGCTAATGAGAAGGCGCAATGGCTTTGCTTACTTGTTTGAACCATGGCCATGCATGCTGTGGCTTGGCCAATGCTCAGCATTTGGAGTGGTTTAAATAGCAGGTCAGACAGAGGCCTTTCTAGCCCAGCCCTGTCCTGGAAATTCTTATTAACATTTACAAGAATAAGAGGAGAAAATAATGCCTGCTTCACCGAGGGTGGGGGAAAGGGCTTGGGCCTTGTAGTTAGGAATTGTACATTTTTATCCTGGTTCAGCTATTCCCTACTGAATGTGTTTTTGACACATCATTTAACCTTTCTGAGCCTCAATTTCCTCATTTATAAATAGAAGGTAATGCTACCATAGGTTTGTTGTGAGAGTTATTAAATGAAGTTTTACACACACACACACACACACACACTTACTTCATAGTGATACAATGCCCACCCAGTACACAGTTAATTCTTAGTTATTATCTTCATCTATAAATGGTGATACCAAGACCCCTCAAATGTACATCACAGGTTTGTTATGACAGCCCATAGATAAGATGTGAGCAGCCTGGGGTGCTGATGACACTCCCTTCTTCCCTTTTTAGCTGGTGGGGAATACATGCAGACCCAAATGGGGGTCAAAGGATCTATTTTACTCAATCTCACAGTTCACAGCTAAAGAATATTCCTGAACTTCATATGTCCCAATCTGATGATAAAAGCTGAGTCCAAACATAGGAAAACACTGCTTCTGCCATAGGCCCTGTGAGGTCATGTTCTGAGCTAGAGAAAGGTGGGCCTATTGAGTCTGTTCCCAATAGTCTGCTTACTATGTGGGAACCAGAAACGTAAGCACCCACCCTACCTAGCTCAAAGAGGTGGGAAGAATCAAAGACAAGAGATAATGAGTCTTTCCTATTTAGTAACCATCTTTCAAACTACTTATAAAATGTAATTAGTGAATCAAGACAATATTAAAGAAACTGCCACCCTGTTGGACCAGGCTGCTGATGTCAGAATAAGGTGCAGACCTCCTGCCCCCCCCCTCCAAACAAAGAGGCCAGAATATCCAGATGTGTTGAATTGAGGTGTAGTGGCTGGGGACATGGATGACTCCAAGTGCTCATGGGGCAAGAGGCTGCAGGTCTGGAGCAGAGGATGCTGGAGATTGTCCTCTTGGGTCTTAAGAGGCGAGGACAGGAGCAACAAGCAGAACTCCTCAGGGATGCCAGTTGAGACTGACAGAGGGGACTGCCCTGGTGACAGTTTCACCCAGAAGCCCAAAGATGAGAATCTGAGGCCCAAACAAGAAAAGACCATGTGTCTCCAGAGGCCAAGAGCAGGTGGCACTGTGGGTAAGCACCAGCAGGAGAGGGTGGGGGAGCTGCAGCTGTGGGCTGGACTGCCTCGCATCTTATAGCACAGCCACGAAACATGAAGCAAACATCCCTCACTTCCCCTTCTCAAACTCCAGGCAGATGTCACTCATCAAACACAACACCTGTCCCCAGGGCCCCTCAGTGTGCCTTCATGGTCCTTCTCGCTGGAGTTGATAAGCAAGACAAAGCCTAATTGCTGTCCCAGGCTAAAGAAAAGACTTACAGCCCCAACAGCAGGGAGAGTTCAGTGCTTCAGACATACCAAGTTCAGGAAGGCATTGACCAGGCCCTTTCTTGATGCTGTGCTGGGGTCTTAGAGTCTGCACAGTGGGGGTTAAATCTCAGCTTTATCACTTACCAGTGGTGCTCAGTTTTCCCATCTGTGAGACAGGGATAGTTTACAGGTGGATGAGAGAGTTCACACACCTGGCCTGTTGCACATGGTAAATGTGAAAGAAAGAGCCATAGTCCTTTTTTCTTGTATTCATCATTTCACCTCTGGAAGTGCCTTCATTTTGACCTCAGTCCAAATATACAACTCACAGAACATTCTTATCGCCTCTCCCTATCTTAAAAATTAGTAAACCTGTTAAGATTTACCCATATCTGGTGTAGCTAGAACCCACCATCAGGGTTGAGTTGGGAAAATGGCGCCTCCTCATATCTAGTCTCAGGACAGGAGACCCCAAGTGATGGCGTGGGTGGTGTGAGGATTATGGAAGGGGAAAGAGACTGGGTCCCCAGGGTCTAGAGGAGAAAGCGGACCTGTTGGAAAGCTAAGCTAAGACTGAGAATTCCCTGCAGAGCCATATCAGGAAACCCCTGTGGTTGCCAACAGGATCCCAAGTCTCCATCCATGCCCCAACTAATTCTGGCCCTGGAATACCAGGGCAGATTCCTCTCACTGATGGCATCATCTCCAAAGGCCTCATACGGGTACACACATTGCGCCTGGCCAACCCTCTGGGGACTCCAACTGTGTCTGAAGCTAGTTGCCATCAATGGAATGACTTGTACTTAGCTCAAGGGGAATTAACACATACAAATATCTGTAAAAACCACACAGGCTGAGACTCCCCAGGGGTGTAAACAGAGGCATACTCTCATTTCAACAAGAAATTCAAACAAACCGTTTCCCCAGTTCCCTTCCTGAAACCCTGTTCTCTCCCATTTAAATCTTAGAGTAAGAAAGGATTGTGGGTTGTTGTTGTTTTTGTTGTTGTTGTTATGGTTGTTATTTTTTTTAATGTGCAAATTAGCAGATGCCCAGAAACGTTAAGCAATTTTTCAGGACCACACAATCAGTCAGTAGCTCATCCAAGCCTGGATTCTGGCCCCTGGACTCGCAGCCCCATGTTCTCACTTAGTTTGACTGCTTCTCAAACTTGGCTCTCATTTCTGACCATCTGTTTGAAAAGCTCAAGAGTGAGGAGGTGTCCTATGTGGCAGCAGATGGAAGTCAATCAAGGCATATAAACCAAATGGCACCATGCTGGGGGGGGGGATACTCTCAAAGTGGAAATATCCTCATTTGATGCCACAAACAACATGAGAGGAGGAAATAAAACCAAATCGTTAGCCAAGCAGCTGTGCTGGGTCCTACAAAAACCGAGCCACCTTATAGTGTTCACCATCACTGGGCAAACCACTGTTTTCAATGTGGTATTGACACTGCTAATGTCAGATCAGAGCTTTCTGCTCTGAGCTTATTCACAATCTTTTCTGTCCTTCATGTGGAAAATCGAGGAGAAAGACTGGATCTTGTGAAAACAGAGCCTGCACAAGAACTGGACAGTGACAGCTTAAAAGGAGGCTCATGAATCCACACCAAGGGGAACCGGGCCCTCGTTTCAGAGACCTGATGCCTGGCACAGGCTGGATTTGGGTTGGAAAGGGACAGAGCTGTGACTGCACATATGAGAAGACCATCAAAACATCGTGAGGTCATTACAAACATCAATCACTCTCACTTCCTGCAAGGTCTCTGAGGTGGTGGCCCCAGGGGCAGACAACAAGGAGGCTCATGCATTCAGCCAGCAGCCATGCTCTGAGGGCCTGCAGAAAACCAGGCTCTGGGCTTGGCACTGGGACTGATGGGAAACACATCTGGGGGAGCCAGGAAGCTGTGCACAAGAAGCATAAAAGTTTCAGTCCTGACTGGGAGCTTCTGTCAAACCCAATTGGATGTACAATGGCTTCAGGGGCTATTAGATCCCAGGTAAGACTGGTACACACTGACACACTTCCAGTTATTCTCCACTTGAGGATGAACTGATCCAATCCTTGTACCATAGTTTCAAGGTGCAGCAACCAGGAGGAAAAGGAAACTAGCTGTGTCACTCTTCAGGTGCCCAATGGCAAACAACAGCCTTCCAACATGGCAGCCTCTAGAAAGTTCAAGTGCTTCCAAGAGCTCCTGACATGCATACCTTTCTAATCCCAAGGGGAGACTGTCCTGAGAGCACCTTTCAGCGATTTGACACACAGAGCTGCGCCTTCAGGCAGTCCTCCATCTCCTCTCAGCCCCAACCTGTTCCATGGCCCATGGGCACATCTAAGTAGCCCATTAGAGGAAGTTCCAATGGAGGGAAAGAGATGTAAGGGATACACAAAGGTCTTTTCTCCACCAAAGACCTCATTCCCTCTCCCTCACACTGTCCCCTCTCACACTCTGATTGAGTGGCAACCCTTCAGCCTGTCTTCTTTGATGAACCTGTCTACTTATCTCTCATAGGCTTCTTGAATATGCCTTTCTATTTTTGGACCCTATTATTTTTACCTGGTTGATGGAAAAAGCCTCCCTGCCAATCTCCCTGCTTTCATCTACCTAGTTCTACCCAGTCCACTTAGTTGCCAGAACTATCTTCCCAGAATGCACCTGTACTCATCCTTTCTCCTGCCTAAACGCTTTCCATGGCTCTTATATATATATATTTATGGGTCATAACTTCCTAACATGACCTTTTATAACTTGACCTCTGCTTCTCGTTCTGGCCACTGACAGCACTGGTAGATCAAACCACTGGGAATAAAACAGAAATTAGGGTTCCTGAATGCAATAAGCCAGGAAAGAATGAGTCTCCCATGCTCTGTGCTCCCTCATTCCTCTGAGTCGTCTGCATCCTCACACTGCCATCCTGCCAGTAGCTATTTCTCTGTGAGATTATGTGCTCCAAGGGGCTAGTGGAATGAGTGAAGCTCATCTCTAAATTCTGAGCAACCAGCACAGAGCCTGTTGTTTGAACAGTTCCTTTCCAACTACTGCCTTCTCAAAGGTTTCACATCTTTATGATGAAGTGCAAATATTTTGAAGCATCTTTTGGGTTCCAAACTCTGTATCAGACACTTTCACATTTTTAGTTTATTTGATCCTCACTGCAACCTTGTAAATTAGTTAATAATAACATAAAATAGTAATATTCAAAACATATTTAACATTTAATAAATACCAGAAATTACCCTAAGTGTTCCCATGTTTATGTTCATTTGCTGTGTACAGCATCCCAATGGGTTAAGTATTATTATAATTTCCTTTCTATAATAGGTGAGAAAACTGAGGTTTGAAAAGCTTGAGGGACTTAACTACAGTTACCTAATTCTCATTGTCCTTGGGAATTCAATCCAGATCTATCAGCTTCTATAGCCTGTGTCCTTAATAACTATTATTACCCCCTTTTATAGACTCAGAAACTGAGGATCAGAAAGTTGAGGGGATTCAGGGTCACTTGGCTAGTCAGCAGCTAAGCCAGCCTTCCTGAATCCACATCCTATGCTGGGATCCACTGCTACTCCTTGTAACTGATGATCCTGACTGTGGTTCAGGTTGGATGAATCAAGGAAAAAACCTTGACCCATCAAAAATCAGATTCCTAAGCTAAGAAGACCCCAGGAAAGCACACGCATCTATGAATATAAAGGATACACTGTGCTACCAGTCCTCAGAAAATTTATGCAGGCCAAAGGAATACTGGGCTCTGCTTGAATATTTTTGGCAGTTGGGAAGACATGTGACTCATGGTATTTATAAGGAACAGGCTGCCCACTTTTCTCTGACTAGTCTGGGTAGCAGCACTACCATGGAATACCACTGCCCCAGAGAATTCCAGATTAAATAGAGGAAAATCAGTCAGGGAAAAGAAACATCCAACTCAGAGAGAGAGGGAGACAGAAGAGGTGGCATGTTTTTGCACAGCCCCACAGAATTCTGGAACAGTCCAGAGCAGGAGCTGTGACCTTAGCCGAGGATCAAAGATTAACATGGGCAAGAGAAAGCCTGGCTGAGCTTCACTGTCCCACCTTTGTCATGCTGGCCACTTTGAGATGTCTACAATTCAATTCTCTGGCTGGCTGCAGAAGTCGAAGGGTTTCAGACAGACTTGCCTTTGAATCCTGATTCTGTCCTATTGTGACCAAGTGACCAAGTCAACCAACTTAACTGAGCCTCAGTTTCCTCTATCCACAAAATAGGGTTATTGAGACCTATAGCTCAAGGATATTCATGAGGATCAATGTCATAATGTATAAGAAATACCTGGTGTGGGCCTAAAGTAAGTGCTTAATAAATGTTCCCCCATTCCCTTCCTCTTTCTCTAAGAGAAGATCCTTTCTTTCTTCCTTTAAACAAAATAGGCTGAAAGCAATCTAGCCCATCATTTAAAATGATTTAAGTCCCCAATTTCTGTTTATGAATGCTGTAGAGGGTAAAGGGGGAATATACAGGGCGTGCTGTCACTGGTCTTGGTGAACATAAATTTGAGGAATTGTACCAGTGTTCCCATTCCAGGTCACATCTTGTCATGATCAAGACATTAACGGATATGACAAAGATCCCAGATGAAAAGCAACTCCTGAACCACACTACTGGCATCATGATTAAAGCAAACATAAGCAAGCTGAACCCAGCAAGACATCTGGAACCATCCCTAAGAGTGACCATCCACTAGACAGGACCCAACCCTGCCATGAGTGGAATCAACTTCCTGTCTCATGAGGCTGCAGATTTCAAATCCTGTGCCTCTACATGGCTGCCTGAGATCCTAACCACACTCTGACAGCCATGGCATCTAAGCAAAAAGGGAAATGAGTGAGGCCAGTTGAAGAATTATATAATCCTCCATTTTAAAAATAGGACTGGGTATTTTTGGAAAGAACTGGCTGGGTGAGTTATTTAACAGCCTTTCTGGCTAGCCTGTGGAAACTCAGAAAATGGCATTCTCTCAGGGTCTCTAGAAAGATGTGTTACCTGGTACAGCCAAAGAAGACTGAAGATGCCCAGGCTGGGCTGAACCTGAGACAATGCAGACATAGTCTGGTCCTTTGTAAACTGTGGACTGGCCCTGGAATGCACACTGGGAGGAGAAGAGTTTGGAAGCCACTCCCCAGGATGGATCTCTGTAGGCAAATCCTTTCATCAGCTACTGTGACGCCTTCTGAGTGATGCAATTGATTAAGGATGACAAAAGCCTGGCAACGGCTTCCGCTTCCCACTTCTTGTTCCCATGTTAGACATTATTAATCAATTGCAACTCTTTCTTTTCAAGCCCCAGATACAATCCTTTACACAAATCTCCCGGAAGCCACCAACAATCAGTGGGAGTTGGCAAGAGGTGAGACTTCTCCAGTCTCTCTGCAGTAGCTAGTAAGTGGCGCACTGGCTTCAGTTTGGAACACTGCTACATCGTGGAGTTGACCTGTTGAAACGGATGAGCTATTCTGACATCAGTAATGCTGCCTGCAGCTTAGAGTTCAGGACTTCGTTGTGATACAAATACAGCTGCTTGGAGAATGAAAATACTCATATATTTTTGGAGCAAATTCTAAGTACTTTCAAGTTTGTGCCAAAATTAAAACTATCCACAAATACTCTGATTCTCTTCTCCTTTGGGCCCATGGTAAGTTTGCATTTCTCTTGCCCCTTTTCAAGTGAGACTATGGCCATGTGACTTGGTTTGGCTGATGATACATGAGTAGAAGTGACATATGTCACACATGTGAAGTCTTAAGAGCCAGTATATGATGCACCATGCTCCCTCTCCTCTGCCCTCGTGATGGTGGAAGCACATATGGAGGTGCAGCTTCTCCAGCAAGGGGCCTTGCATGACTGTGAAAGACAGTATCTCTTTGCTGACCCACATTGGACATGAACATGAGTGAGAAATACATATTTTTTGTAGTAAGCTGCTGAAATTTGGGGGTCATTTGTTCCTGCAGCATTGCTTTACTTATCCTGACTTTTACAAACACTTTCAACTAGTCATTCCATCGGATCCTCTCAACAACCACGTGAAATAGGAAAAATGCTATTATCCACATCATATAAATAAGATGATGAATGCCCAGAGAGGTTAAATAATTAAGAAACACTGAAACCTTTTACATTAACTGGCCAACAGCCTATCGCCAAAATGGAAATATATACGCTCTGATCATATAATTTTTACAAGAAGTGGTGCATGTAAGCAAGTCATAGATCTCACTGAAAAATTAAATATTATCTGAAAATTGATCCAGAAGCACCAAACACAGTCATCCAAGAATGAAGCCACAATTTGCCACCACAGCCTCCTAAATTAAGGTTCTTGCTCATCTTTGCAGCAGTTGTCAGGATCTTCACAGTGAGCTACATACCCCTAAATGCTCCCATAATCCTCTCTGCTTCTACTTACTTATTATTATTATTATTATTATTATTATTATTATTATTATTATTATTATTATTATTTTGAGACAGGATGCCACTCTGTCGCTCAGGCTGGAGTGCAGTGATGAAATCACCACTTACTGCAACCTCTGCCTCCCGGACTCAAGTGATCTTCCCACCTCAGCTTCTTGAGTAGCTGGGACTACAGGCACACACCACCATGACTGGCTTATTTTTTGTTGTTGTTGTTTTTGTAGAGACGGGGTTTTGCCATGTTGCTCAGACTGGTCTTGAACTCCTGAGCTCAAGCTATCTGCCCACCTCGTCCTCTCAGTAGTGTAGTGGTGGGACTGCAGGCATGAGCCACCATGCCCAGCCTACTCTCACATTATTTATGCAAATCCTATTCTCCTACAAGCAATATCCAATTATTTGAGCCACTTTCTCCCCACTTCTCCTTCAAATGACGGACACTACATGTTCCAGGGCAGCCTTCCACATCCCCAGCTCCACGCTGAGTATAATCATAATGATTATATCAGTTAACGTATCATCATTTTAGCTCCTTCCTCCTTCACCATGGCTTTCCATTTCTATTTCTATATAAATAGGCTTGTTATAAACTCTTTACTGTCAGCCAACTCCATTCTTTTCTGGAAGTAGGCAAAGTATATATTAAAAATATAAAAATATAATAATAGACTTATCTTTACTCTGTTCAGGCATATAAATAAGATCTTTGTGCTGAAGCCTGAGGAGAGAGAACCCCGTCTCCTGCTTTGTTTGCAGTTACTCTCCTAGAGTAAGGGTGCACTGCAGGCTCCTAATGACGAGTATTCATTGCTCACCTGGTTTGTGCTCATTGCTGGGCTTGGAGCTGTGCAGGTACAAGGACATGATGTCCTCTCACCCTCGTGTGACCTGTCTCCTCTCCCAGTGCCCATCCTGAGACCCATCCCCCCCCTTCCTCATGCAAACATATACGAGAAGAATTTCAATCCAGCTGATGGGGTCAGGTTAGAGTGTTGAAGGAGATCATTCAGCAGAGACGATTCAATCTTTTAAAGATTCCAGGAAAGAAAATTCTGATATCTGGAGTAATCAGGGAAGGCTTCCCAGAGGAGACAGGAAGTGTGGCTTATTTGTGGGAGGACTGGCCCAGGTGGTGCAGAAATTAAGCAAGGAGAAGAGAGGTGATAAGATCCTAGTGATAGTACAGACTCCTGCCTGCAGGAGGCCCTGGAGTAGGAAGTAGACAGGGGTCAGAGGAAACGTCCAGACAGACAACTTTCCTGCCTCCCTCAAGGACCCATTTCTTTGATTTCGGAGCGTTCCACTCCCTAGAAAACTGTGAGTGGGAGCTAGCCTAGCCTGCCTCAACTACCACTGAGTGGTGATGCAGAGAAGGGAAGCATTTAGGGCTTAATGGGCCCTGCAGAGATGGGAAAGTTTCTCCTGTGGTCTTGATCTGATATAATTCTTCAGGGTTACCATATACTCACTTTTCCCTGAAATCCACATTCAGCCATCACAACTTAAAAAAAAAAAAAAAAAAAAAAAATAGCGCTGACTTTTCATAGCAAAATAGCATTGCAAAAGAGTTTGCTTTAGAAAGTCACAGTCTCTTAACTCACTTGGATTTTTAAGCATAAATTTCAATCTGGAGGAATATTGGAAAGAGGGCACCGGTAATGGATTCATCCCAGGAAAAGTATTTATTCTTGCCTTTCCTCGGCCAAGGAAAGTTTCTACACTGGAAAAAGCACCTCACCATCCACCGAGCTGTATGGCAAAGATTATAAATAGAAATAAAGAAGTCATTCTGACATGTTTATCATTTTGCCTTAAACTTCTGGAGCTCCCAGGGCAGAAAAAAGCTGGATCTTTTCCCTCCTACTTGGAAAATATCATATTTCTTTGGGTTTCCAAATACTATCTCATCATGATCTTTATTTTTTTAAAAAGGCACAGACTTAGACTCTTTAATGAGAGGATATTTATTCTAACTCCTCATTTTTATAACTAAGAAACAAAGGAGAAGGAATGACAGAGGGAAGGAAGGAGGAAAGGAGGGAAGGAGGGAGGAAAGAAAGAAGGGAAGTAGGAAGGGATAGAGGAAGGAAGGAAGGAAAAAAAAAAGAATATCCATTGAATATCTACTATATACCAGGCACTGTACTGTGCATTTTCCATATGTTACTTCATCTAATCCTCATAGCCAAACGATCTGGAAAGTATTCTTGGCCTCATTTTCATGACCAAAGAATTCAAGGTACAGTAATTAAATGCCTTTCCCAATGTCTCATAGCTAGATAGAGACAGAGTGTTGCTCATCTGGTCTTCACCACAGCACTGGGAATTGGGCCAGGCAGGCTACATGATACCCATTTTTCAGATGAAGAAACCTAATTGCAGAGAGGCTGAGGCATTTTCCTTTAGTCTGAAAGTTAGTGAGTGACAGAGTTTGGATAAGAATACAGTTCTCCAAGCATCCTGGTCAGTGGTTTCTCTACTGTCTTACCCATAAGGTATATATGGCATGTTTTCCTTACTCGGACCGGTTTTTCCAAAGAAGTGAATTGCTGCTGTGATCTCCTTGGAAAGACCTTCTCAGGGATCAGGAAAAGCAGTAGGGACACTCTCCACCTGTATTGAAATTGCAACCATTGGGCCGGCCCAGGGGCTCATGTCTGTAATCCCAGCACTGTGGGAGGCCAAGATGGGAGGATCACTAAGGCCAGGAGTTTGAGACCAGCCTGGCCAACAAAGTGAGACTCCCATCTCTTAAAAAACAAGAGAAAAAGAAAGCACAACCCTAGAATTTAAGTCTGCTTGGGGAGGAGGAAATAATACAACTCACACGGGAGAAAATAATGATTTGGAGGAATTAGTGAAATCTCACTGAGAGCCATTCATTCTCCAGGTCTGTGTGTTGCCCATGCTGTCACTCTGGCTAAGGTACCTTTCCCTTCTTCACAGGCCCAAAGCCTATGTATCCTTTGAGGTACAACTGAAGACCCTCAGTGAGCAATCTTCCAAGGCACCCACACGTTCTGCCCTGAGGTTTGGGCAATAGGGAAGATGCAGGAGAAGAATTCTAAGAGGGGGTGACATCAAGCTGGATCATGAAGGCAGAGTAGGAGATTGTCAGGGACACATGAACCTTGAAGAGGATCTTTCAAGCCAAAGGAATCAATGACCAATGTGCTGCCCTAGCTGGAGCAGAGAGAGAACTGCTGGGGACGAGGCTGAGCTGGAGATGGTGGCCAAGCCGTGGTTGCTCTGGTGTTAAGCCAAAGAGTTTGGACTTTATCCTTTTATGGATGGGAGAGGGTGTCTCAGCTTTGATCAATAAACCTTTGCTGCTAACAGGTGTGGAGCCAGGTACTAGAGATACTTCAGTGAATGGAACATCTCTTCCACCCTTGAGAAGCCCAGGGGCTAGTGGATTTTAAGTGAGAGAAAAATGATCAAAGCTGTCTTTTAGAAAGATATTGGTAACTGACATAAATTTTAATTCTTACTTGTACAACATCAAAATCATTTTGAAAAACATAATTCAAACTGCTGGCTCTGAAATCACCTGCCCAAGTTCAAATTTGGACTGTTCCACTTGCCATCGGACCTTGAGGAAATGATTTCACCTTTAGAGTGCTTCAGGTTCCTACTCTTACGACAGTACTGCTGCTGCAGCCGAGTGTGGTGGCTCACACCTGTAATTCCAACACTTTGGGAGGCCAACGCGGGTGGATCACCTGAGGTTGGGAGTTCAAGACCAGCCTGGCCAACATAGTGAAACCTTGTCTCTACTAAAAATACAAAAATCAGCTGGGTGTGACAGCATGTGCCTGCAATCCCAGCTACTTGGGAGGCTGAGGCAGGAGAATCGCTTGAACCCAGGAGACAGGGGTTGCAGTGAGCCGAGATCATGCCACTGCATTCCAGCCTGGGTGACAGAGTGAGACTCTGTCAAAAAAAAAAAGACAATACTGCTGCTCCTATTACAAATGATGATGAGGAGGAGGATGGCAGCTAACACCTGCTGAACACTGACTACGTGCCAACCACTGTTTTAAGCACATCTGCATGAACTCATTTAACCCTCACTACAACCTTTTGAAGGAGATGCTATTATTGCTTCCATTTTATTAACCCAGAAGTGACCAGCTTCTGGTCACAGAAGCATTGGATATCTTGCTCAAGGTCAAGTGGGATAACTACTATTAGCTCTTATTTTCATTCCTCATCTTCTGCCTCTATTGACAAAAACAAATGCATTAGTAAAATTAAAATTAATCATGCATTGTAAAGGGAAAACATGGCAATGATGTAAAACACAACATTTCTTTTGAAGTCTATCCCCCTTGATTTCAGCATGATGATAGTGTAGGGATGGCTATTTCCAACTCTGCATTTTCAGTGAAGCCATCACAGGCCTCTGACCCAACCCCTTCCAATAGGGCACATGAAGCTTTCAAGCTAAAACACATGTGATTATTGCCCAGCCTATGCTAAGTGTTTGTTAACAGCACTTTCATTCCAGTGTTTTCTCAGCCTAACAAATTAGACCTAATGATTTGCTTTCCTGCTGCATTTAAAAAAACATGACTTCATGTTTTTTATAAACATGTTTAACCATAAATCTGGTTAGTCTGATCCATGAGCCAATTCTGCCTGTGAAAAAAATATGAGAATTCTTCCAATGTAATTTAAAATATCACATGTCCCTAGGAATCACTGCAGTAACAGCAACCACAAAAGCAGCTCCCATTTCCTGAGTGTGTTACTATGCTTTACAAAGGTGCTTTGCATTTCACATGCACTAGCTCCAGAAATCCTCACAGCAGGCCCACAAGCAGGTACTATTGGGCCCATTATACAGGTGAGAGATCTGAGGCTTAGCAAGGGTATACAAGGCTGTGCAACTGACTAATGGCAGAGCTAGGATTTGAATCCAAGTCTCTGTCTCCAGAATCCTCTTCTTTTACACAAGTTTGTAATACAAACAAGAGGGGAAGAGGAGTCTATGGAAATGACCTAGAAGCTTCTCATTGAAATTATCCTGAGATGGACTTGAAGATGAAAGCATTTAAGTGATCCCTAGATGCAGGCCACCACCCAGGTAATTATAACATTGCAGAATATGCTCATGAGAGGTTTGCCAAAGCTGGCTACAAACAACTTGGGTTAAAACAGGACATCAAGCCAGCCCGGTGTCATGCGCCTGTAATCCCAGCTACTGGAGAGGCTGAGACAGGAGGTTTGCTCGAGCCCAGGAGTTCAGCCCTGTAGTGTGCTATGTTGGTGCCTATGAATAGCCACTGCACTCCAGCCTGGGCAACACAGAGAGAAAGCACTTCCCTAAAAACAACAAACCAGGACGTGGAGTCAAAGCAAAAACCATGCTGAGTGTGAGCTCCCAGGCACAATGACGTAAATTCTCTGGCACTCAAAGCAACTGGTCAAATTATACCAGAGAAAGCCAGGTGTTTGAGGACCAGGTTTAAATCAGGCTCATGGACTAGGTGTGGTGGCTCATGCCTATAATCCCAACACTTTGGGAGGCTGAGGCAGGCAGATTTCTTGAGCTTAGGAGTTCAAGACCAGCCTGGGCAACATGGTGAAACCCCATCTCTTCAAAGAAATAGAAACATTAGGCGGGCATAGTGGCAAGCACCTGTGGCCCCAGCTGCTCAGGAGGCTGAGATAGGAGGATCGTTTGACTCCGGGAGGCAGAAGTTGCAGTGAGTTGAGATCGTGCCACTGCACTCTAGCCTGGGTAAGAGAAAGTGAGACTCTGTCTCAGAATAAATAAATAAATAAATAAAATAAACCAGGCTCACAGGAAGTGTGATTTAAAACGAGACACTCATCACTGTCTGTGTGGAAAGGTTGCCTCTGGCATGTCTCAATCTTCCCTGTCATTATCACTTGACCATGTCCAGAAGAGAGCAAAATCAATGCCATCAATCCAGCCCTCCAGGACTGTGCTCTGTAATTTCTACAGTACATCAGTCACACTGGGAAAATGTCACCTTCATAGAGATTAAGAACACTTGCAATCTCCAGGCTCCATGATGGATGCAGTAAAAACTTGCAGGATTTCATTCAGAAATGGACAACTGCGTATCCTCCAAGGGCCAGTTTATGTATCTTTTTTCACAACTTCCAGAAAATCTTCCTACCCCAGTTTGGGCTCCTAAACCACCTGACATTCTTCTATTATAGGAATTTTCATGTGAATTCTATCTATTTAGTTTTTTTGTCTCATTTCCCCACTAGGCAATAAGTAGGTTGGGGGAAGAGACTTTATCCTAGTATCCTAGTGTCTACTACAAGACCCAGCATGTAGTTAGAGTTCAAAGCAGTTTATTAAATCAATGAGAAGCATGATGTCTGGGTGATGGGTAGGTTGGTAAATAGATAGGCAAATGAATGAACAGAAGGTTGAGTAGGCAAATGGATGGGGAAATTGTAATTTTGTTGCTGGATGGACAGCCAGATGGTTGGAAGAGTAGATGGATAGCTGAATGTGAGGGTGGCTGGTTGGATGGATGGATGGATGGATGGATGGATGGGTGGATGGATGAATGGATGGATGAATGGGTAGATGGTTGAATGGATGACATAGATGGATATACTGTGGGTGATTTGGTAGATAGAGAGACTAGTGGGTGGATAGATGAATAGACAAGGAGCAGACAAGTTCTCAAGGAGCCAAGTCAGTGAGCCATTTTAAATACAAGTTTAAGAACACAGGTGACTCAAAAAAAGGAAATGGAAAGTTGTCCTTCAGGGGAGTTCAAAGCCAATCTTACCCAAATCAAAAGGGAAACATAGTTGTAGGCTATATTTGTAAGACTTTTTCTGCTTCATAAGACTTTATAAAATCTTATGAAGCCTGGTCTCAATAATGTCACAATACTGCACATCCATAGCAGTGGCTCAAGCCTGTAATCCCAGCACTTTGGGAGGCCGAGACGGGCGGATCACGAGGTCAGGAGATCGAGACCATCCTGGCTAACCCGGTGAAACCCCGTCTCTACTAAAAAATACAAAAAAAAAAAAAAAAAAAACTAGCCAGGCAAGGTGGTGGGCACCTGTAGTCCCAGCTACTCAGGAGGCTGAGGCAGGAGAATGACGTGAACCCGGGAGGCGGAGCTTGCAGTGAGCTGAGATCCAGCCACTGCACTCCAGCCTGGGCGACAGAGCGAGACTCCGTCTCAAAAAAAAGAAAAAAGAAAAAAAAATCAATTTATCAATTGTGTGGCAGGCAGAATTCTAAGATCCCCCCACCAAGATTCCCAGAATGTGGTATACACACATACCTTGCTCCCAGTTTACACACATACCTTGCTCCCAGTTACCCAATCAAACACTAATGCAGGTACTGCAGTAGAGAGATTTTGAAGATGTAATTAAAGTCCCAAATTAGTTGACTTTAAGATACAGATATTATTCAGGTGAATCTGACTTAACCACATGGGCCCTTTAAAAGAAGAAAGTATTCTCTGGCTGGTTGCAGAAAGAGAACCTAGATACTCAAAGCATGCTGTACAATTGTTGACTTGAAGACAGAGGGGAACACATGGCAAGAAGTACAGGTGGTCTCTGTGTGCTTACAGCAGCCCCCAGCTAACAACAAACATGGAAATGAACTTCAGTCCTACCAGCTTAAGGAAATGAATTCAGCAAACCACAAGAAAAGGCCCAGAAGTGGATTTTTCCCCATAACCTCTAGACAAGAACTGGGCCTGGCCAACACTTTGATTTCAGCCTGGTGACGCCATGGGTAGAGAACTCTGTCACTCTGCACCATGCTTCCTATCCACAGGACTGTGAACTAACAACCTGGTGTTGTTTTAAGTTGCTAAATGTATGGCAATTTGTTAAGCAGTACCATGAAATTAACCTATCAGTTTCATCCAGAACAATTCCACAAATGGAAATTCACACTTGATAGAAACGGAATTGTTATATTTTCTTCTAGTTGATTGAAGAAATATTTAATAGCAGCACTCTGTCTCAGATAGATTCAAATGCTGACTTCACAATATGAACATTTTCCCATATAAATAAACATTATTTTGCAAGATTTTAAATAGCTACATATGATTACATTATATGGAAACACAATAATTGACTCAACCTTTCCCCTACAGCTGGGCATTTGGGAGGTTTCTAATTATTCACTATTATAAACATCACTATAATAAAAATTATTGTAGAGGCATTCCTGTGCTCTTCCCTGATAAAGTCTGTAATATCAGGTGTCAGAAGTGAAATTGCTGGCTTTAATATAGTAACCATTTTTAAATCTTTCAATACAATTGATATTTTCACAAGCATTATATGAAACTGTGCAAATCCCCACATCTGACTACAAGTAGGTAATATAAGAAAAATCAATAACTTACTCTTGTTTCTTCATCCTGGAGCATTCATATTTATCATATTGTTCCCAGTTACTGGAATTTCTTTCTATTTCTCTGAAATTCTGGGACAGCAGCATATGGTATTGATCAATTAAATCACTGACAATTTTTAGCAGAGTCAGTTCTACTTTCTAATTTTTTCTGTTTCTGCTTTAAACCTTCCTAGCCCATTGTTGGCTTTTTTATGGGTATTTTTTTTAGCTTCCCCATATGTTATTTTGCTTGAACCTGTTATCTCTTATTTCATAGAATTTTTTTTTTTTTTTTATTGCAGAGAGTTCAAAGCAGATGCTATCCAAACTACTTCTATTTCCTGTAACAATTTTTTGTGTTTTTTTTTCTCTACCTTTCCATGCTATGGTTATTTCCTTCTTTTCTGTTCCATAACATTTTCGTGGGCCTAAGTTTTGTCTTTTGTTTTTTATATAATTTATTCATCTGTGATGATACCACTGTATCCTGGCTTGTTATTTTTTACAGGTGTGTTATAGGTAGATGCTCTGAATCTCATGGGTCAGCTCTATGGGTGCTGCTAGAATCCTGCCTGCCGACCTGAAGTTAGGATGGAGGCTGGTTGATGCCAGTTTATATTCCCAGCTCAAGGACGCCGCTGCCTAAGTGGAGGCAATGGGAGGCAGATTCCCAGCTCAAGGATGCAGCCACCTAAGTGGGGGCAAAGGGAGGCAGCTGGGCTGTATGTAATACCTTCCATTTACCGCTGTGAGGGTCTCAGCGGTAGAAGTCTGCATGTGGGCCATCCCCAGCATCAGGTCTGCCGCCTTGTCGGTCAGCATCTATGCATAACTCACCATTCCTAATATGCTGGATACTAATAGGCCATGGTGATCTTGGATGACTTAGTTCTCCCTTTTGAGCCTTAGCTTCATCTATAAAGAGAAAAATACCTAGCCTAGTCTCCTGACTTCAAAGCGTTACTATGAGTGACACAAGTGTCAAGGAGTTTTGTAAACTGCCCACAAATCCTGGGTTAAGTATTATATTTAGAATGAAGCTTGGCAAGGGGCTGCAATGGGTAGAGAGAGGAGACAGAGAGAGGGAAGATCAAGTGGACACTGCCAGCAGGAGCCTGCAGACAAGTGCTCCCTATTCAGGAGCACACAGGTGCTCCCGGACACATGCTCTCTCCAGAGGACACAGGTGCCTACAAACATCAGGACACAATCTCAGCAACCTATCAACCGTTCCTACTACAAACAGGACTTCATAAATGTCAGTGCAATGGCAGAGCACTGACAGAAACATTGAAATGGAAAGAAAATGTTTTAAATGAAGGCCACTGTGCTGGCTGATAACCTTTTGATGACTCAATGTTTTTAAGACAGCCTTTAGCTATGATGTCTTACTGTCCCTCAACAGTTGATCCAGTGGCTCCCACTGACTACAGTACCATGCACTCTCTTGTTCTGGCCTCTAAGGCCTCCAAAATTTGGATCCAATCTATCTTTCCAGACTTATCCTCCCTCCAGTCCTTACAAATATCCTCTCCTCAGGCCAGGTGTAGTGGCTCATGTCTATAATTCCAACACTTTGGGAAGCCAAGGCAGGAGGATCATTTGAGGCCAGTGGTTTGAGACCAGCCTGGGCAACATAGTGAAACCCTGTTTCTATACAAATTAATTAGCAGGGTGTAGTGGCATGCACCCGTAGTCCCAGCTACTCAGGAGACTGAAGTAGGAGGATCACTTGAGCCCAGGAGTTTGAGGCTGCAGTGAGCTATGATTGTGCCACTGCACTGTAGCCTGGGTGACAGAGTGAGACCCTGTCTCAAAAAAAAAAAAAATCCTCTCTAGATACTTTGTCTCTATTCTTCCTTCAACCTGAAATGCCCCCTTCCCTGCTCTCTATAATTTATTTCTCACCTATCCTACATCTAGTCCCACCTTTTCTTTAAACCTCTTTCGAGAAAGCCCATCCCACAATTGTAGTCTCTCACCCAAACTCGTAATACTTTTTGTTTCTGACACTGATTTGACATTGATCACCAATTGACTTCTACGCACTATTTCTTGTGTTGCTTTGTGTTGTAAACTGAGGCTCTTCTATCCTAAACATAGCGGAACTTAGATGTGCAGATGATTATCTCATCTAACACACACTCTGGAGGAACTAGGGACCTTAAAGGCTTCTGCACATCCTCAAGACTATTCTCAAAAGTGACAAACTTTTATCCGTCTTAGGACTTAATTCCCAGAAATAGACGGTCACTTGAAAAGAAAACTGGAAAGTGAACAGATGATTAAACAGTAAAACACTATGCATAAAGTGTCATGTAACTCCAAATGTTAGAGATTAATTTTCTTCTGGAGCTTATAATCTAGTTCAGAAAGCAGCTGCAAAGAGCTTTTCAAACTCTCCCAAGCAGCTGTCCAGGGGAGCAATTATATTAATTTTACCACAACCCTTTCCCCATCCCCTCTGCGAGGCATGTAAAAAAGGTGGGATTCCATGCATATTTAGTGAGTAAATGATCAAATGGACAAATTCATCCCCATCTCCTCTTTCCTGGTTCCTGGAAGAAAATTGTTCTCTTGGGCTGTCCCACATTGCAAGGAGACCTTTTTCTTCTATGAGCGCTCACCATGAACTTCTCTCCAGAATATTTTTCAGAATTGGGGTCCAAAGACCCTTGTGGACACAGTCTCAAGGGCTCTGTCATACAAGCCTTTCTTCTAGATCAACTGGCTAAGCCCTTGTAATGAAGTGCTGCACAGAATTTCAGTGCCGTCTGTGTTAGTGAATACCTTGGACCAAGTTAAGGTCACACAATGCCTAGGCACCTCAAAAGTTTCCACAGTAATTAGAATTAAGTGGTAGAAGAACCGAGTCATCACATGACATATGTTGATATGGGCATGCCAGCCTCCCCAATAAAATGTGTTATAGGATATTCTGGTTGCTCACAGATGCATTTTACATACCTTGCCTTTGCCCTCACCAGTGTTCAATTATTCAGTACCCGTATGTAAATACACGGTGTAGAATATTCCATTAACCAGCATCTGAAATTTCTTTTAGTGTTAGGTATTGGGAGATTTCCTTTTATAGCAACCAGCTTAATAAAATAATAATTTAGTGGCCTAATATGAATTCAGTGTTAAAAACTGGGAAAAAGTGACACAGGATGACTCAAACAATGGTCCTTTATACACAAAATTAAATAAGCCGAGACCAAAACAAGTGAAACACAAAATGGAGAGATAAAACTTTTTCCTATGAAGCCAGATTGCTAGATCTGGCATATCAAGTTTATGTTAACAATTTAAATTTGATTCATGTTAGAGTTTTGTTTGCACATCATTTGTAAATTTGTTTTAGATTTATAGATGTGTAAGAACTATAAGCTGAGGAACTTATACCTAGTTTTATGTTTGTATATATTTAAATAACATAATAATCAAGGTAATTTAAGTCAACAGTGTACATCCTTGGGAATGTTTTCCCTTAAAAGGGGTCTGTATCTTACTCAGGCAAGAGCAACACTACTCCTGAGCTTCCTAACCACACGGTAACCACCAAAGGGAAGGCAGGCAGCTGGCTGGCAAATGCGTTTTTTAAACACCTAACTTAGTGCTGGGCAAGCACCCCAGCACGGGAACCGCCTGGCTCAGTAGGGAATTTAAACCCGAAAAGAAAGTCTGCTTGTTTGCATGTCTGCTTTGTAAATATTGTCCCAGGCGGGCAGGAAGAGGCAAGTTTTCAAAACACCCATAATCATCTTCTTCTGTGTATTGCTTTTGCTTCGGACCTGACTCACAGAATGCAAACAACCTTTAGAAGCCTTGTCAAATCATGAAGCAGTTTCTCCAGGGCTGATGTGATCTCTAAGCCAGCCACTGATTTTATCAGTGCACAAAGCTTGTTCTTGGGGCTGTTAAGGCATAAATCCGCCTCTCCTGCTTTCATGTGGTTGTGAGACCTGGTGGGAGGATAGGTGTTGATACGGGAATTGGGGCTCTCTAGTGCTAGCTAAATGCGCAAAGGGGAAAACATGCAGTTCCAAGGCGGCCATGGTAGCTCTCCATGTAGCCATGTGACTTGCTCCCAGCTTTGGATCTTCTAGAAGTTCAGGCCTGGCTACCTCCTACATCAACAATGAATTAAAGCCCTTCCAAAACTTTATGGTTGCTTTTATTAAGCAACAACCAAAATTCTTTCTTATGTGGCCCTTTTGCTTGTCCCCTAGTTCAAGTACTATGACAAGACCTCTGTCTCTGCATATTTTCAACCAGAGGAAAGATCTTGGTTTTATCACACAAGGAAGATGAGTTTGTTCTGACATTAGAGACTTTCCCAGAGTTTTTGAGATTTTCACCTGTGAAGGAATCCCAGTCATTCATTAGGAAAGACACATGTGCTTTCAGCAAGTTGAAATCCTGCATGGAAACCTCTCCTGGGACATCTGGAGCAGTAGGTGAGGTGCCTGGCATCCTTGCCCAAATGTCAGAGCTGACAGGAGCCTAGAGCCAGTCCTGTCCAAGCTTCTCGTTTCTCAGGTAGAGAAACTGAAGTTCGGAAGAGTCAGCCTTCCTCTGGTCACATGGCCACATGGTATTAAAGCTAAAAGTAAAACCTAGGCCTCCTGTCTCTTAGTCCAGAACTCTTTCCACCAAACCACAGTTATGTCTTCAAAATAAAGGAGACACTCTCTCCCACATTCTCTAACTATGCAGTCATATTATTTACAAAAAAGGCATCATTTTCTTCTGCAAGATGCAAGACACAGGGATCAGAGTACTTTAGAGCTGAAAAGACATCTTGGGGTCTGATATGGTTTGCCTGTGTCCCCACCCAAACCTCATCTTTAATTGTAGCTCCCATAATTCCCATGCATTGTGAGAGGGACCTGGTGGGAGGTAATTGAATCATGGGGGCTGGTCTTTCCGGTGCTGTTCTCTTGATAGTGAATAAGTATCACAAGATCTGATGGTTTTATTAAGGGGAGTTCCCCTGCACATGCTCTCTTGCCTGCTGGCATGCAAGATGTGCCTTTGCTTCTCCTTTCTTCCACCATGATTGTGAGGTCTCCCCAGCTGTGGAACTGTGAGTCCGTTAAATCTCTTGTCTTTAGAAATTATCCAGTCTTGGGTATGTCTTTATTAGCAGCATGAGAACAGACTAATACAGTGTCCAACTGATTTATATTCCAGATGGGATCATTGCAGTCCAAAGACAGCCATTTACCCATAACAGAAAATGAGTCAGAGGCAAAGCAGAGACCTGTGGCTCTGGAGCCCAAGACAAACTTGAACTCAGACAGCAGATCTCTTCCACACCACAGATTAGCTGTGTGTCTGTGGGACAGTTGCTTAACCTCTCTCAGACCTTTTTATTCTCAGCTAGATAATCTGGATAGTCTAGAACCAACTGCATGGAGCTGTTGGGAAGTCTAAAGGAGATAATGAATACAAATACTCATCACAGTGTCTGGCCATCAGCATCATCATTGTCATCTTCACCACCTTGTCTCCCCATCCAGGGAAATTTCCATTATAGTATTTTGCTGCTTCTAAGATTATTTTTCATTTTGGTTTTTTAAAAACATAAATTCTAAAGTTAAATGTTTTGGGTTTGGCATTTCCTAACCTGACCAGCCTGGAGCTTTGGGTCAAAATTGTATAGAATACTTTCCACACATCCATCAGGAGAATAGCATTCCTACCTAGTGATCTGACGACCACGGAAAGTCGTCTTTAGCTTTCTGAATATACACACTCGTTTCAGGGAGAAATCCTATCCCAATAACCTCCTTGTATATGGGGGGACAGAATCCAGCCATCTGTGGCCCCAAGGGAGGTTCTGTACAACTCTGCGGGACTGGTCACCCATGATGTAAAGTCTGGTTTCTTTACATGAGGAAGTACAGAGTGGCAAGAGCAGTTCACAATTGAACTGAGGAATCACTCTCTTCCTTAGGGCTCTGAGAAGCATGAATGAAGAATAATGGTGTTTAGGAGCCCTCCAGAGCCCCACCATGCTGGCATCCTGAGCTTGGACTTCTAGCCTCCAGAACTGTGAGAAATATATTTCTGCTGTTAACAAGGCACCTAATCTATGGAACTTTGTTATAGCAGCCCAAACTGACTAAGACAGTGGCTCTGATAAAAGATCCCAGTTTGTCCTCACCATTCCTTTACAAAACCAAGGGTGTTCCTCCCATCATTGTACAAATGAGAAAACACAGACCTGGAGAAGTTAAGTTGCTAGTCCAAGTCATACAGCAAGCTAGTAGCAGAATCTTGAACCCAGGACCTCTAAGTCCAAAGCCATTGCTCTCCTGACCACATTCCAAGATAGACATGTGAACATGTCAGAAATCTTCCAGGAAATGTACCCAACCAGTAGATTTATTTCAGTCATTCAAAGATACAGAGAAAAGCAGCAGGAACTGACCCAGAATTGCAGGAAAGTGATGTCACTGCTCTCGCCAGCCCACACCCCATGGTCATTATTTTAAAAGCGATGAGACCATCCATTAGAGCTGGCGCTGGAGCCATGCCCCTGTCAACATCCGGGTGTGTGGGCAGGGCCTGAGCAGATCCTCTGGAGGCTGCATTGCTGACACTGTGGGTAAGGGCTGGAGCCTCAGTGGGTGGGGCCTGCCCACGCCCAGCTGAAGGCAGAGGCAGAGCCATCAGGAAGGGTGAAAGAGGTAACAGGCCTTCCTTTGGGCTTTGGACCCTGCCCGGCAGCCATTGACGGCTTAAGCCAGCCTTCAGGCCATGCAGCCATGATTCTGTACATACGTCCCTTTCCCACCTTAGGGTGCCTGCCTCCTGGTTACCTCCACTCTCAGGTGCCTTGTTACTGCACTCAGTGCCCTGTGCCTTGTTACTGCACTCAGAGGATAGAAGGCTGTGATTAATGCAAGTACCAGGCCATGTTGGCCGAATTAGGACTCAAAGAAACAATACAATATGACCCCACATGAGTACTTCCAAGTACAATAGTACAGTTGTCCCTTGGTAACTGCAGATTAGTTCCAGGAACTCCCTCAGATACCACACTCTCCAGATGCTCAAGTCCCTAATAGAAAAGAGTGCAGTATTTGCATATAATCTACATACATCCTCCTGTATACTTTAAATCATCTCTGGATTACTTATAATACCTAATACAATGTAAATGCTTTGTCAATAGTTGTTATCCTGTATTATTATCCTGTAAGGACAAGAAAAATAGTCTGTACATGTTCAGTGCAGATGCAAACATTTTTCAAATATTTTCAGTTTGCAGTTGGTTGAATCTATAGGTATGGAACCCATAGTATGGAAGGCCAATTGTACTACGGAGTAAGTACCTCTACCAAAGCTGGGTGTAGTGGATTGATCACAAAAATCAATCAATCATTCCGCTCCTCCTTCCCTCCTCCCCTCAGATCCTTGTCTTTTGCAATGTAACTATGCAGCTTCTCCCATTAAAAGGTAGAGTCTAAATCTCCTCCCCTTGAATGTGAACTGACCTGGCTTCAGCCAAAAGAAAGCAGCAGAAGTGCTGGTGTGCCATTGGGTTTTGAGATCCAGGCCTTCAGAAGCCATGCATGCTTTCCTTCTCTCTCACAGAACAGCATCAGTCATCTTGAGAACAAACTCAGGCTAGTCTACTGGGTGATGAGAGACACATGGTCCAGTCACCCTCATCCACTGAATTGAGAGCTAGCCAATGCCAGACACATAAATGAGGCCATCCTAGACCAGCCAGCCTCCTGTTGTCCTGCTGATAGACAGAAAAGGGAGTTGAGATTAGCCAAGCCTGTCCAGATCAGCAGAACCAGCTGCTTGACCCCCAGGACAATAATACACAGTTGTTTCAAGCCACTGCCTTGGGGGTGGTTTGTTACACAGCAGTAGCTTACTGATACATTGGAGAAAGAGTGAGGGAACTCTTCACAAAGAAGGGGATGCCTCAGCAGGGTCAGGAAGAATGAACAGTAGTTTGCTAGATGATTGAGCAGAGAAAGCAGCATTTACAACAGCAAGATGGCAAAAAGCAGCATTGCATCAACAGGACCATACAATTCTGGGATGTTGCTAGAGTCTAAAATGAAAGGGAGAAGCAGCCGGACAAGAAGCTGGAGAGGAAGGTGTAGCCCAGCTATGGTAGGCCCTGGGCTCCAAGGCTGAGCTGTATCCCCAGAGATCCCCAAACCTCCGAATCAACAGTTTACTTTATAACAGGTTTTTGGAAAGTTATTAGAAGGTGTAAACTCAATGTTTTTGTCCCCACATTGAGTACTGAAATATTTCAAATATGAACAGAGATGGTGAGAATGTCAATTACTCTGCAAATCTACAAGAATGTGAGTTTCTTCTCTAACTCTGATCTCAAGTAAAGTTTTCAAAAGACTCCCTCAAGAGCATGATGATGGTTTGTAGAGACCCCTTAAGAGCATTATCATAACATGTGTTTGATGAAAACTAAAGCCTAGATTTTGGGAAAAGTCCCAAAGTAAAATGACATGAAAGTCAAGGTTTTCCCAAGATTTTATTGAAGAGAAATACCAACAGTTTAAAAGGAGTTGTCTCAACCAGTATTAAGTATCCCAGCTGTGGGAAGACGTGGAAAAACCAGCCACATTTAGCCATTAATGATTTTATTCAATCATTCTGCAAAGGTAGCAGTCATTGACTCTGTCAGATCCTGCAATAGGCCCTGAGACTCTACAAATAAATGACATGAGCCCTGCTCTCTCGGTAGTCCCAGGCAGAGGGAAAGAAAGGACATGGAACCACGCCCCACCATACAACTCACATGGGCTATAAGAATGGAGGTGCTCTGGAAACCCAGAGGATGGTGAGGTGATTTCAGCTACCCCTTCAACATAGACTCTTAACAAATTTCCAGCCAGGTGCAGTGACTCACGCCTGTAACCCAGCACTTTTGGAGGTTGAGGTGGGAGGATCACTTGAGTCCAGGAGTTCAAGACTAGCCTGGGCAAGATGATGAGATCCTGTCTCCACAAAAAAATGAAAATAAAAATAAATAAAAAATTAGCTGGCATGGTGGTATGTGCCTGTAGTCCCAGCTACTCAGGAGGCTGAGGCAGGAGGATTGCTTGAGCCCAGGAGTTCCAGGCTGCGGTGAGCTATGATCATGCTACTGCACTCCAGCCTGGGTGGCAGAGAGAGATGTTGTCTCTCTAAAAAATAATAAATTATTTTACAAAATTTGTGATCAATTCAGGGCTTATTTCACTTAAGATGATGACCTCTGGTTATACTACCATGTTGCTGCAAAAGATGGGATTTCATTATTTTTTGTGGCTGAATAGTATTCCATTGCATATATATACATTTTCTTTATCCATTCATCCTTTCATGGACACTTAGACAGATTCCATATCTTTGCTATTGTCAATAATATTGTGATAAAAATATAAGTGCAAGTATCTCTTTGATACTAATATAGTGTTTTCTTTTCCTTCGGGCAGATGCTCAGTAACAGGATTGTACAGGGTAGTTCTGTTCCATACACTATTTGTGAGTAAACCTTTCATAAGCTCCCATTTTGCAGAAGAAGCTATATATGACACTTAAAATTGTGACTTCTCTCCAGACCAGGCCTTCCCTAGCCTGGGCCACAAGTGGGAGTTCCAATGTGGCCCCTTTCAGGCCTCAACTCGTTGAGAGAAACACAGATGAGGCCTTAGGGAAGAGCCATCTAGTTCCTCTCCCAACCAGTGCTGCGCAGGGACTGCCTGGATCTAGTGCCCTCAAGGTGGCTGGCAGCCCAGTGTGCCACTCCAGGCTAATCCTCACTTGGCTAAATCCTTAGTTCAGAACATCCCTAAGCTGGCCACTTCTCTGCAAAACCTGGAACACACCCAGGCTTGGTCTGCTAAGATTGAATCTCTGAAGTTTGCCCAGATGGTCGAATCAAATGTCTGGCTGAATTTCCACTGTGCTAGCTTTATCTTATTCTTGTCATCTTCCACACCGGTAACTGGATCAAATAAGCTTTTACTGGCAGGACAAATCAACAGATAAAGGAAAGATTGTTCCATGAAGCTGTCCCGGGATAACAAGTTAGTAAATTGAAGGGAAAATTGTGTTAGAGTTTCTCCTTGCACTATGAACTGAAATAAATTTGAGACAGGTCAAAGAACTTAAAAATCAATCCACAGGACCTTTAAAAAAGAAATCAATATGTAAATGATCAACACATTGAACTGCATGAAAATATTTTATATATTTTACAAAATAACTGAAAGGGAAGAACAGGAGAGAAAACTTCAAATATGTAATGAGATCAGACATACTGATAAGAAAAATATGAATACCCCATAAATAGGCATATGATATGAATACATAATTCCAAAAACTAAAAATAACTAGTAAACAAAAACATAGGATGGCTTTCAACCTCTACAGTTATCAAAGAAATACAAACCTATTAGCTATGATTTTTCACCTATTAAAATTATTTTTTAAGTTATAGTAATATAAAATATTAGTGTAAATAACACTGTTGTACACAATTAGTGAGAGTGTTAATTTGAATAAATCTTTGGAGGCCATTTTCTTGTTTACTTACACTTCTAAATATCATTCTATGGAAATCAGCAAAACTTGGGGAAAAACGTATATAAAATGGTCATTTTAAATGTTCAATAGTAAAAATGTAGAAATAAATTTGATGTTATTTTATAGCAATTAAAAAGATGACTTTGAAAGCTGAAAATGCTTATGAATCAACTTTAAGATGTGTTACATATAAGGGAAAGTTCTATCAACATTATGTAAAAAATATACAATAATAACACTAAAAAAAATTCATCAAAATTCTTATAGTGTCTATCTTCAGTAGTAGGATTATGAGTTTTTCTCTTTCATTTCTACATTTCCCAAGTTATAAGGAAATACATGGTTATGTGGCTTACATAATGGAAAAATACATAATATGTATATACACATGCACTATGTACGTTCTTTTTAAAAATGTAATAAAATGCCTCCCTTGACCACTCCAACTCCTAGTTATTGCTCCTTCCTCCAAAAGTCTTAGAACCAGGCTGGTTTCACACAGCGCTTAGAGCACAGACCCAAATGTTTGTGGAATGAATTAATTAATGAAGGAGCATTTCCTTTCTACACAGTGGCCTAAAACACAGTGGAGACTGCCTGGCATTGCTTACTAGTGAGGACAGGTTATGCTCTGCTATAGTAATAAAGAACCTAAAGCTGCAAGACTTCTTTCTCACCTAGTCCCCAGGTCCACCGTGGGTGTGTGGAGGACCCTGTGCTGTTATGTGCACCTAAGCACCCAGGCTGGCCCCTCCATCCACACCATTGCCAGTCACTGCAGCAGAGGAAAGAGGAGGTAAAGAATCGTGTGGTAGTTTTTGTACGTTTCTTCTAGAAATGACACATACGGCTTCAGTTCCTATTTTACTAAGACAAGACACTTGACCACAACTAACATTGAAAGTGTGGAATGCATTATCCTCCCTTGTGCCCAGAAAAGAACAGTGAACAGTGTGACTGTTGCTTTTCATGCGTACACATCTCTCTACCCGCTTAGACCATGAGCACCCCAGGAGCAGCTGGACCCTGCATGCCCCTGTCCTCCCTGCACTCTCTCTACCCTCCACACACCAGCACTGCTCATGCCTGGCAAAGCACCGGGACACTCTAGGTGCTCCCTGTGGCATCGAATAGCGATGAAGGTTGTATCTACACCAAAGATATCATTATCCCAGATTATATTCAAATACACATTGTACCCTATATCATTGTAGATGTACATTATAATCATCTATAATGATCTGCAATCACCTCCACTTCTCAATTTCTGACAATCACAGGTTGCTGTGCACAATTCCCGTAGGCAATTCTGGCCAGGTCCATCAAACTGGTGCCATGAAGTGTTACAGGAACCTTTCCAAGCTTTACCTAATAAGACTTCTCTGGAATTCTTTCATGTCAGAGCCCCATCTCTCTCCACATCCGGCTTCATCCTTACACCCTGGCCACACTGAGCCATTCATGGCTCCTTTGATGTACTGGGTTATCTGATTGCCCTTTGCCTAAAGTGCCCTCTCTAATCAGCAGATGAATTCTTACTATGCTTTGTAAGGTTCAAGTCAAAGATTAATTCCCCCAAGAATAATGAGGTACCACTTTTCTGCCCACTCTTTGCCTTATATGGACATAAAATGTATTAATCTCATGTGTTCGCATGACTCCACTCACCCACCCCATGCTCCCAGATTGAAAGGAAGGAGCATAAGTTACTGGGTTTTGCATTCTCCATGTCTGGTATAGAGTGGTTGATTAATAAACATTTGCTGAACAAATGGTCTAAACACCTGCAATATCTCATGGTTTTATTGATCTACCTGGCAGTGACTCAGAGCTCTCAAGTCTTGGTATCTTTTTCGGTAAACAGGTCAGACTGATAAATGTATTGGTGGCTTATCAAACACATAAGTGGGACATGGAACATGCACCAAGAGTCTTTGTAATAAGAGCATTTCATCCAGAATACCCTGAGTCTGCACATTCATTTCCTGGCAGTCTCTTTTTGACTACATCTTGGGTTTCAAGTTCTCCATCAGAGCTCTCCAGGATGAAAAATGGACCCACTGAGAACACACACATTAGTGACAGTGGATTTCACTGCAGCCCTATCCATTTACCAAGCACTCTACAGTTCTGAGTGTAATCCACAAAAAGAAGCTAATTCAAAGCCCTCTTTAAAATACTTGCTAAGGCTGGGCACGGTGGCATGTACATGTAGTCCTAACTGCTCAGGAGGCAGACACAGGAGGATCGCTTGCGCTCAGGAATTTGAAACCAGCCTAGGCAACAAAGTGAGGGCCCCCATCTCAAAACAACTAAATAAATAAACAAACAAAGAAATTAAAATCCTAGTAAGCTCTGATTAAATGCTATTTTTAAAGTTTAAAGTTGTGAGAAAAGCCACCTCTTCGTGAAAATATTTTCTGGTACAAGCTGTGTGTTACTGCAATAATACATTGCAAAATCAATCAGAGGTAATTTTGTATCATTTCCTCAGAGATAATAACAAAAAACTCCATATCATTTAAAATTTTGTTTTCTTCTGTCACCCAGGCTGGAGTGTAGTGGTACAATCATGGCTCACTGCAGCCTCAAACTCCTGGGCTCAAGTGATCCTCCTGCCTTAGCCTCCCAAGTAGCTAGGACTATACATGTGAGCCACGGCACCTGGCAATTTATTTTTCTTATAGATGGGGGTCTTGCTGTGTTGTCCAGGCTGAGTTTGAACTCCTGGGCTCAGGAAATCCTCTCAACTTGGCCTCCCCAAGCACTGGGATTATAGGTGTGAGCCACTGCACCTAACCTGGCTTTTCAAGAGCAATGAATAACTCCTGTTGAAAAGATGCAAGGTTTCTTGCTTGGCCATGCCCAGGGTGCCCTGGAGTATAATCTCCAGCCCAAACCCACTCTAGTCTTCCTAACATCCACCAAGATGCTCATCCCACATCCTGGGAGTTCTCCTGGACACCTCCCTCTCCCTCATCCTATGTCCAGTCCACTATTCCGTCTGTCCATTGCATCTCTTAAACACCAGTTGGATCCACCCACACTTCTCCTTTCCTGCTGCCTCCACTCCAACCCACCATCACCAGGTCCCCAGCCCAGCACCATGGCATCCCCTGCCATCTTCCTGCATTTATTTTTGCCAACTATTGCCTATCAACCTCACCTACCCAGACAGAGAGCAGCCAGAGGGATCCCTTTAAAAAAAAAAACAAGAACAGAAAAATCAGACAATGTAACTCCCCTGCTTGAAACCACTTCATGTTTTCCATTGCTTTCAGGATGACGTTCACAATCCTGAGCGTGGTTTAAAAGCTGCTGTATGATCCCCCTGCTGCCTCCTCACCCCTGCCTCCCCTTCAGTCCTGCCTTGCTCCTCACCTCACTTTCCCTGCCCCAGCCAATCTGGGCTTCTCTCACTCTCTATCTTGAGGCCTCTCCACATCCTTGTTACCTAGGACATCCTTGCCCCCACTCTTGGTCTTTCTAGCTTCTACTCACCATCCTCCTAGGCTCTGCCTACATGTTGCTTGCCAAAAGAGGCTTTCTCTCCCTGCTCCCACTTCTATTTCCACCAGCCACTTGCAGCAGATCCCCTATTTTTTTTCCTCGAAACTTTCAATTTTGCTTCATATCACTGACCACAGTTTGGAATCACATATGCCCGTGATTTTTTCTTACCTTTTTTTTATATTTGTCTCTCTCCCTAGACCTACACTGTTCCACTAGCCATCTGTGGCTATTAAGCACCGGAAATACGGTGGGTGCGAATTGAGATGTGCTGTAAGCAGATAATATATACCAATTTTTAAGATTTGGTATAAAAAACATAAACAATCTCATTATTTTTTATAGTGACGACCTGTTGAAGTGACAATATTTTGGATGTATGAGGTGAAAATAAAGTATACTATTAAAATTAATTTTACCTGTTTCTTTTTAAACTTTGTTTTAGTGGGGTTACTAGAAAACTCAGAATTCCAAATGTGGTACCCATTGTAAGTCTCCAGGACAGCACTGCTCTAGACTGTAATCTCCATGCAGGCAGGTCTCAGCTCATTTTGGTCACTGCTGCATCCCCAGAGCTTACCAGCCTCTGCAATATTATAAGCTGACTTCAGTAAACTGCTAAATGAGGGAATAAATGAGTGAATGAGTCAGAAAAGCAAAGGAAAAACTTCCGGTTAAAAGAAAATAGTCATATGAATATGAATACTACAATTCTGTAAGCTCACTGTTGTTTTGTGTGAGGGAGAAATTTCTGATTGGTGACCATTTGGAACAAGCTACCACCCTCTCTAGAGGCCAAGCAGGACTACTAGGTTATCTGTGGTTAAACCAGATAAAAATCAGAGACAACAGAAAGGCAAAGATAAACTGCTGGATGGTCTTTGACCTCAAGTCGTCCCACTTTTCAAATCCCCAAAACCAGGAACACACTCGGCACACTTTGACTTAAAAATAAAATCATAAATAACAAAAACAACTTGACAAAAGCATTCTACTTAAGTTCAAAGAGGACCCTAGTGTTAATAAAACTGTAATGAGCACCTATTAAGAATTTCTGGCGGGGATGCCCAATTGCATGTTGTGTTTGTTTTTCATCCTATCCCACTACTGAATATTTAGCTCGGTGTTTCCCTAACATAGGTCCCACAGCACCCAAGTCTCAGAAAGCCCTCTGTGAAAATAGAAAGGGAATTCCCTAGACCAACACATCTGAGAGATACTACACACTATTCACCTCTCCCTGAGAGTCATGGTGCATGCTGGTTTACAAAGGCATTGAAAAGATATTGGAAAATGAAAACAGGTCAACTTTGTTTAACCCAGTTTGTCTCAAACTTGTTTAACCTTAGAATATCTAGTAACAGCTCAAGGAAGTGATGCCACTGAGAAATACATTTTAGGAAGGGCTCATCTAAGCTTCATTTCCAAAACCATAATTAGTGATAAATTGTTCTGATATTGTGGGTAGTCCTACCTGTGGGAAACCCGGCTGTGATAACCAGAGTTCCACCATTCAATTGTAATCACTTCCCTTTACTTTGGGTAAGAGACAAACACCCACCACAGAAGACTCAACCTCATGTTGATAATGTGTGTAGTTATGCATAACGACAAGTGAATAAGGAACTTTGAGGCATTGGTCTTACACACCCAAATTAATTATATGCCTCTCAACATCTTCCTTTTTCAGAGAGCAGAAGTGGGAAAGACATCCTGAATGAAAGCAAATAATTGGACAGGTTACACAGCCAAGCTAGGCAAGAAGTTTGTGCCCTTCAAATTTCACTGTTGCACCAACCTGCTGCCACCCACACAGATGTCAAAACCTGCAGCTCCAACGTTTACCCTTTTAATTTGATATTCTGAGCCAGGGTACAGAGATACTAGCAAATCTGCTTTTTACACTTCTTAAACTGTATTTTCACCAGAAGTCAGAAGATTTGGACTATCTTTCTCTATTCTGTGTCCTACCAATATATGTAAAGCACTTATAAAGTTAGTGTAAGTAGTAGATCTCAGGAAATGCTAGTAAGTAGCTCTCCTCTACGGATAACGTTCATGCCTGAATGTCTCAGTTCTGGAGATACGATGGTGACTGAGATGGACTAGTTCCTGATCTCATGGAGGGTTGAGCTTGACAGACACCACACCAAGAGACACAATCTCTTCCTCTGCAAGGGACCACTAGAGCATATGCCTTGGCCATTCAGATGCTTGTTCTAGGACCAGCTACTGCCCATAGCTTGTCAAAGGTTTAAAGTTTGTAAATTCCCCCAAAGTCACAGCATGACCATCTCTACATACGGTGTCTGCTAATTCAATCAGCTACATTGACAAGTGGAAGAGACATGCTATTTTGTGTACCTAGTATGTACAAGATCATAACTCTAAGAAGTTGCCATGTATTAGTTCACATAGTACTCAGAATAATATATAATCATCCTATTTTAGGGAATGGATAAGCAACTGAGGCACAGAAAAGTGAAGTAACCTGTCCAAAGTCACCCAGCTAATCAGTGCACAGGAGGTAGATTTATAATTGGGACTGTTGGGCTCCAAAGCTTATGCCCCTTCCAGTTCATTATACCAGCTCTAATATTCTATAACCCAAGGAAAATATAAAGTAGAGAGCATGCAAACTGATGGAGAAGGAATATGGAGAACAGTTTATTTTGCAGTCAAGAAAACCTAAGGGGGCTCTTCCTGGAATACTTCGCATTTCTCTCTTTTTGTCTGATTAGAACCATCTTGGAGATATTGGTGATCTGAATTTAATGTGTTTCTGTTGAATGGCAGAACCCAGTCTTTGTGACTTTTCTCTCCTCTGGCTACTTGGTGGGCATACTCAGATTTGCTTTAAGACCACACACAGGGATGGCACTAAAAAATATTTTTGGTTTGCTTAAATCACCCACGTCTGATGACAACTACAGCGCAGAGAAGAGATGAGGACTACGGAAGACCACCCAGGGGGCATCCGCAGACCAGACCGCATTCAGAGTATCCATCTCATCCAGTTAAGCTTTGACGAAATTTGAGCTGAATCTGCACCCTTCGTGGTGACTACTCCCTCCTCCCCAAAGGTGAGTCTCACTTGAAATGCTGTCCCTTTATCCCACTTTCCCTCGGCCACCTCTGCTACAGGTCAGTCAACAAGGCAGTTAGAAATTTGCCCAAGAATTCATGAAGAATTATGAAAAAATCACAATATCTGCACAACTCACGAAAAACCAGCACAGAGGCCACAGGATAAACCCTCCTCACCCTAGCCCTGAGACTGGATACAGGAAACAGGGGCGCATCAGTCCAAAGGGATATTGTGAGACAAGGACCTGGGATTAGGAGCCTCGGAACATTTTCTTCAAGGGCTTGGAGCCTCTACTTGCAGCAAGAAGAAACCTCACGTTGGCAGTGACTCGAGCCTACAAGACCCCTGAAATGTCCCTGACTTAATCTTCTCTCTATTGCCTTCTGGGCCCTGTTACCCTGGTAGAAACAATTCACTTTGGGCAGTGCAGTTATCCTTCTTGCTGAAGGGTATTTACTGAGCCCTAGCAGTGACATTATCTACTAATCTAGAGTGAGAAGTGGGATTCTGGAATGTATTTCTTACTAAGAACACCACCCTTGGGAGGGAGGAAGACAAGCCCAACCTTAGATACCTGCCACCAGGTACAAGGGCCTAATGCCCACCAACTGATCACACACTTCAGTCAGGTGAAAAGTCGAACTCCCTGACTCAGCTTTCAAGGAGCTACAGCCCTGCCTCACCTTTATGATCTCATTTCCAGCCACAGGAAACTTCTAGTTCTTCTCTAAATATCTTTTTTTTTTTTTTTTTTTGATCCTCCGCATTCAGTTCAGGATATTCCTTCCTTCTTAACCCTCCATTCTCTGGCCTGGGAGAAATTGTACTTTTCTTTAAGGCCCAATTAAATATCACTTCCTCCATGCTACCTTGTCTCTTTCCCCAGCAAAGTCGTTTACCATCACTTTGTAGTGCTTCCATATTGCTTTGTTTATGCCTCTGTTACAGCATGGATTGTAGGTAGTTGAATGTCTGTCTGTCTCCCCAACTAAACTGTGAAGTTCTCCATTGCAGGGAGATGCAATGGAGTCATCTCTGAATCCCAAGTATCTAGAAAGAATTGGCGGGTCAACAATGAGTGCATTCGGGTTGCAATTATTCTCAATGAATTCAACTCTATGAATACTGTTTTATGAATCCGATCTACTGTGAATTCTAATATTCCCCTCAACATGCTTTTTCAAAATTCAAGATTCGAGTAACATTAGTTACTATGAAGAGCTTTTGGACTCACGGTGACATAGGTCCAAGTTCCCACTCCACCATCTTGAGCCGAGTGGCCTCCACCTGGAGCTGCATGAGTGATGCAGCTTCACTGAGTCTCCATCTGCAAAACAGGACAACGTCTTGTTCACAGTTGTCCGGAAGCTTAAATAAGATGATGCATGTAATGCTCTCTGCATGAGTCTAAATGTTTTAGGTGCCCAGTAAACACTGAGTATGAACGATGTTGATGGAAATAACCATAAAGCCACAGGAGTACAGACCTCTGAGAAGTTGACTAGCAGGCTTTAGTTTCATTCAAATACCAGAGAAGAATACATAAGGGTCAATATCAAATGTACTGAGAAATGTACATGCTTGGTGGACTGGTGCTCAGATGCAGGTCTCATTCATTTGAATTTTTTAAAAATATTTGAGTACCTACTATGTGCCAGCCCTTGGGAGTAAAACAGAACATGAAAAGTCTCTGCCTTTGAGCCAAGTAGAGGTCCTGTCTCTGAATGAAGAAAGGACTCTTTATTGTACTGGGACATGGCTGAGATGAGAAGCCATCTCCACTGAGGGAAACCACAGACTTCTGCACCACGTATCCCACAATGGCCACCAAGGGCCCATCATGAGCAGGGCTCTATTCAAATAGTGACTCGGCCTTTCTACCCCTTGTTCCTCCTGAGCTCAGAGGCGTGATGTCCTCAAACAACCTCAACAGAGCAGAAGCTCGAGTTCATGCTTATTACGCAAGATTCAACAGAAGTATCATCTTTTTTGTATGTCAAAAATAGCTTTTTATTTAAAGAAATTTTATATGGAGATGTTTAAAGTAAAAATGAACTTCACTACATGGTCATTCTCAGAAAATTCCAGGATATATTAATGTGTTACCATTTGTAACATTACACCATGATTTTAAAATGTAGAACAGATTTCAGCTGTTTCTCAGTCACCTGGAAAGTTCAAGCATGCACATAACCCACAATTATGTGGTCAGAGGAATCTCCGAGCCTCTTCAAAGCTACCAACCAAACAGACACCACTGAGATGGCCATGCCTTTTTATTTTTAAAAAATCATTTAAGCAAGAAGAAATCCCTGCATATGGAAGTCCCAAAGCCAAAATCCTCCAACTGCTTTCTCTCTCACTACAGGAACTGAATTGAGAAATCTGATGAACTCAGTGTCTTCTTAAGCAGTCACAGACTAGTGACACATCAACCCAGCAGAATTTGCAAAACACTCTACTATGGAGCACCACAATTCCTGCCCTCTCCGAAAAGGAAGGGAAACAAGGGAGAAGGGAAGAGAGCAACTTCAGATGCCAAGTCTGAAAAGGACACACGTTCCTCTCTTCTCCACTTTCTCTGGGAGTCCCACACCCCAAATTCAAATCAACAGGGCTCAGAGGACCCTTTAGCATCACCAAAGGGCATGTCTGCCTTGTCTCTGGTACTGATCTCTGCCTGGGAGACCACAGCAGAACCCACACCGACTGGGATGTTAACCTTCCAACCAGAATGGGCCCTGGAGGTGGGTGTTTACTAGGGACAGGATGAGAGTGAGATAAGTGAGGCACTTGCCTTGGGCTCAAAATTGAAGAGGCCACCAGAAAACTCAATCATCAATATAAAGAATCGTGCAATACAACACTTTAAAAAACAAAATTAGCACCAAAAATGTCATGATGAATGAAATATCAAAATTCTAAATAAAGATAAGGTCAATATTATTGATTTTTCTTTTGCCTCTAGTGCTTACGTTTCCTTGTGTCTAATATAAGGCTTTAGAGTCGTCTGGCTGTGAGCATGGGGCCCAGCTGCAAGCACCAGTTGGAGTGGAAGAGAGACGAGCAGACTCACTCATGGCTCAGCAATGTTGGTGCAAAACAACCTTTTGCTGAGTAACATGGAAATGGATCTAAAACATATGGATTAAACGCCTCGGAAAATAAACAAGGTTTTAAAAGGAAAGGAAAGGAAAAGTACTTAGCCACTATGTTTGAGGTTTTCCTGAACCCAAACCTTTGGAAAACTAGCATAAGAGTGAATTACTCAGCGCCTGTAACACAATCAGCTTTGAAATAGACTTGTCATAAACCACCAGTTTCTTCTAAAAGAATTTTTTTTTTTTTTTTTTTTTTTTTTAGACGGAGTTTCACTCTTGCTGGCCAGGCTGGAGTGCAGTGGCGCAACCTCGGCTCACTGCAACTTCCACCTCTCGGGGTCAAGCAATTCTCCTGCCTCAGCTTCCAGAGTAGCTGGGATTACGGGCACATGCCACCATGCCTGGCTAATTTTTGTATTTTTAGTAAAAACAGGATTTCACCATGTTGGCCAGGCTGGTCTCAAACTCTTGACCTCAAGTGATCTGGCTGCCTCAGCCTCCCAAAGTGCTGAGATTTCAGGTGTGAGCCACTGCACCCGGACTTAAAACAATTTTTTTTAATGGTTCACCCAAACTAGCTCCCTTATGCACTCCTTTTGGGGCTCAATCCTACTGTTCTTTACAAGAAGGAGCATGACTTTACACACCGACAGGGGCTTGGGAGGCACTAGAGACCCAGGATTCAGTAGGACTCCTGAGGGGAGCCTTTAGGAGGCTTGAGGAGACCAAGCTGGGAATAAGTCCATCACAGCATGACAAGAGTCCTCCAGAGAAGGTGAACAAGTAATGATTTGGACTAGGAGCCAGACAGATATCCAAGGGCATCAGCCTGTACCACCTCTGTAACTCTGAGCATCAGTGTTTTTGTCTCCCACCTGTAGTTACCACTGCCTCCTCAGGAAGCTGGAGAGAAGGAGAGCCCACACATGGTGAGAGCCCAGGCTGCAGCCACTGTGTACAAGTGGATGGCTCAGGTTCACCACTGGCCAGCCCCCTAAGACAGTTCCATGGGATTTTAGAAACCAAGATCTGTGGCTACCAGTGCTAAGAGATCAAGCACAACCAAGGAGCCAACCTAAGTCCAGCTTTGAGGAAAAATCTAGGAAGTAGGAGAGAGAGGGAGGCTGAATCCCAAGGTCTGGGAGTCAGTCTTTGTTTTAGTATGTTCCAGTTGCTATGGTGATGTGGGCTGATGCAAAGGCCTCCGGACAGGAGGCTGGCTTCCCTTTAAAAGAGATGCTGCTGATCACCCACCAACACTCAGCGTTCCTTGACACTGTCCAGGGCAAGTGTTTTGGTATGGCCGGCAGAAGGAGTGCCAGGCAACGGCAAATGCCCATCCTAGAGGAAAACCCCTCTGCCAGGGGGCCCCTTCCCTCTGCTAGAGTTCCTCACATACCTAGAAGTGTTCTTCCAGTGGTGAAGGTGTTGTCTAAACTCTCTAGACTGAAGAAGCCTTACTCTCACCATCTTCAATAATTCATATGATCATGTTTTTAGAGCTGGCTCCAGGCCCAGAAAGGGTTCTTCAGATCCCTTTCTAAGGCCTGGGACCACCCATCAGCGAGGGGCAGCCTCTCTTCAGGTGTTATCCCATTCAGGGTATCATTTTCTCCCTTGAGGAGAGCTTTGTAGGAGGCAGACAGAAGCCACAGCTAAAAATTGGAGCCCCACTCCCCACTGCGCCTCTGCAGCAGAGCTCTTCCATTCCTATCCATCTGACTTGCCTCCTCTTTTCAAACCTCACCTTTAAAACATCTTGTAATCAATCAAATTTGGCTTTTTGACATCAGTGAAAAAGGATGCAAGATCCTGGATAGAACTTGACAAATTTTAAACCCTGAAAATAAGATATTTTTTCCTTACCAGTTTTTATATAAAAAATATTGGGAGGTTTAACAAGATTAACAGACCAGGTTGTAAATAAGAAGCCTATTTTTGCAAAAAGCTCACAGCTTTGTTTGTCCTTCCCATGCTCAGCTACAAGCTGGAGTTTCCTGGACCAGCACCTATCCTATACAGCCCTTCCCACTGGTCCTCCATGTAGCCATTTTTGTTGGATTCTCACACGTGTGATAATTCCAGATTTCTGTTTTTAATTTTAATTCCAGTTTTCAATTTTCACTGAAAATTGTTTGATGGACACACACACACACACACACACAGCAAGACATCCAGAATGTTAAAAAGACATAGCAGGCCAGGTACAATGGCGCATGCCTGTAATCCCAGCCCTTTAGGAGGCAGTGGTGGGCAGATCGCTTGAGCTCAGGAGTTTGAGACTAGCCTAAGCAACACAATGAAACCTCATCTCTACAAAAATGCTAAAATTAGTCCAAAAAAATTAGCTAAAATTGGTCCCAACTACTTGGCGGGCTTGAGAATCACCTGAGCCTAGGAGGCTGGGCTGCAGTGAACTGTGTTCATGCCACTACTCTCCAGCCCAGGTGACAAAAGTGAGACTTTGTCACAAAAAAAAAGAAAAAAGACACAGCAACACAAATCACAATAAAACTAAGCTAACACTATTGATGTGACTGCCAAAAGCAAAATGAAATGACCCAGGACCGAAATTTTTCAGACTGTGCTCCTTGGAGCCCACAAAGCTCGGTGGAACTTTTTGAGATCTCTCAAGACAAAAATCAGCTCCCACTCCCAACCACAGCCACTTCTTATCTAGTTTTTAAATTGGATTTACTAAGATTTTATTGGAAAAAAAACATTTTGTGGTTCAAGTAATTTTTAAATTACTACTGTAGAAGACTAAAGGAAAGAGGCCTAACAGCTGCTCTGAAGTACTCTCTCTTATGCCCGGTGTAGCCCAGAGTCTGGACAGGTAAGGGAGCTTATGCACATGATGCAAGTAAGGGAGCTTATGTACCTGGACAGGTAAGGGAGCTTATGCACCTGAGGCAGGTAAGAAACTTCATGCACCTGAGAGGTTGCAGGAAGAAAGGGGTTTAGGCCTTTCTGAGCTTCTGACTCTCCTCTTATGCCCTCAGTGAAGCTTCCTCAGATCTCCTCTGGCTGAATTAATGGTCTTCTTCATTTCTCCAGCGGGTCTTCTGCCTTCCACTCCTCCTGACTAATCTGTCCTAGCCCCCATCACCCTGTATGACAACTTCTGACTGGGGTATCTGTCCCCTCACCAGGCTGCTAGTTCTTTGAGAACAGGAACCATGTATTCAATTGCCTTCTCAGTGACTCATTCAGGGCCTGCCTCATAGAAGATGATCAAAAACTTGTACCCAACTTATTTTCTGCTTCCGACTGTGGTGGTGGGTGACAGAACACAACTGCACACCAGTATCTTGGGCTACCCAGAATGTACTGGTGATGACCAATTCACCCTCCCAGGAGTGCCACAGGGAGGGAGTTGAGGAAGGTAATTGGGTCTTAAATTTCATTTTCAGGTTCAAAAAAGAAGAAACTGTGATCTTTGGAGTCTAAAATAGTTGTTTAAATGTAAACATGCATTCTCAGTGTCTGGAGCCAGAGTTTGATGAAATTCCCCGAGTGATCTCTTAATACCACCAAAATTACATTCAAATGCCTCTGCCAGGCAAAGATAAATTGCCATTTGCACAATGATTTTGCACTTAAAAGTAGTTCAATCCAGAGAGCTTTGGAAAATTTATTATGACAGGGAAAAGTGGAAACTTAAAGGGGGCCAAGATATTTAGTCTGCTGATAAGATGGCTTAGGGGCAACAATAATTATCTCCAAGAATTTTAAGGGTCATTATAAGGTCATTAGGAGGGCACAGACCAGCTGGGCTTCCTCAACTCAGACAACAGGAACTGACGTAAATTACACCAAAAAGAATTGGAATCAGAATCACAGAAAGTCATCAATGTCATAATGACATAGGCCCCCATGGCTTGAAGGCAGCTCTGTGAACCAGCAGCATCACCTGGGAGCATGTTGGAAATGTGGACTCTCAGGCCCTATCTCAGATCTGCCAAATCATAGCTCTCACTTTAACACGTGCCCCTATGATTTGCTGGCATATTTTAAGTCTAAGAAGCACTGGTCTAACCTAACCCCTAAAGAAAGGACTGGAGAAGTCGAGGAACCAGCCCAGGTCCTGGTTGATAGTCCAGGCAAGGAGTACAGTCACAGTGACTGGCACCCATAAAGCAGTCCCCAAGGAACACTCCAACGGTTCCCATCTTTCCTGACTGGCAGAGCTACAGAAAAGGGTGCCTGTCCTCCAGGCCACTTGTACTTTCCTTGTCCCAAGGGCTGGGTGCATACCTTACAGCCACAAAGACTCTGGAGAACAGCATGAACTCCTCACCTCAGAGAGGGCCAAAGAGTGCAGCAGGCGGGAAGCCGGTGGCCCTCTCCACTCTGTGTGATGTCTCAAAACAGGTGAGACAGCAATCTGGCATGGACATCTTCCATGCCAGAACAGCTATCTAGATGTGCTTTCTCCGTAACAGAAAATGTCTAATGGTGTGGCCCTCCTACTGACAGGAGAGAAAGAAATTCACAGGGCTTTCAAAGACCTGGTCTTCAAAGGTTTTCAAAGTCTGGGCAAAGCACTTTAAACTGAAGTTGCATCTAAACCCCTGATACGACTGCCCTTCCAGAAGACTCAAAGACATCCTAGTGCAAAGAGCTAGGCTCTCCAGCTCCTTGCTCTGAGCAGGTGCCTGTGCAAGGAAAGCCTGCCTGCTTGTGCTCCCCAGGGCTCACTCACCTGCAGGGGTGGGGAGGGAAGGGTGGATTCAGATTCCTGGAGTCAAGCTGAGCCTAGGGACAGGCCCTAAAATATAACAGGGGCAGAGAGGAGTAGCAGCTCCTCTCCCTCTGGGTGGGCATGTGTGTTTCCTGACACCAAGGGAACTAAGCAGACAGCAAATGTATATTTGATGACATTTCTCTGCAAGCAGCCTCCCTTCTGAAGAACCAAGCTTGAACAAAGCCTGGTGCCAGGGCACACAGAAGAAAAAGAAGGACTAGGGGGTCTACCAGAGATGATAAGATGGCCCCTGAAGAGAGTGGCTAAAGCAAAGAGGTGCAGCTTTAATAAAAGTCACCATGATAGTCACCATCCTACTCAAATTAGCAAAGTTTCCACCTGCCAGACTTTAGGGAAAGGGGGGTCAGGCCCAGTTGAATAGCTTACAAAACGGTAGAAAGGAATCCACCACTGAGAAGTCTCCCCTGGCACCCACTGCCACTTCCAGCCTCCTGCCAACCCAACCAGATACAAGAGAGTAACAACGTGATCCTTTCCTACTCACTGTCCAAAGGAAATTGAAACTGCCTCCAGATAATGGCCAAAAACCAAGCGGTAAGAGATAGCTGATGCTTTACCCTGATAAGATCAAACATCTGGGTATGTGCTATCATGTAGAAAGAGATGTGTAGTCCAGACTTTGAAAAGTCTATGCATGCTTTGAAAAGATATGCAATCTTGTGGATGCAGCTCACAAACTTAACTTTGTCCCCATTTAGGAACCCAACCTACATGTTTGCATTTCTCTTTTGAGCTATAACTGCAAATGCAAATTGCATTTAATCCATCAAATGGTGATATTCTGCCAATACCACAGAAGGTGCTAAAAAGAGGTCACTTAAGCAGCAGACTTCAAAGGAGGCTGATGAGAATAATTGAATTCACCCCTTTCATCCTGCTGGCCTTCCCCACTGAATGCCACTCTTGCCATTGGATCTATCTGTCCTGAGGATTCAGGTCCTGCTGCAACAGGCAGAATGCCACAGAACTGATGAAGAGCTCGTTTCTACCACTTCTCATGACAGTTCCTCCCCTCATTGGCCCTTCACTCCAAGAGTGTCCTGAAGTTCTATAATTTACTTACCAGAAAGCCAAATGTATGCTGGAAACTGGAATCTGCATAGGAGTCCACAGAAGACAGTCAGGAATTCAAGGTCATCCAAGGCCCCATGTCCTCCTGCTCTATTCATGTCATCAGTAATCTCATAGAAAGATTCTGAGCATCTGTAGCATGTATTCTTTGACTCCAATCCTTTTAGATGGAAGAAGCTAAGTTTCCTTCTGAGCTATTAAGAGTAGAAGGAGGAGAAGAATAAAAATCTAAGAGCACCAGAATGTAAAACTGACAGGCATAAAAACACTCACATGCACACACGCACACACTTTTGTGAAAAAAAAAAAAAAAAAAACTCTAACTGGAAGATTGGGTACTATATAATTGCATTCTCCAAACTTCTGTGGTGTGTCATGTATTAGTGATGTCTACCAGACAGAACCCTGAAATGCGGAGCTGGAGGGGACCCTCCAGTCCAGCCAGGATCAAATAAGTGCCCACTGCTCTGGGCAGAGCAAGTGTCTTGATCAGAATCTCACACCTAAGCAAGGCTCAAGCATGAAGTAAGGTGCTTCCTGCTTGGCAATGACCACTCAGTGAACCCCTGGACAAAGTTCCACTCCATAAAGCCTTCATTCTGGAGTGATCTAGAAACCAGGCCTTGGAGGCCACTCCCCATCAATACCCAAGAGTACTTCACTCCCAGAAAGACAACAAAGCCTCTTAAAAGACTTTGCAATCTCGTGAGAGAACAATCAGGAAGAACTGATCATCTGAACCAGAGAGCTGTGATAATATTTTGAAAATGACTTACTTTTATCTTTCCTCCAAGTAGTATAGGTAGGGGAAAACAGTTGACTGATTTTTATCACATAAAAATTCTTCCATTTGTCTTTAAATAAGAATTTTTTTGCATTGTGATCAACTCCAGAATTTTCATCAATTCCATCAACAAGTTCTTGGATGCAAAATAAAGTGAAGATGGAGTCCCTATCAAACAGTTACTAGGTTAAGAGAGAGGGCAAAGGGTTGGTGAACATAATTCAAAAGAAATGCACAACTGTCTTTAAAATATATCTGTAATTGCTACCATTTTAAAAGATTTCTCTGTGCTCAGCACTGGATTAAATGCTTTATGTTGTACCAATTACTGTAATTCTCGTAGCAACCCTACAAGATGGGATTGCATTATTCCCAGTTTACAGATCAGCAAACAGGCACAAAACATTTGAGCAACTTTCCCAAAGTCACAGATGCTGTCTCAAAATTTTTTTATAAGAGATGTTTAATTGTTTTTACTTTCCATGGGCCCTTGTCAGTCACCAAAAAAGCAGACCTGGGTTTCTTGTAATTTTAAAATAAAGGAAGATACACACTTCTGTATGGGTGGAAATGACAAAAAGAGCCCCATCCAGTGTCATTTCTTACCAGAGGAGGGAGATCTTTAATTTGGTGCACAGATTAAACCCTACAGGTTTTTCCACCTTGTTTCAAGTAACCAACTTGAAAAGTCATCTACTGGGCTAAAGAGGAGCCTTTGGAAATTGCTTTAAGAATGTCATGGGCTTTGAACAAAACTGTTAGGATCAGAAAAGCATAGTTGCTTTTGCAAATACATCCGGTTGCATTCTCTATAAACTTGTTCTATTTGATTTCTTCTTCATTCTGTCATTAATCATGAAACTAATATATCCTCCTAATACCATATTTACTAAATAAATAATTTAATTTGATGGAACACATGAACCTATGCCCTACACAGAAAACAGTTTGAGCTGGATCCCTAATTATGTCTGGCATAATTGTATCTGGCATTATCTCACTGCCTGGGTCGGATTCTCAGGGGTCGCACTTTCCTACCAGCTCTGAGGTGTCTCCGTGGTGTCATAGAAAAGCCAGAGAACCACAGAGTGCCTCTGGGAGGTCCTGTAGAAAGCCACCTGCCGACTCAGCTAGGACGTGGTCAGAAACCACAGACTCCTGAGGACTGGGCTGCCTCCTGAGTGGTAATACCGAGGGCCCCCTCGGACTATCAATCCCTTTCCTCTGTCCCAGAGCCACAACGCCTTGGGTCTGGGAAGAAAGCGCACGACTTCCCCGGAGACCCAGGGCCACAGACCCCAAGTGGAGGAAGTGGCTGGGAGCTGTCCATGGTGGCGTCGCGCCTGGGCACGCAGAGCCGCCGGCTCACCGCCCTCGGGCGCGCCCTGGATCACTTTCCAGACCGCAGGGATGGAGAGACGCGCTCCCCGGCTCACTGTCCCCGGGATGGGGCTGCAGCCAGGCACTGGTTCACACATCAAAAGGTTAGTTTTTAAAGGGAGTTCTTACCTGTGGGTAGCGTTGGCTGCTTGGAGAAGGACTCAGGACCTCAAACCCGGCAGCTGGCGGAGCTCCTTGGGACGGCCGTAGCGTCCGACACTTGAGGAACAGCGGCTGTCGCGGAGAGTGTCTGCGGCTGAGGACCCAGGGCGCATCGCGCTCCTCTCTCATGAGCACACGCATCCCGCGGGATCCATTCTAGAATGTCACTGGCCCTCGTTGCCAGAACGGCGAGCAGGAGACCTGGCCAGCGCTCAGCCACGACTCTGCCTTTCCTCCCAACCTAACGCGACCTTTCTTGCAGCCGACGTCCTTTGCCAGGGACCACCAAACCTTCTTCCAGTGATGCCACGTATGGAATCTCAGTCTAAACATCAGCAAGGACCCCGGGTTCATCTAACATTGCAATTGCCTCAGCTCGGCCCCGCGCCAGCGCGTCGCTGGGTGCCTAGCGCTGTCCCAGGGGCACTGGGAGGCGAGGAAAACCGGGAGGAAGAGCGTGCTGAGGCAGGAGCAGCAGGGCGCAGACCTGTTGCTAGGCGCACGCCCGCTAGCGCTCAGCCTGAGCTGGCTCCCAGTCGGCAGGACACCGAGACCTGACCCTTGTGGTACTCCCTCCTCGGTGAGACACTCTCCCGGGCTCAAGCCCCAGGTGCCATTCAGAAGGGGAAAAATCTACGGAAAGAAGGAGTCTGCCCCCTCTGGACGCCCTCTGGGGACTCCAGCGCCCCCCGGCACCTGCAGCTTGTAAAGCATCACAAGATCTCAGAGAAATCCCACAGAGGTCAGTGCCAGAGGCGTGTGCCCATCAACAGATGCATGGACAAACAGACAGACAGAGGTAGACTGCACAGCACAGGGTGGACAGACAAACAGAAACTGAGGCGGGTAACGTTTACCCTATGCCGGGTGGAGGCGCGAGCCCCCGCTTTTTACCTCCTTACCGTGGCATGGGCCGTCAGCTCATCCCTGACGGCCCTAGCCAGGCCCTCTTACCTCTGGGTCGGTGGCCGAGACAGTGTCAAGCCTCGCAGGCCAGGAGCGCAGCGGCCCCGGGCGTCTGGTCGCTGATCGCCAGGCGCCGCGAGCACCCGGGGCGTGGGCAAGCGGAGTGGTAGCTCGTATGGGAAATCGGGGTTCAGACCCTGGCCGCGCTCAACCCCGCTGGCTCCTCGCGCCGCTTGCGCTCGCCAGGCTCGGTCCGATTGCACCGCGCTGGGCTCTGCTTGCGCGCTAGCTACCCGGCCGTCAGACGGAGCTGCCGCTTTTATAGCCACTTTTACTGACTCCTCCCCCGCGGAGCCCCTGACGCCCGCGCGGCACCGTAGCTCCCTCCCTCGCCCCCCAGTGAAGCTTCCCTCCACGCGTCCCCGCCTTGCCCAAGTGGGGCGGGGGCCCTGCGCCCGGGTCGGACAGGGGCGGGCTCTGGCGGCTGCTCTGGGAGACGCAGACCCGAGCCCGCTGAGCCCGGGTGCGCGGAGTCCCGCCCGCAGCAGCCAGGTGAGGGCGCTGGAGGCCAGGACTCGGTGGAGCGGCCGCGGCTGACAGCGGAGAGCACGTCCCCCGGCCTCCAAGGAGCCAGGGTCTCTCGTGCCCCGCTCGCGCCCCGGGGCGTCCTCCGAGGCGAGGAGGCAGTGGGCGACAGGAGAAAAGGTCTTCGCCTGCCACAGAATCTCCGCGAGTCGGGGTCCCAGGCTAAGTCCCAGGATCTCTTTTAACTCAGCAGCAAAAGAGTGGCCTGAGAGATTTTGGTATTGGCCTAGCAGTTCATCTGAGAGGAAAATGCGTGGACGTTCAATGAAAGCCATCTTGGTTTGAAATTGGATTCAGACCCCTCCTAGCCTCAGTTTCCTCATCAGGAAAATGGGTTATGTGATGCTTCCTCACTAGAATGGTGAGACTTAAGTGGGATCAGTAAAGTCCAAGTTCTAAGCACATAATAGGTGCTCGGTAAGTTAGAAACATTACCTGTGGGTAGGAGGGCTCTGTGCCTCTTTAACTGGACAGGCCAAAGTTCTGAAGGGTCAAAGCAAGAAGGTGCGACTGGTCTAGACATTCACCTGCCAGAGGAAACAGTATCAGTAGGAAAAGTTCATCACAACACATCCCGAGGGCATATGGAGACTCCTCTCAACTCTGCCGCTAACCTACTGTGTGACCAGGGCCAGCTATTTCCCCTGTCTGAGTCTCAGGGCGGTTTTTTTGCAGGAAAGTGAGGAAATCTGTAAAATGAGGGCGTTGATACCTGCTCTCTGCCCCTTCCACTTTTTAGAGTGTGACTCAGCCCCCTTTCCTGGTTAGCAGAGGCCTCCTAGAATATACATTTCTTTCTTCCTTCCTGCCAGTGTTTTCTGAGAACTACCTCCTCACGCAGGGTCTCCATTCTGTGCGGTACACACTAGCTTCGGGAATCTAGGTCTGGACTTTAAGGCCAGGCTGTGGTCGGCAAAAGCTGTGAAAGTCTGTAATCATATCCCCTGGGCTAAAGCAGAAGCGTTTGTCACTGGTTAAACCGGGAAGTGCTGTTATCCACCTCTAGGCTTCTTCCAGAAAGCTGAACTTGATCCTTACTGGGGATGGCAGTCAGGATTCTCAGCCCTTCTTTGATTTATTGGGAAGTAATGAACTGGATCCAAGGGCAAGCCCTCCTCCCCAGCCTTTTCTTTCCAGCCGAATTAAATGGAGCCCCCTCCCTGCCCTCAGGGCCCCTCCCCAGTCCTCACCATGATTCCTGTTTATTTTTTTCTTCCTTAAGGAGCCCCCGGAAAGCAGACCCACAAACAGTTGTGTGTTAGGGGTTTGGGGGTGCTGGGCATTTGGCCCAAATGGAGAAAGGTCGGCCCTGAATCAGCCTTATTTGGCACGACATGCAGGATTTTCCATCAACACGCAGTAGATTTGAGGCCTGAGTGGAGCCAGACAGCTCTCTGGTGAGGGGCTGGCTCCACAGGCATCTGGGAGATGAAGTGGTAAAGGCAGGGTCCTGTCTAGGGATGGGCCCTGAGAAGTGCTTTGTCATGTTTTCTCAAAGCACTGAAATGCCCAGCACATTCCTCTTGTATCCAGTTTTCTTTATCACAGACCGATGCCCAGGAGAAAAGAGCAATGCTGATGAATTACAAACAGGCTCTGCATGTCTAAAACCAGATTCTCCAGCCAGTTCTCTATTCAGCACTGCCATTCAGCATTCAGTGATGAACGGGGCGTGCCGGGTAATTCTTTATAGATAAATATAGCAACATGACACTGGAGGATTTACTACCCACACTTCCCCAATCCAAGATCTTGCTCTTATAAATGCAGAGACAGGAAAGAGCTGGTCAGGAAAGGTTGTGCTGGTTTTCTGGTTCTTGCCGAAATCTCCCAGCAGAGAGTCTCCAGAGAGAAGGGAAATGCCCATCAGTGGTGTGACCTCCCACCCAGAAAGCCTGCCCTTCCTCCGTTCTTTGCATCTGCCTCCAGCCCACCTTCCTCAGGTGGGACACAGCCCCCTCAGCTACATCCTCGTGCAGTAGAATGGCCTGCCTGCTCACTGTGGCCTCAAGCTGCCCAAGTCTGGCATCCTCGGTCTGCTGACAGGATGCCACTTCTGTTCCCTAAAACAAAGACCTTCACACTCCACCTACTGATCAGCAAAGCCAGCACCTGCCCCTACAGTAGCCTGCCTTATTACAGTTTAAAAGGTTGGCCACGCCTGTGGCTCCATAGGCCAAGTCTCCAGACCCAGTTGTCCAGGAAAACCTGGAGTAGATGGGTGGGGAACAAGGAGAAAAGGGAAGCAGGATGTAGTTAGGGTAGTGTGTGAGTGGGCTGTGGTGTAGTTAGGGTAGTGTGTGAGTGGGCTGTGGAAACCTCAAGGTTTCCAGCAGACCCACAAAAATTTAAAACTGAATTGGGCATCTTGGAGAAGCAACTCACGAATAATGAGCATATTTAAGTTCCACCAATAGGGGTCGCCCTTAGACACTGGGCCTGAAGCTGGCATAAGAAAAGGGAAATTCCCAGGCCTGGGTCCCCAGGCCAGATTTCCAGCCCTCAGAGCTGTTGGATTCCTGTCTTGGACACAGAAGAGGCTGCCGAGCTGAGGAGAGACAGGTCCTCAGTTTTTCTGGTGAGTGAAGGCCTGTGCTGGAATTTATGACAGCAAATCCCAGCTCTGAAAGTGGATTTCTACATCTTCCTCTTTAAACTCACCATCACTCTAGAGAAAGAACTCTTCTTTCCTGTGTTTTATTTGTATCTAAAACATAGGTAAACGGTATATGTATGATGTCTTATTATTTATTTCCTTTTTTCTAATTGCAAAAAATCATACATGTACCCTGTAAAAAAATCAACCAACCAACCAACCTTGAAAAACTTAAACAATGAACAAAGAGAAAAGAAATTACCTAACATCAAACATAATGTATGTACATTACAAAAGCTTGAGAAATACAGAAAAACACAAAGGAAAGAAAAAAAATTACTTCTACTCAAAAATTATTTCTGTTAATTTCAGTATATAGTCAAGCATTTTTCCAGGTATAAGTTACATATGTAGTTGCACAAACAGATAACGTATGTAAGTGTTCCATAAATGTTCAAGAGCTAGCTCAAAATTATTCTCTTCCATCAGATTGCATGTTCTGAGAGGGCAAGGGTTATGTCTCTCAAGCTCCATCTACCCTATAGTAGCTCCTATAGTGTCTAACATAAAGTCCACGTGTAGTCCACTGTCAACGAATGAATACACGAATGAGCATTTCTTATAAAAATAACATACATGCAGTGGAAAAGGAGACCCAAGTGGTTTACAAACATGTGAAAAGATGCTCGACTTTGCACATAAATGAAGAAATACAAATTAATACTATGCTGAACTACCTGTCAGGCTGGCAAAAATCCAAAAGTTTGATACTACCTCTGCTGCGGGGGAGGCCAGTAGGGGTGGAGAATAAACCTTTGCATACATCACTGATGAAAGCTTACATTGGTACAACCTGTGAGGGCAGTTTGACAAGATTTATGAAAACATACATAATGTTTGACTCAGCAATTCCAGGAATTTATCTTACAGCTATAATGTGTGAAAAGAATAGCGCCAGGTTATACATTGTAGCCCTATTTTTAATAGTAAAACAACAACAACAACAAACTAGCCTAAGTGCCTAGTAGTAGGGCTAATTAAATAATGTTGCATCTGTATGATGGAGTACTATGCAGCTGTTTAAAAAACGATTAAAACAAATTTTTTTTTTTTTTTTTTTTTTTGAGACAGAGTCTCACTCTGTCACCCAGGCTGGAGTGTGGTAGCACAAACTCAGCTCACAGCAACCTCCACCTCCTGGGTTGAAGTGATTCTCCTGCCTCAGCCTCCAGAGTAGCTGGAACTGTAGTTGTGTGCCACCTCACCCAGCTAATTTTTGTATTTTTAGTAGAAATGGGATTTCATCATGTTGGCCAGGCTGTTCTCGAACTCTTGACCTCAAGTGATCTGTCCAACCCAGCCTCCCAAAGTGCTAGGATTACAGGCATGAGCCACTGTGCCTGGCCAGGAATAGGGTAAATTTTATGTCATAAAATAAAAAATTAAAGTGTGGAGCAATGTATATAGGATATGTCTGCACACTGCCACTTGTGAAAAAAGGAAGGGGAGGAAAAATACTCTGTATTTGCAGTTATTTATGGATGCATAGGAAATTATCTAGAATGACACACAAGAAACTAACAATATGGTTTCCTGTTTGGCAATTGATATTTTTTGAGGGATGGGAAGATGGAAGAGGGGTGGGAGGTCAACTTTTCCTTATGTGCTTTTTTGTGATTTTTTTCTTTTTGAACTAAGTGAATTATTACCTAGTCAAAAATTCAAAACTGGGTGTGGTGGCCTGAGCCTATAGCCCCAGCTACGCAGGAAGCTGAGGCAGAAAAATCATTCAAGGTTGTGGTGTACTGTGATCAGGGCTGTAAATAGCCACTGCACTCCAGCCTGACCAACATAGAGAGACCCTGTCTCTTAAAAAAAAAAAAGGAAAAATGTAAATAATTTTTAAATGCCAAATTGTATATAATAATCAGCCTGTTTTTTCACTTAATAATATATCAGACACATTTCCCTACATTTTAAATCTCTTTAAAAATTTTTTTAAAACATTTATTCATTTTTTAGCATTTTTAATAATTTTTTCCTTTTTTAAAAAATTGTAATCTATTTATTTATTTATATATTTTGAAACCAGACTATGAGACTGGCTAATTTTTATATTCTTGGAAGAGACAGGATTTCCCATGTTGCCCAGTCTGGTCTCGAAGTCCTGGGCTCAAGCTATCCACCTGCCTCCACCTCCCAATGTGCTGGGATTACAGGCTGAGCCGCCACGCCCAGTCTTAAATTTCTTTCCACATTATTTTACAGTGTCATGCCATTTCCTAATATGGACATAATTTATATAATCACTCCCCTGTTACTGGTTTCAGCATTCTGAACACTTCCATGTGTGCATTTCAGGAAAATTTGGGCACTTCTCCAGAGTTCCTATTTCTTTTTGCATGGCACATGGGAAGGTATGCTTCAAGACCCAACTCAAATGTCACTGTCTCTGGGAAACCTTTTCTGATCTCCCCAACCCTGCATGTCTTCCATTGCCTCCCCACCTCCAGCTGTGAGCACTGGAGAATAGGGATGCATCTTACCTATCTTTCTGTTCCCAGACCAGCACAATGACAACCTGAGTAGATGCTCAGTAGACATACAAATAAATAAACATTTCTTCATTACAATTCATACGATAATCCCAAGGAGAAACTCCTGTCTTAAAAAATAAAATACAGTTGAGCCGTGAACAATGCGGAGTTAGGGGCACCAACTCCCAGCACAGTAGAAAATCCAAGTATAACTTTTGACTCCTCATACACTGAACTACCGATAACCTACTGTTGACCAGAATCCTCACCAATAACATAAACGTATTTTGTATGCTATATGTATTATGTACTTCATTCTTACAATAAAAGAAGTTACAGAAAAGAAAATGTTATTAAGAAAACCACAAGGATGACAAAATACATTTATAGTACTGTACTATATCAATACCATAAGTTTACATGTCTATTTTCAAGATGAATCCTCTGTCTGAAATGTCAGGAAACTACAGCTACAGACAGCAGTCTATGACACATATCAAGCAATTCAACTTTTTCTTGTAATGTCATGACTTTTCTTTGCTTCTTGGGAGCCTTTCCAGCTTCAGCAGAGGCATGGTGTTATTCAAGGTTTACGGTATTGCAGTAAAGAGGATGAAAAATACACAAGAACCACAAGAGATCACTTTCCATTGAGATCCGCAATTTACTGGAGAAACAATTGCTCATGCGGAGATGATTAGCGTCACAGGGCGTTTTAAGCGGATACTCACAACACTTGAGCTCACCACAATAGCCACAGGAGGTGGCTATGAAATCATTACAGTAGCACAGCATGTACTACAGATAATTTTATGCAGTTATGGTTTAATATTACATCTTTATATTTGCATTTCTTTGGACTTACAGTGCCATGTACGGTCTATAAGTGTGTGCATAAGTTTTGATAAATTTTAACTTTCTATACTAGATATGTGTATATTTTATAGTCGTAAATAATAAAATAGATTAGTATCTACACATATTTTATGCATTTGTGACATGCCTAACTTTTTCTTAATTTTTTATTATTTCTAGTCTACAAGGTTCATCTGAAAGTATTTTCAAATTGACACAAACCTCCAAAAACTGTTCTAATATATTTATTGAAACAAATCCATGTATAAGTGGACCCATGTAGTTCAAACTCAGGTTGTTCAGGGGCCATCTGGATAGGTAAAATGCTGTTTAGGTACTCTAGCTCATCCACAGATAATCAAGGAGTAGACTTGCCAATACCTTAGCTAGAATGTGCACGCCTCATGGTTTCAATGACAACAACATAAGCATAATTTTTTTTATAGTGCCATGAAATCCTTTACGTTCTTTTCTTTTTTCTTTCTTTCTTTTTTTTTTTTTTTTTTTTTTTTTTTTTTTTTTTTTTTTTTTTTTTGAGACAGAGTCTCGCCCTGTTGCCCAGGCTGGAGTGCAGTGGCGCAATCTCGGCTCACTGCAAGCTCTGCCTCCCGGGTTCACGCCACTCTCCTGCCTCAGCTTCCTGAGTAGCTGGGACTACAGGCGCCTGCCACCACGCCTGGCTAATTTTTTGTATTTTTAGTAGAGATGGAGTTTCACTGTGTTAGCCAGGATGGTCTCGATCTCCTGACCTCATGATCCACCCACCTCGGCCTCCCAAAGTGCTGGGATTACAGGTGTAAGCCACCGCGCCCGGCCTACCTTCTTTTCAAAGCGTACAAAGTGCAGCAGCATGGGAATGGGCTGTATTTAAGCTGTCACTAGATCAGTTTCTGCTCTCAGGCAATTCCCTTCCCCTTTGTGATGCTTATTTTTACATGTCAACTTGCCTGGATTAAAAAATACCTAGGGAGGGCTGGGTGCGGTGGCTCACGCCTGTAATTCCAGCACTTTGGGAGGCTGAGGCAGGTGAATCACAAGGTCAGGATTTCAAGACCAGCCTGGCCAATGTGATGAAACCCTGTCTCTACTAAAAATACAAAAATTAGCTGGATGTGGTGGTGGGCACCTGTAATCCTAGCTACTCAGGAGGCTGAGGCAGAAGAATTGCTTGAACCTGGGAGGAGGAGGTGGCAGTGAGTCGAGATTGCGCCACTGCACTTCAGCCTGGGCAACAGAGCAAGACTCCATCTCTAAAACAAACAAACAAAAAACCTAGGGAGCTGGTAAAGCATCCCTTCTGAATATCTGTGAGGCTGTTTCCAGAGGAGATTGGCATCTGAGTTGGTGGACTGAGTGGAGAAGATCCACCTTCAGTGTGGGTGGGTACCATCCAAACAGCTGAGGGCATGGATAAAACAGAAAAGGAGACAAAAGCATTTTTTTTTCCCTCTCTCTTTCTCTCTCTCTCTCCAGGACCTAGAACATTCACCTCCTCCTGTCCTTGCAGATGTGAACTTCAGCCTCTCCAGTCTTGGGACTCCAGGACTTGCACCACTGGCCCCTTGGTTCTCAGGCCTTCGGTCCCCAACTGATAGTTACACCATCAGTTTCCCCAGTTCTGAGGCTTTTGAACTTGGACTGGGGCACCCTACTGGCCCCCCAGGGTCACCAGCTTACAAACAGCCTGTGGTGGAACCGCTCAGCCTCCATAATTGTGTGAGCCAATCCCCTTCATAAATCCCCTCTCATATATCTATACCCAGTCATGCATCACTTCATGAGGGGAATACGTTCTGGGAAATGCATTGTTAGGGGATTTCATCATTGTGTGGATATCACAGCATGTACTTTCACAAGCCTAGATGGTCCAGCCTACTACATACCTAGGCTATATGGTATAGTCTATTTCTCCTAAGCTACAAACCTGTACAGCACATTACTGTACTGAATACTGTAGGCAATGTATCTAAACATAGAAGAGGTCCAGTAAAATTATAATATTATAATCTGGCTGGGTGTGGTGGCTCATGCCTGTAATCCCAGCACTTTGGGAGGCTGAGGTGGGCAGATCACTTGAGGTCTGGAGTTCAAGACCAGCCTGGCCAACATGGCAAAACCCCATCTCTACTAAAAATACAAAAAAATTAGCTCGGCCTGGTGGCGTGTGCCTGTAATTTTAGCTACTCTGGAGGCTGAGGCAGTAGAATCACTTGAACCTAGAAGGAGGAGGTTGCAGTGAGCCAAGATTGCACCACAGCACTCCAGCCTGGGTGACAGAGTGAGACTCCATCTCAAAAAGAAAATAATAATAATAATAATAATCTTTTGGGACCACTATTGTGGCTCATCATTGATTAAAACATCATTATGAGGCACATGACTATATATATAAGTATTTTATATACATATTTAATTTTCTGTCTCTCCGGAGAATCCTAATACTTCCTGGACTGCCTAAAATGAATTAAATGTATGAGATGAAGGATTGCACTAATTTGGATGTTGCAGACTGATGGCCTGTAGCCCACAGGGCTGCTGATGTGGTTGGTTTGGCCCATGTGGTGTGTGTATGTGTCACAGCAATGTGACAGCCTCTCCAAGTCAACACATTTACTCAGCGTTACCTCGCACATGGCTCACCTCATGTGTTTACAATGTATACCCCTGTAAGTGTCAGAGGGGTGACCTCTGGACTGAATCCAACTTTTGCCTGGAGTTGTGGAAGGAAGAGGCTGCCGCTCTATAGCAGTTTGGCAATGGGAGAAGTGAACACAGCATGCTGCTGATCTCTGCAGAGTTTTGTGGAGTGCAGGACTTGGAGGCTGGCCGACTCAGTGGTGGGAATTTTTAGGGATTAAAAAACCTTTAGAAGCATGGTCCCTGGAGGGAGGCTGTTGCTGACTGGCTGGCCTTCGGAAGCACGTGTACTGACAGAAGGAAGTTGTCACTGAAGGGCTGGGGCAGCTTTAAAAGCAGTTCTCACTTATTACTATGAACAAAGAACAGTAAGTCTTTTCCTTTCTAGGAAATACTTCTAAAAACTCTTTCTAGAGCAATTAATTCTCAGTAGGATGCCTTATTTATTTAAATATAGCATGAATCAGATCAAATCACTTGAAAGGCTTTTTATTACAGCTCATTGCAGCCTTGACCTCCCAGGGCCAAGCAATCCTCCTACCTCAGCCTCCCCAGGAGCTGGGACCACAGGCACGCACCACCATGCCCAACTAATTTTTTTATTTTTTGTAGAGACAGGGTCTGACTATGTTTCCCAGGCTGACCTTAAAATCCTAGGCTCAAGAGATCCGCCCACCTCAGGAGTGTCAGAGCATTTGAACCAGAGCCACTTCATCTTGAACAGGGGCTGGGTAAAATAAGTCTGAGACCTGCTGGGCTACATTCCCAGGAGGTTAAGCATTCTTAGTCACAGGATGAGAAAGGAGGTCGTCAGGACTGGTATCACAAGATAAAGGTCACAAAGACCCTGCTAATAAAACAGGATGTGGTAAAGAAGTTGGCCCAAACCCTCCAAAACCAAGATGGCGGTGGAAGTGACCTCTGGTCGTCCTCACTGCTCACTCCTCATTATGTGCTAATTACAATGCATTAGCATGCTAAAAGCCCCTTCCACCAGCATCAATACAGTTTACAGATGCCATGGCAACATCAGAAAGTCATCCTATATAGTCTAAAAGGGGGAGAAACCCTCAGTTGCAGGAATTGCCCACCCTTTCCCAGAAAACTCGTGAATAATCCACCCATTGTTTAGTATGTAATGATGAAATAACCATAAGTATATTCAGCCGAGCAGCCCATGTCGCTGCTCCTCCTATGGAGTAGTCATTCTTTTGTTATCTTACTTCTCTAATAAACTTGCTTTCACTTTACTCTATGGATTCACTCCGAATTCTTAATTGCGCAAGGTCCAGTAACTGCCTCTTGGGTTCTGGGTCAGGACCCTTTCCAGTAACAAACGTGCTGGGATTACAAGCATGAGCCACTGCACCCAGCCTTAGAATTTGCATTTTTAACGAGTTTCCAGGTGATGCTGCTGTTCTAAGGACCACACTCTGAGAACTACTAGAATCCAGCATGATAGGATTTGTACTTAATTATTGGTTAAGAAAATATTTACAAAATAGGATACTAGTGAGTCCAAAAATGCTGTAAAATGAATTTGTAGAATGGCTTATTAATCATAAACATTAGAAAAGAACCATCAATGTGTAGGTGAAATATATTTATTTCTTTTACAGATAATGGTTAGAAAGTATAAATTCCAGGATATATTGCAGTAATTCTTCCTCTCTTCTCCTCTCCTTTTCCCTACCACCTGCCTACTCCCCAGAAATTTGTGGCCTACTCCATGTTGGGTAATTTCATACCAGATATTTGTCAAGGACTCTCCTAGTTTTGCGATGCTGTATTTGTTGCAGATCCTGACTGGGCACATGAACTCTTCTAGTCAAAGTATAAGCCACGTCAACAAGCTGATGTAATTTGCAAATACAGGAGGCAAGCAAGTTTATGAAACAATTGATGAGTGGTGTTTGTGTTTCTGTATGTCTCTGTGTGTGTGAGAAAGAGAAAGACTGACTTGTGAAATTACCCTAAAACTGTTCCCTTTTACATCAGTTGAAGTGCTGGATACTGTCAGGCCATTCTGGTTCTTTTAAAATAAACCATTTTGCTGGAGAAATATACGCTGTCTTCAGAAGAAAAGTTGTGCTTGCTTGTGCTTGCATTGAGACATTCTGAGGGAAGGGCACTGGTTCTAAATATGTGGAAGAGAAATGAAAACACTTCCTGTGTTTCTAAAGATAACAATTTTTACAAAGAAAATTCTTACTAAAAAAATTAAAAACCAAGGTGTACTGTTATACATAAAAGGCATTTTTATGCATGATTCAGGGCCTGGAATGAATCAAGCTTCAGTACACATTGAATGAATGATGCCATTTCCCATACATTTCCAAGAGGCTTTTTATTAACGTGCTCATGTGGAAAATCCTTTCAGTAAAGAATAAAACATTCTGTTTCTCCAGATGATTACTAGCTAGTATTTATTGAGAGCTCAGTATGTTCTAGGCTCATATAATCCTCACATTAATATTATGAGGTAAGTAATAAATCATCCTTACTTTACAGGTGAGGAAGCACAGAGAGGTTAAATAATGTCCCTGTGTCACAGCTAGTAGCAGGTGGAGCTAAAATTCAAGCTCAAGTAAACAAGTGTCACAGATACGTGTCGAACCACTACACCCTCATCCTCCCAAAAGCCTAAAGATTTGACGCCCTTAATCACTTTCTCAGCGTTTTGTTGTTGTTGTTGTTGAGAAAAACAAAATGTGTGTAATACCCTGTGTACTACCATTTAATTTTTTTATTTGCTCACTTGTTTATTGTCTGTTTCCTCTACTAGAGTATAAGCTCCAAGAGGACAGGAGCTTTGTCTGTTCACTGCTGCATCCCGCAGAACCAAATTGAATGTTTAGAACCAGAAACATTTGTTGAATTAATGAATGCGTGGGTAAATTCTATCCATCAGTCAGCTTGGCAAATAAGGTCTGTTTAAGGGAATGTGGGCCAGGCGCGGTGACTCACGCCTGTAACCCCAACATTTCGGGAGGCCAAGCCAGGTGGATCACCTGAGGTCAGGAGTTCGAGACCAGCCTGGCAAACATGGTGAAACCCCCGTCTCTACTAAGAATACAAAAATTACCTGGACATGGTGGTAGGTGCCTGTAATCCCAGCTACTCAGGGAGCTGAGCCAGGAGAATCGGTTGAACCTGGGAGGTGGAGGTTGCAGTAAGCCGAGATCATGCCACTGCACTCCAGCCTGGGTGACAGAGGGAGACTCTGTCTCAAAAAAAAAAAAAAAAAAGAATGTGTTTTTTTTTATTGTTCATTAATTATGCATCAAATGGTTTTGTTTTTTTTTTTTTTCCACCTGAGAGATAGAGTCTCACTATGTTGTACAGGCTGGTCTTGAACTCCTGGCCTTAGGCGATTGCCCAGTGACCTCAGTGTGCTCTTTTTAAATTGTTTTATTTATTTACTTATTTATTCTCGAGACAGAGTCTCATTCTGTTGCCCAGGCTGGAGTGCAGTGGCGTGATCTCAGCTCACTGCAACTTCCACCTCCTAGGCTCAAGCGATTCTCCTACCTCAGCCTCTAGAGTAGCTGGGACTACAAGCGCCCACCACCATGCCTGGCTAATTTTTGTAGTTTTTCAGTAGAGATGGGGTCTCGCCATGTTGGCCAGGCTGGTCTTAAACTCCTGACCTCAGGTATCCACTCACCTCGGACTTCCAAAGTGCTGGGATTACAGGCATAAGGCACCATGCCTAGCCTTAGTCTGCTCTTTACATATATCTTTTCTTAAATGATTCTGAGAAGTTGATAGTGCTGAAATGGCTCATATGGGAGTGGCAAGAAATTAGAAACTAATTAGAAGCTTCCTAATTAGAAACTAATATGTCAACTGGAATATCACTGAGAGGAAGAATCAGTAAATAAAATTCTCTTCAAAAGACAAATGGAGAGAATATATTGATCATATATAAAGGATTTGTATCTAGAATATATAAATAATTTCTTCAAAAAAGAAAAATATAGAACTCTATCAAATAAGTAGTCAAGAGTCATATACAGACATTTCATAATATAGAACTTACAAACGACCACGTTTCTGAAAAGTTGCTTATTCTCATATGTAATCAGGAGCATAACATTTCACATCCACTAGGCAAAAATTTACAAAGTTAGAGGATGCCACATGTGGATGACTAGACCTCCCATCCTCTCTTGGTGGGAGGGTACATTGGTGCCCTTCCTTTGGAAAATGACTTGGCATTACCTGGTGAAGCTGAACAGGCAGATCCCTAATGACTCAGCAATACTCAGATGGGGCCGTGGACCAGCAGCCCCTGGGAGGTTCTCACAAATGCAGAATCTCAGGTTCTACCATGAACGTACCGAGTGAAAACCTGCATCCCCGGGTGATCTGTGTACACACTGGAGATTGAGAAGCCTTTTCTGGAGCAGTGGCTTTCAATTTCTAAGTGCCCATTGGAACCCCCTCCAGACTGATTAAATTGGCATCTCTAAGGGTTGCACCCCAGGCATCAGCACTTGTAAATGCCTCTCAGATAATTTCAGTATGTTGCGAAGATTAAGAACCTTCAACCAGAAGTCCCTCATGTTGTAAGATGTACGAAACTAATAGCAAAAGCCTGGAAAACAACCTAAATGTCCACCAACAAAAGATTTCATAGACTGGGTGGGGTGGCTCACACCTGTAATCCCAGCACTTTGGGAGGCCAAGGTGGGTGGATCACGAGGTCAGGAGTTCAAGAGCAGCCTGGCCAAGATGGTGAAACCCTGTCTCACTAAAAATACAAAAATTAGCTGGGCATGGTGGCGCATGCTTGTAGTCCCAGCTACTTGGGACGCTGAGGCAAGAGGATTGCTTGAACCCAGGAGGCAGAGGTTGCAGTGAGCGGAGACCATGCCACTGCACTCTAGCTTGGTAGACTGAGTGAGACTCTGTCTCCAAAAAAAAAAAAAGAAGAAGAAAACAAATGAAAAGTACAGCAGTAGGATTATACTTGCACAAAATCTTAAAGAGCAGATTATATAGCATACATACATACACATACATATGTGATATATGCATATCCACATATATAGATATAAATATATCACATACATTTTTACTATATAGTAAAGAAAATGAGTGAGAGGAAATTCAAGATAGAGGTTACTCTGGAATACAGAAGGAAAGAGAATGTGATTGCGGGAGAACAAGAGAAAGTGAGTTTCTAAGGTCCTGGTAATATTCTATTTCAGGTTCAATAGTGGGAATATGGATTTTTTATTCCCCCTTAAACTGTAAAAATATCTTTTATCCACTTCTTTAGATAAAATGTTAAAATTTTAAATTAAAAAAAAAGTTATTTAAAGGGCATCTTTCCTGTAAGTTCTTCTGAGCCCCCCTCTTAAATATAACTCAGGCTTCATCAAACATCTTTCTCTGCTCTCTTCTGAGCTGGCTCCCCTGGCCCTTGCTTTGATACCAACACAGAGAGGGTCCACTTCTTTCCCAAACTGGCTTTTTATTTTAGGGACCCTGACCCCCTCCAGGTCCCATCCTGGAATGTGCTGGAGGGGCTCAGAAGCCACCTGTGCCTCACAGATCTATCTGCAGGGCACGTGGGAGCCTGAAGACGGGAGGTCTGGCAGGGTGGGATTCAGACAGAAGACAGTATCTGTGTAGGTCTGGAGGCCCTGGGCCCATCTCCACCCACACCCAGACAGAACCAGACAGGGCCAGGTGTGAACAAGCTGGGGCCAGCCAAATGGTAAATCATTTAGCAGCAGAGTAATGATTTTAAGTAACAACCTAGTGAGGGCACAGACAGGGTAAACTGTCTTACCCAAGAGTTTTCGAAGTGTTTTCTGTTTTGTTCTAAACCCAGACCTCGCCCATCCATTTAATGAGAAGGTCCAAGCCTCCATTACTTCTTGCAAGGCATTTATTTCTACCTACAGAATTTCACCTGATCCTTACTTGACTGTGTAGTCAAGGAATTACTACCATTTCAGAGATAAGGCACAGGCCCAAAGCTGTTAAGGGATTTGCCCAAGGTCACACAGTTTCCATGGCACAAAAACTCCCAGCTAGACCTGCTGTCTCTGCATCCAGGACTCCTTCACTGTCTTGTCTTCTTCTGGGCTTGTAAAGGCTTCTACACTCCACTCTGGTACAACCAGAGACCCCCTCCTTACTCAAAGTGTTCTAACAAGCTCGTGCCTCTCCCTAGGATTGACTGTGGGATAAATCCAAGCTCCTTAACCTCTCCATAATCTTCTCTCACAGTTCTCAGAGGCCAAAATCATTGATTTTTAAAGAACCTGTAAAAACCATCTAGTTCTATGTTCTTAATCTTTCAGAATCATTGATTCCTTCCACTGGAACTGTGGATTTCCTCCCCAGAAAAATGCCCATATATACAGGCATCCAAAGTATGGCATGCAGTTTCAAAGGGGGTCATAGATCCCAAGACTCCTGTTAAGAATTGCAGATTAGCCTGTCAATGACAGACCGGATAAAGAAAACTTGATACATGTACACCACGGACTACTATGCAGCCATAAAAAGGAATAAGATCATATCCTTTGCAGGGACATGGATGAAGCTAGAAGCCGTTATCCTCAGCAAACTAATGCAGGAACAGAAAACCAGACACTGCACATTCTTGCTTATAAGTGGTAGCTGAACAATGAGAACACATGGACACAGAGAGGGGAACAACACACACTGGGGCCTGTCAGGGGAGGGTGGCGGGGAAGGGGGAGCATTAGAAAAAAGAGCTAATGCATGCTGGGCTTAATCCCTAGGTGATGGGTTGATAGGTGCAGCAAACCACCATGACACACATTTACCAATGTAACAAACCTGCACATTCTGCACATGTACTCCAGAACTTAAAAAGTGAAAAAAAATTTTTTTTTAAGAAGTACAGATTAAATATGGTGGTTCCTCAAAAATTAAACATAGAATTACCATATGATCCAGCAATTCTATTTCTGGGCATATACCCCAAAGAATTGAGAGCAGAGTCTCAGACATATTTGCACACCCATGTTCATAGCAGCACTATTCATAATAGCCAAAAGGTGTAAATAACCCGAATGTTCATCAACAGATGAATGGATAAAGAAAATATGGTTGATATGGTTTGGCTCTGTGTCCCCACCCACATCTCATCTTGTAGCTCCCATAATTCCCACATGTTGTGGGAGGGACCCAGTGGGAGATGATTGAATCACGGGAGCTGGTCTTTCCCGTGCTCTTCTTGTGATAGTGAATGGGTCTCACAAGATCCCATGATTTTAAAAACAGGAGTTACTCTGCACAAGCTCTCTCTTTACCTGCTGCCAACCATGTATGATGTGACTTGCTCTTCTGGCCTCTCGCCATGATTGTGAGGCCTCCCCAGCCCTGTGGAACTCTAAGTCCAATAAACCTCTTTCTTTTGTAAATTGCCCAGTCTCTGTTATGTATTTGTCAGCAGCATGAAAATGGACTAATACAATGGTATATACATACAATGGAAACTTATTCAGCCTTAAAAAGGAACAAAATCTACCTTGAGGACATTATGCTAAGTGAATAGGCCAGACACAAAAGGACAAGTACACTTAATGATTCCACATATATGAGATACCTAGAGTGGTCAAATTTATAGAGACAGAAAGTAGAATGGTGGATGCCAGGGGCTTGGGTGATGGGGAAATGGGGAGTTAGTGCTGCTTAGTGGGTACACAGTTTCAGTCTGGGATGATGAGAAAGTTCTAGAGATGGATAGTGGTGATGGTTGCACAACAATGTGAATGCACTTAATGCCCCTGAACTGGCACACCTAAAAAAGGTTTAAAAGGTAGATTGTATGTTATGTATGTCTTACCATACACACATAGAAGAACTGCAGATGAAATGGACCCCTTACTTCACACATGAGGATTCTGAGGCCCAGGCAGTGGTCAAGGCCTCTGGCTGAAAAGGAACAGGGTCAGGAGCAGGTGGGCCTCCTGCACCAGGGCTGGCCCTCTGCCTGGAACCCATCCAGCAGGGCAAGCTCTAGGCAAGTTCCAGTGGGAAATGCCTGTGTCTCCTGCTGCAATCCTAGTGGGCAAAGCCTCACGTGGAAGCATTAGAGCTGGACAGAGTGAAATGCGGTATTTATTTGCACTTCATTTATTGGCTGCATAACCCTCACACACAGGGGGAAGTGATTTACCCCAATACTTGTTCTCTTTAGCAAAAGCAGCATTTTCTGGGGGAGTTAGGTAGTGCCATCCAGTGGTGTTCCAGAACAAATTATGATAACAAAAGCTCTTACTGATACCATTTTATATAACAACTACTTCACATGAATCCTGAAGAATGGGTTGGGACATTCCTCTTTGTAAAGGTGTATTAAGGAGACACTTAGAGGGCCAGGTGTGGTGGCTCATGCCTGTAATCACAGCACTTTGGGAGGCCAAGGTGGGAGGATCACTTGAGGCCAGGAGTTTGAGACTAGCCTGGGCAACAGGCTAGTGAGATTACGAAAAATAAAAAAATTAGCTGGGTGTGATGGCACATACCTGCGGTCCCAGCTACATGTGAGGCTGGGGCAGGAGGATTGCCTGAGCCCAAGAGTTTGCGGCTGCAGTGAACTATGATTGTGCTGCTGTGCTTCAGCCTGGGTGACAGAGCAAGACCCTATCTCTTAAAAAAAAAAAAAAAAATTTAAGATTTTTCAAGACACATTGTTATGTGATAAAAGGGAATACCAAATAGTTCATGTGTATGACTGCCCCCCACTGCTTCCTGCATCTCCTCCACACCCCTAAACTTGGACAAACAGCTGGCTATGTACCAAAATGTTAACAGGCACATTTCTGTTGATGAGATTCAATTGCCTATCTCTCTCTCTTTTTTTTTTTTTTTTCTTTTAGGAGGCAGAGTCTCACTCTGTCACTCAGGCTGGAGTGCATTGGTGTGATCGTAGCTCACTGCAGTTTTGAACTTCGGGGCTCAAGTGATCCTCTGGCCTCAGCCTCCTGAGCAGCTGGGATTACAGGTGTGAGCCACCATGCCTACCTCTTGAAAATATTTTCATGTCACTGAATACTATTCTATGGCATTATCTTTTATGGTTGCAGAGTAATTCGTTGTTTAAACACAATAATTAAAACCCTATGGATGAAAACAGATTGTTTGCGAGCTTTCACTGTTACTAAGAGTAGAGCAATAATTATCCCATATAATTCTAGCTCATCTTGATTATTTCCTAAGGCTAAATTCCTAGAAACAATTAGTTACATTAAGTGACTGAACATTGTTAGGATTTTGAGTCAAGGTGTACTTTAGAAAGTTTGTACCTATGTGATATATAAAGTTAGCAGTGTAATTTTAGAGAACCCATTTATCTACACCCTCACCACCAATGGGTATTATATTTTAAATATTTATACCAAGTTCATTGTTTAAAATGGAATTTTACTATTTAAATCTGTAGTTATTTGCTACATTTGATTATTTAATTAAATCTATATGATTATTAAAGACAACAATCTCTTATGAACAGTCTCTTTGTGTCCTGTGCTCTTTCACACATGGAGTGTCTCAATCATTGGATAACTAAGTATATTTTTACATTATCTATCATATGCTTTGTAATGTTTTACCCCAAATTTGTCATTAGAGTATGCTATTTTTAATATGAAAGTTTTACATTTTAAATAAATCAAATCTAAAAATTTATTTCTTTGAGGTTTCAAGATTCATTTTGTCACCAATTATTTTATTAATCTGTTAATTCTAAATCATCTTTCAATTGTTTCTCTTGGGTGTTACTACATGAAATATACATATCTCATTCTTTTTTCCTTTTTTAAAACCATTTTATTTTATTTTATTTTACTTTATTTATTTTTTGAGACAGGGTCAGCCCCTGTCACCCAGGCTGGGGTGCAGTGGTGCAATTTTGGCTCACTGCAACCTCCCGGGTTCAAGACATCCTCCCAAGTAGCTGGGATTACAGGCATGTGCCACCATGCCCAGATAAATTTTTCTTGTCTTAATACATGGCTATAACTTCTGGAATTATATGAACCACAAATAAACTATTTATATTAATGATAATATAAAAATTATTAAGTATATTAATGATAACTGTGATGTGCAGGGGAGTACAAGATATGGAGACAGCACTTGGGAGGGGCATTAACCTAGAATCGGGTGTCAGGCAAGGCTTTCTACACTACAGAATTGGAAGGATGGAGGCTTTTGGATCTTGAAATTTCTCAGATGGAATTCTTTATTCTGGTAAGGTATTTATCTCCATCTTTTTCATCTTCAATTATTCTGGCTATTTTTGGCCCTTTGTTCTTCCATACAAATTTCAGAATCACACATTTCTAGAATCAGGGTCCAGAAATAAGCCTGTTGGGATGTTGATTGGAATCATATTAACCCCACAGATCTATTTTGGAAGCACTGATATATTTAAATAGTGAGACTTCTTTTCCATAAACATGGTATATCTCTAATTTAGGTTTTCTTTAATGTCTTTCCAAAATAACTTTTTCTCCTGAACGTGTCTTGTACATGGTGTTAGTCTTAGGTATTTAATGTTTTTTAATACTATTGTAAGTGGCATTTTTCTTTTCTAAGACTTATTAAATATTTTTCCTGACTTATGGAAATAAGGTAGATTTTTGTATATTGATTTTGTGTCTAGCAACTTAAACTCTTATTAAATCTAATAATTTATAGATACTGTCAGGTTTTCTACATAGACAATCATAACCCAAAAATAATAGTTTTCTTCATTTCTTTTTATAATTTTTATTAAGGTATACTTTACTTATAAAATTGATAGATTTTATATGTACATTTTAATGATTTTTTGACAAGTGTGAGTTGTGCAACCATCACAACAGTTTGGATTTAGAGCATATTCACTGACTCTTCTTTTCCATGTCTTACATCTTTTTACCTTTTTTGACCCTACTGAACTTGCTAGAATTTTTTGTGTAACTTCGAAGACAGTGAGGGTAGTGGATGTTATCTTTAATTTCCAATCTAAAGTAGCATAATGCTTCTGATGTTTTGCCTGTTGGTATAATGCTTATTATGTTTGGAGATAATCTCTCTACATAAAAGTTTCCTCCTATTCCTTGTTTAATAAGAGCTTTCTTTTTTTTTTTTTTTCTAACTTAAATGGGACATTGAATTCCATAAAAGGTTTTCTCTGTGTCTGTTGAAATGATCCTAAGAATTTGTCCTAAAACAGGATCGTTTCCAAGTAGATCTTCTGCCTTGGAGGGTGCTCTAGGTTTTGTTCACTGCTCTGAGATTCACCAGACTGGAAAACCAGAGTTCAGAATAAACCAGTCCAGCAAATTCCTTCAAAGAGAAAATTAGTTTCAGTGCTCCTCCTCCTCCCTGTCAGTTCTCATCTTTACTTTGCATTTGGCCTGCACGCAGGTCTATTTTCTTGACAGTTTATGCATCTGTTTAGATTTTTACCATTTAATTCAGTAGTGTTAGTTGTTTTCAATGGAAGGGGTGGTTTACATCTCAGGACTATCACAAAGCAGAAAACAGAAGTCACGAGATCTTCTAGGTTCATTATTGCACTGAGTATGTTTTCTGTGTTACTATTGTGAGGTCTGTTTGCCATGAAACTTCCTAACTAGCTACTACTGGTAAACAGAAAGTAACGTAATCTCCTAATGTGTTTGTATAACTCTAATTTGATCATGCTATATTGTTCTTTTGATAGAGGACTGATTTTGCAGTATTTTGTTTAGCACTTTTGCCTCTGTATGTGAGCTCCACTTTAGTCTCTGAGTATGAATGGATATGTGCATGCACGCACCTTTGGAACTGTTAATATACTACGGAATTGTTTCTTAATAGTCTGAAGGAATTTATTCTTATAACTGCCTGGGCGTACTATACTTTTTTGAAGATAATTTGGTGCTTGCTTTCCCCTAGTTCTTCAAATGTTACTGTTCTATTTTCTTTTCAGAGCTTCATCTTGATCAAGTAGCTCTGCTGTCAGTAGTGCAACTTAGAGTGTTTTATAAAGCACAAAATGCCGGGTGTGGAGACTCAACCTGTTATCCCAGCACTTTGTGAGGCCAAGGGAGGAGGATCGCTTGAGACCAGGAGTTTGAGACCAGCCTGGGCAACATGGCGAAACCCTGTCTCTACAAAAAACATAAAAATTAGCTAGGCACGGTAGCTAATTTGGGAGGCTGAGATGGGAGGATTGGGAGGTCGAGGCTGCAGTGAGCCATGATCACATCACTGCATTCCAGCCTGGGCAACAGAGTGAACCCTGTGTCAAAAATAAAGCAAAAAATGGACAGTATTTGCATAGCCATGATTTCATTTAATGACTATGTGCCCTAAGTGTGGTCAACAAGGGGGAAAAATGCATCAGAGGCCCAGAGAAATTAGGAAACGAGGTCAAAATCACCCAGCTTGGATACGAAGACAGGTTAGATATGGTCCTAATCCTCTCTCTGAAAAGGCTCACCTGAAAAAGACTAGAACAGACAGACCCTCCTCATGTGTTTGCACTTTCAAGTCCTAGTTCTAAGAAAGGGCAGTAGCAGGTACCTATAGAAAGGGGAGCACTGAGAGAGGGGGCATTCAATTTTCAACTTGAACCCAAGATGATCCCTCAAATCAAGAAGACAGACCCTGCCCTGTTCTGTGCAGGCTAATACACTTGTGATCATTTCCTGAAGTAATCAAGGCCCCCGAAGTCTATAGACTCTATATTCCTCCTCCACACATCAAGGGTCAGAGAAATGTTCCCAAAAAGAGTATTTTGACAATTCATTTGCCCTTTCAAACCTTTGATTCTCACATTCAAAATTGTCTTGAACAAGAATGCTAACAGGTTTTTTTGTTTTTTAAACCATAGACTCTATTTTGAGACAGTAGCAATCATTCCATTCTTGTTTTCAAAGGATGCAACCATGATTTAAATTAGGATTTGAGATTTTCCTGCAATTATGAGTGATCCAAAACTGTGTTACTCTGCTTAATTTTAGGGATCATAAAGCGTAATAATAACAACAGAATGAATAATAATATGGTCACAATATCTTGCTCTGAATGTTACTTCTATGCCTTTAATAGTTATAAACAGATTTCCACAAGTGTAAAACATGAATTCATATATTAGAAATAATGCATATACCTTCTCTATACTTTGCAAGGACTTCAGGTAGCCGCTTGATTTTTCCTTCTTGACTAGGGAGAAAGAAATAGTAAGGCACTGAGAGAGGAGACGCTACCCCACTTAGTGGAAACCGAACACCTGGAATCCGGCCCCAGGTCTGAATGGAGAACAGCTCTAGAAAAAGCCTGCAGCTCAGGAGGGGTATCTCTCAGAAGCCAACAGAGAAGTTTTCTCCCTGGGATTCTCACTGTTACCACACATGCAATTCTCAGAGGAATGCTGTTCCCATGCCAAACCCTGGCAAAAAGTGGAGAAACACCCCTCCTCAGTTTTGGGAAAGCAAGAGCTGCTTCCAGTGGATACAAACCATCCACATCAAGTGACAAAACCAATGAAGCAAAAGGCTTTGCCACCTTAGTTTCTCTTATTGTCAATTTATCATTTCCTGATATTTGGCTGACGAAAGGAAATTTACTAAATAGTTTAGAAGAAAACAGGGGGGTAATGATTACAGAAGATGCAAGCAGCAGACAAATAGCACCAGAAATCAGGTCTTTGGCAACCCTGGCCCGCTGCTCTCTGGCCCCAAAGGCAGGTCATTGCTTGTGCTTTTTTCCCACCTAGGTCTCCCAGACTTCTGGGACAGGCATCACCACTGGAGATATGCTGATGGCCCCTCAAGTGAGCCAGCCCCACCCACCTGATTCAAGATCAGGAAGTAGCCTGCATATGCATGTGTGCACACATTCACATGTGCACACTCCAATGTCCTCACACCTTCCTGACCACCACTTCCTCCTAATGCACCCTCAAGAGAGTATGTTCCAAGAGTTGGAAACTAGCATCCCTCAGTTGCTCTTTTCTGCTCAGGTGGTCAAACGGCTGAAAACTATGGAACACACCTATTCCAGGCTTCCCAACAAAAGAGGCACTGTCCTTCCTCTGAGCCAGGTCACAATGAGGTCACCTTCATCAGTTTTGTTTCATAGCCAGAATCCACTGCATCCTCTAGTTAGATATCATCTGCACTTTACTGCTATATGCTTTATATCTTGGCTTCTTCCAAAAGTAATCTAAGGCCTTTTATAGAACAAAACCATATACCTTGAGAAAGGTGGTGCAGTTTGAAAGCCCCAAGGGTTTCTTCTTATATTAAGACAAAAAGTTGTTTTCTTATTCACTATTTTCTTTGATGGAGAGATGAAGAAAAAAACTGCACAAGCCCACACATTCTGATCCATGCATCCTTTATTCCATTACCAACCACTGTGCTGCATCCAAGCAACAGTACACAAACTGGCAATCAACCGCAGTCCAGTTGTACAACGATCTGAGGCTTATAGTACATTTAAGGCTTTTAAATTTGGAAAAAAAATTAAAACCAAAGAACCCCCAAATCCAAACCCCTAACCAATACAAGTAGTATAGCAATGTTAAGCATCTTCTATTTCTGATGCTTATTTGGCGCAACTCCAGTGTCAAAACCCAAATAATTCCTAAACTAAAAAGATTAGTTTAGTGAAATTTTAATTACATAAATTCTTCAAAGCATAAACTTGGAATTTTTGTCTTGGAAATGTTATAAAATTTTTAATAGCAAAACATAGGAATAAAAACATATTAACAAAATGTATTCAATCATTTACATTACAAACAAGGAATTTGCAGTTCATTGTTGTAGCCTGACAAAAGAAATCATATCTACCATTAAGAATCTATGCACAATGTGATTGCAAATATGTACAGTACTTTAAAAAAGCCTACAAGGAGGACTTTACAGAAGGAAAGTCGGCTAGGCTCTTTGTTAAACCAACCGGACCATCAAAATATTAAAACTCTGTTGGCTAGTAATAAATTTACACTTAAAAAAACCCCTAGTTTCTTTTTGTTTAAGAATAATCCAGTTATATTTATATGGTTACAGTTGATGAAGCTGTACATGATAGTTCCAGTGAATTACCCTTCAGTTCATTTGTCCAGGGAAAGATCAGCATGTTAACAAAAAATAATAAAGGAATTTTCACCACACTAGCTTTCCAGTTACACTATCACAGCTTCACAAATGGATTGAATCCATGGATCCAGTGGCAGAAAGAGAGCTGCATGTCAAATACTGAGAACATTGGTGGAGACAGGGGCGAGTTCTGCATGAATGTCAGAAATGATGGGTAAGGTTGAGAAACAGATGCGAGGCTACTTTATACAGCACTAGAAAATTGTCCTTACATTCAGCTCTCATTCCCATTCCTGTAAGGTAATGAAGCTGGGAATCACGACTGTTCAGTTTAAAGTGTTGTGTGAATTAGCAGAACAACCTCTAGATACAAAAGACTGAGATTTCATCAGCTCTTTGATTAGAACACCCTAAAGGTTGGGCACTTCTTCATGGTTATCAAGCCTTTACAGCTACCCAGTTAAAGCATGTGCAAAACAGAGGACTCTTCTGTTCACAGTAAATGAGGTAAGATCAAGTTGCTGTCTTCAGGAATTAGGAAGTTCGTGAGATATGAACTGTTTTAGTCTTTCTAGGTATTGTGCATAAAGCTCTATGTCATTATGCCCAGCCCCTTCAACCCAGAGGGGCTCCACGGCTCGGGGACAGCGCTCGTACATGGCTAGGCCATGGGAGAAATCGATGACTTCATCTTCTGTACCGTGAATGACCAACACAGGAGAGGTGACTTTAGATATCTTGTCAATGCTGCAAAACGGAAAGGGGGGAGGCAGAAAAAGAACTCTATTAGTTATGCTCACAGATAATACACATCACATTTAATGATGATAAGTCAATAAATCTCCACAGGCAGGGAAATAACACAGTGGGTTTTTTTTGTTTTTTGTTTTTTTAAATTAAGAACTTTATCTTTTAAAGCAGTTTTAGGTTCACGGCAAAACTGAGAGGAAGGTACAGAGATTTCCCAGATACCTCCTTGTCCCCACACATGCACAGCCTCCCCCATTATCAATATCCCCTACCACAGCAGTACATTCGATGAACCTACATTAACGTATTATAACAGTTTGGCTTTTTCTTGCTTTATTTTTTTTTCTGGTAATTAATTTTTTTTTTCTTAAATCAACTTTGCATTTTAGAGTAATTTTGAACTTGCAGGAAAGGTGTAAAGATAATACAGTGTATACAAAAATCAGCCGGGCCATGGTGGCGCATGCCTGCAATCTCAGCTACTCAGAGGACTGAGGTAGGAGGATTGCTTGAACTGGGAGCGGGAGGTTGCAGTGAGCTGAGATGGTGCCACTGCACTCCAGCCTGGGCAGCAGACTGAGACTGTCTCAAAAAAAAAAAAAAAGAAAGATAATACAGTCCCCCTACATACTCCTAACCCATTTCCTATAAGGTTAACATTGTACATTACCGTGATACATCTGTCAAAACTAAAACACCCACATTGGTGCATTACTATGAACTAAACTCCAGACTTTATTTGGATTTCACTAGTTTTTCCACTAATGTCCTTTTTCTGTTCCAGGATCCAAACAAGAATAGCACACCGCATTTGGCTGTTGTATTTGTTAAAGTATTTTATTAAAGACAGAACTCTTCAGAGCATCAGACTAGCAAACCAGTAACTACTATTTTTTACATATTAATTTTTATATTATTTTTAGATTTTTAAATATTTATATATTATTTTATATATTATTTTTCAAGAGAATTTTAAAAAGGGCCAGAACTTAACATATCAAATGAATGTCTCTTTGGAAAGCTGGACACTTAATCTGCTGCCACTCAAGTCTTCAGAATTCTGTTTTGAGAGCTACCATCAGATTTGACTCAAAGATACACACCCCATTTCATAAAAGCAAGCGCCTCATTTTAAAAAATAAAAACTGTACTATTTAGCTTGAAAACTTAATGTAATGCCTAGATTTTATTCCAAATGACTTCTCTACAAAAATCAAATCTACTCTCAAAGGATGAATATTTGAGGAGCTTTAAAATAATATGCTTCAGGCTGTGAAAGCACATCCCAAAGAGGAATCCAAAAAACTTCAAGCACTGGTTGAGCTGGGTGTGTAGGAGACTTCTCTGATGGGGATAACAGTCATTTCATCCACAAAGAAACCAAGAGAAATGGCTCTCTCTCCATTCTGTCCTGCCAAAGGGTCTCTTATAGTTTACTTCTCTTTCCATATTTGATCCTAGTCGAAGTTACAAAAGGATACCAATTTGTACTATTTGTGGGAATCTTTTTGTTAAAAAGTAACAGCTAACATTTTTTAAACATTTACCATAGCCAGGTGCTTTGCACTTAACACACAAAATCTCATTTAATATTCAATGAAACAGAGTGAGAAAGGAATGACCACCTCTGTTTTAATCAAGGAGGAGACTGAAGCTCAGAGAGATTATTAAATAACAGGAATGAGGTCGTGGAGACAATAAAGAGCTCTAACATCAATTACATATTCCAAAGATCTACAAACAACTGTCATCTAGCCTTTATTAAAAACTTAGGGAGCCGCAGACCACTTCAAGACATCCCAGAAAGATTGCAAAACCTCATCAGCCATGTAATTTGCAAAGATCAGAGCCACTGTGGCAGTATTCAATTATACACATTAGAAATTTTATTTGGAAACCTGTTTTCCCTCTATATTTAATTTTAAAGTGACTTCCTTAGAGAGTTCAATTATACTCAATTAAAAAGATATTTACTCAACAGTTACAATGGGCCTGGGACTATGCTCCACACTGCACAGTTTAAGAGACTCTCCACTGCCTGGAGGGTATATTTAAAGTTGAATGCCATCATCTCATCCCAAGCGTAAAGGAGGTTAAAAAAAAAACTATAAATGAAATAATAATCTGGATTCCTTTTCCTTTTTTTAAATTTGTTTTAATATGAAAAGGAAATATGAAAGTATCCTCCTTTAAGGAGAGGGACACATGATTCTGCCACTTGGCAGCAACGGACATATTAAGAAAATGCTTACCAAATTCAAATTCAATTCATGATGAAAGTCAATGCAACCATTAATGGTTTGAAATCTATCATATTAATAATTTACGGCATTACCTATGAGGATTTGTCTCGTTTGTTGTCTCCAATCACTAGCCTTTTAAAAAAAATTTTTAAGAGACAGGTTCTTGCTCTGTTGCCCAAGCTGGAGTGCAGTAGTGTAATCCTAGCTCAACGCCACCTCAAAGTCCTGGGCTCAAGGAATCTTCCCACCCCAGCCTCCTGAGGAGCTGGGACTATAGATGTGCACCACTATGGCTGGCTAACTTTTTAATTTGTTCTGTAGTGACAGGATCCTGTGGTGTTTCCCAGGTTGGTCTTGTACTCCTGGCCTCAAGTGATACTCTGGCCTTGGCCTCAAAAAGTGCTGGCAGTACAGGTATAAGCCACTGTGCCTGTCCTCCAATTACTGACCTTAATTCAATAAATTACTTAACCTCTCGTTTCCTCATCTGTAAAATGAGCATAGTAATTGGACAAACATCTTTATTTATTTATTTTTTTTGGAGACAGAGTCTTGCTCTGTCACCTAGGTTGGAGTGAAGTGGCGTGATCTGGGCTCACTGCAACCTCCGCCTCCTGGGTTCAAGCGATTCTCATGCCTCAGCCTCCCCAGTAGCTGGGATTACAGGCATACACCACCAAGCTCGTCTAATTTTTTTTTTTTTTTTTTTTTTAGTAGAGACAGGGTTTTGCCATGCTACCCAGGCTGGTTTCGAACTCCTGAATTCAGGCAATCCGCCCTCCTTGGCCTCCCAAAGTGCTGGGATTACAGGCATGAGCAACCTTGCCCGGCTGACAAACTTCTTAAGACTCTTATAAAGATGAAGGGGGACCATGAACATGAAATGCATAGCCCAATACCTGCTATACCAGATAAACTCAGATAAGATTAATTGCTAATTTGTTATTAATCATTTGCAATTTGTTGGCATGGCTGTATTTTAAGGTACATGCCAATTTAAGAGCCAGGGGGAAAAAATAAAACAAAAAACACCTATTAGTTTTGTTGCCAGGGTAACTCCGGGCATTGCTTCCCACAGACATGCTAAGTATCTGTCTTTCAGCAAACTGGCCTCTCATTACCAATTCAGCACAACTAAGGCCACATTTGAGAGGCACATTAGCCCTACTTAGCATTCCCAGCCACGCCATTAGAAATTTGCAGTGCAACTTTCCCATGAAGCTGAATCTCATTGAATCCTGGTACAAACTGCATAAAACTGAAGTTCACCCAAGGTGTTAACAGAAGGTTCCTTTCTGTGAAAGGAGCCAGTCTGTACAATAGATGTTTATGTAACCAAACGATGATCTTTTATTTTATTTTTCCAGTAATAGCAGGATGAAAGCAATTAACAGGTCAATCAAAAACCCTAAAACTGTGTTTTCTTTCTGCTGGGGTTTTTCTATAAAATGGCAACATGAGCTGGGCCAGTCCTGGGGTAACTATCCTAGGCCGCTTTAGCAAGGACTGTGGGAAAAGCTTAAGGGGCAAAATATTTTGTATTAAAAACACTTTCCTCATGCAGGCAACTCTGCAGGGGTGAGATCTTCTGGTCAAAGTGGTAGAGCAGAATGGGGGTGGCAGGTGAGCTTGTTCATTTATACCATTCCTGTGGCTATTTACCGAAGATCAAAGCCTGGCTTGTCAACTAACTCACTTTGCCTTTATTCTTCTATTTACAAAGATTAACTGAGCATGGTACCTTTTTCCTTACCTGTACTGTCCAACTGAAAAAGTAAGATAAATTTCAAAACTGTGCTTGCTTGAAGTTTTTGAGCATCTGTACCACTAGTTACCCCATCACACATATTGTATACAGCTCATAATTCAATAAGATGTCTCTGAATGAATGAGTGCTGAACTGTAAGTTCCTTTAGGATGTATGGGTGCTGCTAAAAATCCTGTGTATCAGAGCTGAATCAATTAACCCTAGGTGTCAGTATACTCAAGGTCCTTATACATCATCTGGGAGATTTTCACTAGTGAGTCAGGCCTGGGAGGATAAAATCTCTGGACAGTGTGTGTCATATTTGCTTCCACATGCCCTGTGGCACCAAGCACAGGGTCTGACGTATGGCTCCATTCAATAAATATTTACACAGCTAATGGGAGCATCAGATGTGAACACGGCCACTGGCTGACTTACCACTTGTTGGACAAGCATGAACTTACCTGGGGAAAGCATCAAAGCAGTATGTTTTTCTGGTATCCGGAAAAGCCACACGCAAACCAGACATCAGAGGGGAATGGAGAATTACCGCTGCGCATTCATACCTCGAGGCCAAGTCTACCGTGGGGACAGTCCCAATGCTCTGACCATAGAGGATAATGTTCTCGGGACTCACGCCATACCTCGAGAAATCAGAGGTTGTATGCCATTAACTAAGGTATGAAGAAAGAGATAAAGAGACAGAGAAATCCGTATCTTAAACCCATGAAATTCCCACATTCACCAGCTTAAAACCATATCATCTAACTTGTACACTTTAATTTAAGATGAATGTGAGCTTGACAAAAACAAATGTTAGAGGCCTGTTTTGGTACTAAGTGACTATGATTCTGTCTTCCACAACATTTGCAAAAAACAATAAACATGATATTATTTTTCTGGCTAATTAAATATATGCTTTATAAATTTCATTTCAGTAGCTACAGAGATGGTCATCTGATTTCCTATTATTCTCCCTTTATATTTTCTTTGCTAATCATAAGCATACTTCTGAAGTAAAAACAAAAGCAGTTTTGGCAAATTGCAATATTAAAAACTCGAAGCAAAGTTTTCATGATACAAAATATATTAACACTTATCAGAAAAAGATTTACTCGGAGACAATTAGTTTGAAGATAATTATATTTTCTTTAGTCTCTCTCAGGGTTAAACCCTTCCAAGTCTTTCAATCCATCAGTGGGTTCCGATCCATTCTCTTCAAATTGTTAGCTAAATAAAGGGCTGTGTGGAATACAGGCTTCATTTCCCAGCCTCCCTTGCAGCCTGGTGTGTACAGAGACCTAAGTTCCAGCCAACTGCATGTCAGCAGAAGTGACATGAGCAACTCCCAGGTCATGCTTTAAAGCAAATGGTGTGCTTTTGCCATCCCTTCCGCTTTCCTGGAGATGGCAAGTGGATCACAGTGAGCCACCTCAGCCCATGCAGAAAGATGCGGCACCCTAGATATGGTGGCGGAATAAAATAGAAGGAACCCGGGAAAATACATGCTCTCTTACTATCCTACAAAGGATATCCAGAATATCTAAAGAGTGCTTAGAAATGAAAAAGAAAAAGACAAATAGGTGAAAGAAATGAAGATGAATGCCTAATACACACATAGAAAAATGCGAAATAATTTCACTAGAACATGAAGATGCAAATTAAATCCATGAGTTATTATTTTATACCCAAACGATAGGCAAAAATGAAGAAGCCAGAAAATGTTGAAAGATGGCAAGGACATAGAAAAGTGGAACGCTGTTACTTTGTAAATTAGTACAAGCACTTGGGAAAACAATTCAACATTATCTGGAAAAGTTGAAGCCAGTGGGCCAACAATTCTCCTTTTCGGAATAAATACGTATTGTAGCTTACAGGACAATATGAAATGCTTTCTGATAACAGCCTTCAGTGAAAAGAACTATTAATCCACAGCTGATGGAAATGGCAGGATTTCAGCCCAACTTCCTCCCCTCCAAGCTCCATGAAACTCCATAGAAAAATGGAGGCCCTAAAGAAAGAATTTAGGGCATTGGAATGTGCTTTATGCACAGCACCACACCTGGGCCATGCCATGAAGACAGGAATTAAACACATGGAGGTAAGAAGGACTTTCTATGGGAGATGTGCAACACGTACCCAATGCAGCAGCAGGAAAGCAACGAGTTGGCCGGCAGGGGATGTGCTAGGATAGCGTGAATTGGAAACTAAAGGGTTATGGGCTGTCCTGGAGATGAGGGCCATTGGAGTGTCCAAGGGCGAGGTGACAATGGCAGGCAGGAGATGACAGCATGAAAAGGAAGCTGGGAGATCTGGCAGGGGACTATTAAGAATCATGCAGAAGACAGGAAATAAAAGATTGTAACAAAAACAGCATCCATCCTCCATTTCTAAAGTGAAATGTCTGTGTGGTCCTGCAACTTGACACCATCCAATAAGACGGTGTCTATGGAAGAGGCTCCCAGATGCGGGTTTTGCCTGGCATTCTTGCCTGGGGCTTCCTTCCCGTTGGCGTAACAGGTTATTAAAAAATGGTCAGCACGGGCACTTTTGGTGGGGAGGTTTGAGGAAACAACTGACAGAGCAGCATCCTGTGCTCAAATCCACATCAGCGACCATGGATTTACAAACACAGAGCACCCTCCATGAGGACTAAATGGGGAGAGGGGTCAGAAAGGAACACTGTTCTCACGTCTCAATGCTGAAGGTGAGCTGTCCCAGGGATCTCCCCAGCAGCAACTGCCACCAAGATCCTTCTTTCATGGACTGGGAGAGCTGTTTCAGCAGGAGTTTTTCATCTAAAGTCCAGGGAGTCTTTGGGGAGAGCATAAATAACATCAGGGGTTTCCTCCTCCCTCCACAATTTTCACCAGATTTTCAAAGTGGTCTATGACCCCAAAAAGTGTATGGACCATGAGATCCTGCATTACAGGGAGTCTGCAGGCACACACAGAGAGAGAGAGCCTCCAATTTTCACATTTGGGGATGAGTTCTTTCCACAATGACCACTCTTGTGGACAGGCCATTCATTTTGCTATCAATTGTTTTTAAAAATCATAAATCAAAGAAAATATAAGAGGAGGAGAGAAGTGAAAACTGAAGGCAGTTAATAAATGATGCACAGAAGACTAAGAGATGATCAATACTGAATATCAAAAATAAAGTAAAAGACTCCCAGGTAAAAATGGCAGCCAGACTAGCCCTTACCTTCTTTGATAAGATCTGGTCTGAGACGATTATATAGGATAACATTATCACAGTTATGAGGAAGTGTTAATTTTACTTCTTATGACAAGTCCAACATATGTTTTCAAAATCCTGTCTTCTATATAACAAGCCACGGGAACTTACAAGCTCAGAGGTTGCACTGAATAAAAGAAGGAACAGGCACAGACCCAAGAGGCATAGCCCAGGAGACGAGGCAGAGGGAAGCACCCTGGCCATCACGCAGGCAGCTCTTTCTCCTGTCAATGTCCTGGACCAGCCATCCTCAGAGATCACAGCCTTCTTTAAATGCCTTCTGGAGAAGCTAGAGCTATTGTGCTTGAGGACACTCAGTTCCTAGCCTTCGGGTCTCAGCACTAGGACACACCCAGTACCAGTCTCTACAAAGCCCACCTTTGATTCTAATAGACTCACATCCTTTGTGACAACCAACTCAAAGTTTCACTGAAAAGTCACCAGGTAAAACACAAAAAGCACTAGTCATAAAGAAAAAAACAAGACAGAAAGTATTACACTAAAATCAAGAACTTCCGGTCATCAGAAGACACCCATAAGGAAGTAAAAGGGCAAGCCACCAAGTGGGAAAAGATACTTGCTACAGAGTCTAAATCTAGCATATATAAATAACTACTACAAATCAATAAGACAACTGCCTAAACAAGAAAAACAGAATTTTACAAAATGAGAAAAAAAAAGAGGGGAGGGAAAGACAGAGAAAGAGAAAAAAAGAGAAGAGTTATTCAACTTTATTAGTAAAAAGGAAAATGCAAATTAAAATAATCATGTGATACTCTACACATTTATCAGACTGACAAAAATTCAAAAGCCTAACAATATTAAGTGTTGGCAAGGATGCATGCAAGAATGCTCATTCACTGTTGATGGGGGTTTATGTTGATAGAATCAGTTTAGAAAAAGTTTGGCAATATGAAGTGACATGATTTTATTAGCACATACCCAGGGACCTAGCAATTCTACTCCAAGATAAATTCAACACACAAATAAATGCTTACATATACCGGAAATACATACTAGACTTGAGTGCATGCCTACACAGTTAGAGACAGCCCTAAGGAATCAACAGCAGAGTGGATGAAGAAACTGTGGTATGGTTGTGCGGCAGAATAAGTACATGGACACTAAAAGATTCATATTTTTATTTCAATAGTTTTGGGGGTACAACCGGTTTTTGGTTATGTGGATAAATTCTTTAGTGGTGATTTCTGAGATTTTGGTGCACCCGTCACCACCAGTGAATCTTAAAGTCATGCTGTTAAGGCTGGGTGCGATGGCTCACACCTGTAATCCCAGCACTTTGGAAGGCCAAGGTGAGAAGACCACTTGAGACCAGAAGTTGGAGACCAGCCTGAGCAAAAAAGCAAGATCCCATCTTCACAAAATGAAAAAAAATTAGCTGGGCAAAGTGGCATCACCTGTAGTTCAAACTACTTGGGAGGCTGAGGTGGCAGGATCACTTGAGCCCAGGAGGTCGAGGCTGCAGTGAGAAGTGTTCGTGATACTGCACTCCAGCCTGGGTGACCATCTTAAAAAAAAATGCTGTTAGGGAAAAGAGGCAGATACAGCAAAACACACACTATGTGACACCATTTACAAAAACTTAAACCTACCAAAATTAAACATTATTGTTTAGGGATGTTAATTGAGTGGTAAGCCTATACAGAAAAGCAAGGAAGTGAATCACTAAAGTCAGGATAGTGATTACAGGCAAAAAGGGAAATGGTCATCACTAGAGAGAAGCATGTCCTTCCTGGGGGTTGTAAATGCTGGGGATAGTCTATGTCACACCACAAGTGTTCCTTTTATAAGTCATTAAGCTGGACATCTGTGTTTTATAAACTTTTATGTATGGCAATTATATTTCATGACAAAAAAATTCTTTAAAAGTTCACCAGATAGCCGGGCGCGGTGGCTCAAGCCTGTAATCCCAGCACTTTGGGAGGCCGAGAGGGGCGGATCACAAGGTCAGGAGATCGAGACCATCCTGGCTAACACGGTGAAACCCCGTCTCTACTAAAAATACAAAAAACTAGCGGGGCGAGGTGGCGGGCGTCCGTAGTCCCAGCTACTCGGGAGGCTGAGGCAGGAGAATGGCGTAAACCCGGGAGGCGGAGTTTGCAGTGAGCTGAGATCCGGCCACTGCACTCCAGCCCGGGTGACAGAGCAAGACTCCGTCTCAAAAAAAAAAAAAAAGAAAGTTCACCAGATACTTCAGATATGGAGACAGCCCTCACAAAACTGTGACAACTCATGGTAGATTTTGTGCTAAAAATAAACCTCATAAGGCAACATCAGATCATTAAAAATGATGTCTCATAAAGAATTAACATGAGGAAACACTCATGTTAATTTTAACAAAAAGCAGCTTACAAAAACAGGGTCACAGTTACATTTCTAAAAAGAAATCTATACATGGAAAAGGGACTTCAAAGCAATACATGAAAATGGTAATAATTGTTTTCTTCAGGTGGTGAGACTGGGTTTTTCTTCTTTCAAATTTTCATTCCTAATTTCCTTTAGTTATTAGGCAGTGACTTGTTGGGAAAAAAGGGAAGCAGCATTGCTGGTCCTTTCTGTGTGGAGTCAGTAGGCATGCTGCTGACTGCCAGTGTTTTTCAAAGGGCTCAGAAAAGAGGAGCGTGCTAGGTCAAACGCTCAGATTTGTTAGTACTGTGTTAAGGACTTTTGTCATTGCTTTTTCCTGTCTTTACTATACTGTTTGACAACACATGAGGAACCAAGGAGGTGGATAATTCTGTGAAAGTATCAGGATTTGTAGTAGAACGGTAAGAGACCTCTGTTCTAACACCGAGTTTTGGCAGATGAGGACAACTCTTTTTACTGTAGCAGTAGGAATTTTTTTTTCTATCAAAGCATTAGACTAGTGACCTCTATGCCAATCGTTCCAAAGTGAGAAGTATCTGAATTACTTGGGAAATTATTATTATCATTATTTATTTACTTTTCATGTAAACACCCTGGCTCCACACTTATAAATTCTGATCCAGAGGGTATGCGGATTCTTCAAACTTAAACACTGACTGACATTGGGCAAAAAGAGTTGGACTAGAGCCTAAGGCCCCTTTAGTTCTCAGGTTAAATTACATAAAAGACACGGGGGAAAAAGAGACAATGAATTAAGTTTGTGTGAAACATAGGTCAGTTTAACATCACAGCTTTAGAAAAAAAATAACAGGATCAAGTGAAAAGTATTTTCTCAAAAACATTAACAGTTCCAAAGTCTAAAGCCTTTATTTTAGAATAAAACAGAAGTTAAACCCTACCAGTCTGGAACAAGGCAGTATTTTTGGAGCAGCCAGAAACAATATAGGCGACACAGAAGATGTATTAATGGCCGGGCACTGTGGCTCATGCCTGTAACTTTGGGATGCTGAGGAGTGCGAAGTGCTTGAGCCCAGGAGTTTGAGGCCAGCCTGGGCAACAAAGTGAAACTGTATATCTGCCAAAAATACAAAAAAGTAGTTGGGCATGGTGCTGTGCGCCTAGTAGCATCCCTGCTACTAGGGAGACTGAGGTGGGAGGATCACCTGAGCTCATGAAGTTGAGGCTGCAGTGGGCTGAGGTTGCACCACTGCACTCCAGCCTGGGCGATGGCAGTGAGATCTTGTCTCCAAAAAAACACAACAAAATAAAACAAAAAGATGTATTCATGCAGGATTTTTAGCATTTTAAATTATGATTTGCTATTTTGGGGAGTATCACAAGGGGAAAAGGTTAAAAATGATTCCTGTTAGTAAGCATGACCTTTGTGGGAAAAACACAGGGATGGCAGGAACAGTAGCAGGGCCTCTACACAGCACTTTCTACCCCTAAGGCTTTTTTTAAAAGTAAACGTTCCTGCTCCCCAAATACAAATACACAGCTGGTAGCGGGTGAGTGTGGATCTAGAGGCCCTGGGGGTACTCCTCCACAGACTACACCAGGCCAGACCATTCTCCTTCCCCTGCCCATTTGCCCCTGCTTCCTGGCATTGTTGAAGACATGTTGGTTCTTTTTAACAAGGGTTAACCTTCCACTTGAGCGCCGGATTCTTACCCCTCTCAAACCTTGAAGAATCTCCTCCCTGACCCCGTAAAATTTCAATCTTTATTCTCTCAATGCCACAGATATATCCAAGTTTCTGGATCTAAGAAAGGACCTGTCTTCATCAGCACTCTGTGCTTGAGGCCACAGCCCCATCTCTTACCTCCATTTCCCCACCCTCCCACCCACTCAACCCTAAGCCCTCTGAAACCTGCCTTCTGCTCCTAAGAAGTCTTGCAAATGACTATCAGAAGTACCAAACCCAAATGCTTTTTCTCACCTCTCATCCAGTTCAACTTCTTGGCAGTTCACATTAATGATGCCTTCCTTCTTAAAACCCATTCCTAAGCTTCTGAGACACTGAGTCACTTTTGGTTCCTCCTCCTACCCTTGCCACAAATGGGCCTGGCCTACTACTGGCTCATCTTCCCCAAGCTCTAGTCTTACTATCACACTCTTACATTTTCTCTCCTACAATCTCATTTAACCCCAGGACTTCAACTAGCAGTTCTTTGCTGGCCTGATGGCTAATTTTATGTATCAACTAGATTGGGATAAGGGATGCCCAGACATCTGGTAAAATATTATTTCTGGGTGTGTCTGTGAGGGTGCTTCTGGAAGAGACTAATGTTAAATCAGTAGACTGGGTAAAGAAAGCATCATCTAATCCACTGAGGGCCCAGATAGAACAAAAAGGTGGACAATAGGAAAATTATCTTTCTCTTCTTGAGCTGGGACATCGATCTCCTGCCCTTGGACACCAGAGCTTCTGGTTCTAAGACCTTCAGACTTCAGGACATACACTTGTATCCTTCCCCTGCCTACCCGCACTCCCCTGGCAAGATTCTCAGGCCTTTGGCCTCCAAGTGGGAATGCTGCATCATCAGCTCCTCCTGGTCCTCAGGCCTTTGGACTGGGCCTGAATTACATCACTGGCTTTCCTGGGTCTCCAGCTTGCAGATGGGAGATTATGAACTTGGCCTCCATAATCATGTGAGGCAACTCCCATAAAAAATCTCCTCTTACATGTCTATATAGAGTCCTCCCACCAGATTCATGGTTTTGCTTTTCACAGTTTCTATTACCTACAGTTCAACTGCAGTCTGAAAATATTACATAGAAAATTCCAGAAATAAACAATTCCTAATTCTGAGCAGCATGATGGAATCTCACATTGTCCCATTTCGTCCCAGCTGGGATGTGAACCCTCCCTTTGTCCAGCATACAGAGTCTACACTACCTGCCCATTAGTCACTTAGTAGCTGGCTGGGTTATCAGATCAATTGTCATAGTATTGCAGACTTGTGTTCAAGTAACCCTCATTTTACTTAAGGAGGGCTCCAAAGCACAAGAGAGGCGATGCTGGCAATTCATATATACCAAAAAGAAGTTGCAACATGCTTCCTTTAAATGCATAGGAAGTTCTCAACTTAATAAGAAAAAAGGAAACTGTTGCCAAAGTTGGTAAGATCTACAGTTAAGAACAAATCTTCTACTTGTGAAATTATGAAGAAAAAAAATTGTGCTAGTTTTGCTGAATGTACAGGGCTCAGGACTATCCTCAGTTTCAGGTATCCACTGGGAGTCTTCATCTTTTTTTTTTTTTTTTTTTCCTGAGACAGTGTCTTGCTCTGTCACCCAGCCTGGAGTGCAGTGGCACGATCTTGGCTCACTGCAAGGTCTGCTTCCTGGGTTCACGCCATTCTCCTGCCTCAGCCTCCCGAGTGGCTGGGACTACAGGCACCCACCACCATGCCTGGCTATTTTTTTTTTTTTTTGTATTTTTATTAGAGGTGGGGTTTCACCATGTTAGCCAGGATGGTCTCGATCTCCTGACCTTGTGATTCGCCCACCCTGGCCTCCCAAAGCGCTGGGATTACAGGCGTGAGCCACCGCGCCCAGCTCATCTTTTTTAATGCATCAAAACAACAGCTGCTGGGCATCTCTCTTGGACCAGACATGGAACCTTTAGAGGACAGAAAGATGAATGGAATATGTTTGGTGGTCTTCAGGAACTGAGTCTAACTGGGGAGCCAACACATACACCTAAAAGGGGAGCACAAGCAGAAGCAAGGTTATATGTAAGGTCAGTAATTCAGACATGGATGTCACGGCAGATGAAGAAAGAGGATCAAGACCAGGAAGGGTACAAGCTATGTAGGCAACGGCAATGTCTGCTCTTGGTCAACTACTAATCTGTTTCCACGTCCACTAAACATGTGTTTTCGTCAGATTCTCCCTAGACTTCATGAAATCTGTGGTCCTGACTTAAATGTGTAAGTAGATATTTTCTACACACTCTTCTCCAGGGAAAGGTCATTCTCATCAGTGAGAATAAACATATTCACTTTACAACAGAGTCTCAAGGTAGAGTGTCATCATATTTTGACAAGATGAGTCTAGGACCGTACAGCTGGCCCTTGGGTCCCATAGCAGGTTCTGACACTGAAATCTGACTGAAGAGCTCAGCCTTATGTAGAAGGACTGGAATTAGGACAAAATGTCTTGATATTAATGATGAGAATGCTGAGGCAGTAGAAGAACCATCATGACCTGTATCCCCTCACATTTCTTACAGGCCAGAATTCTGATCCGTATGTCTCTGTACCTGAGCACAGTCCATCACCTTCAGCCCTTGGTGTTATAAACCCCAGAATCCTTTGACCTCTTGACCATTCTACTTTGGCCAACTCCCAGTCCTGGGAGCTGGCTTAGGTAAGGGGATTTGCCAGAGGGAAAAGGCAGGAAGGCAGACAGTTGATGTGTTCTCCTACGAATGAAACCACAGGCCCATCCAAATGACCAAGGCAGTGAGTACAGCTTCTTTACTCTAAGGAACTCAAGATATAGCTCAGAAGGATACTAACATGGCAGCAACAGGCAGTGTCCTGACGAAAAGTGGAAGACCAGCAGGGAGAAGTCACAAAAAACTAAGTAATGAGGTCAAGTCTACTACAGGTCTGAGCAGGTGGCAAGATTAAAGCCGTTGGACATAGTATCAAGGGCTTAGTTAAGCAATAGAATCAGGAAGTCGGCATGTGTGGAAAGGACAGGGCAAGAAAACAAAACAAATGAAAACAAACCCAGGCATTGACTGGGCAGCAGGGATTAGGAAGTCAGATGGGGAGCTAGTGCAGCCCCAAGCTCAGAACACACAAAGCATCTACAGAATAGATGTGTGACACTGGAGGTTTAAAAAGAAAGACGAACAGGCCAACAGGGAAAAGACTTGAGTTAGGGAGGAGAACTCAGACAACAGCCCACCTGTAAATTCAAATACCCAAATGACACAGAGCAATGGGGGCTGTATTGGCCCACTTTGTGTTGCTATAAAGGAATACTTGAGACTGAGTAATTTATAAAGAACAGAAGTTTATTTGGCTCATGGTTCTGCAGGTTGTACAAGCATGGGATCAGTACTTCCTCCACTTCTGGTGAGGCTTCAGGAAGCTTTTTTCATAGATGGTGAAGGCGGAAGTAGGGTGTCACATGGTGGGGGAGAGAGTAAGAGAGATGTCAGGTTCTTTCTAAGCAACCAGCTCTCATATGAACTAATATAATAGAGAGAGAACTCATTACTATGGGGAGGGCACCAAGCCATTCATGAGGGATCCACCCCCATGACCCAAACAGCTCCCAACAGACCCCGCCTCCAACACTGGGGATCACATTTCAACATGAGATTTGGAGGGGACAAATATTTAAACCATATCAGGGGCAAAATCTGGAAGGATTCTGATTTAAAATACATATAAAACAGAAAATTCAACATGTAGGGCAGTAGCTAAGGCATGAACCTGGCAGTCAGGATGAAAGAACCCCTGTGAGTTCAGGGGCCAAGGGAGGCTTCTCTACCTTTGAAGGGATGAGGTGAAGAACAAAGTATTTTCTGCATCAGAGAAAGGTTCTTAATAAACATCTGCTATTGACTACGCCATGTCATTCTGAAAATGTTCTTCTCTGGTACCCTCAGCACCACATTAGCTAGATGTCCCCTGCTCTTTCTAGGCACGCTTCTGTTTCCTTTAGTCACTACTCTTTCTTCTCCCATACAAAAGTGGGCATCCCTCAAAGCTCAGTCCTCACCCCTTTCTGGCATCTTTTATCTTCAAATTGATTTCCTTGTATTAATAGAACTTGTTCAATGCCAGCACCTACCACAGTGGCTGACATATGGTAGTTATATGATAAATATTTGTTAAACGAATAAATGGGTGGCCAGAGTCTCTAAAGTTTGTTCATTTGCCCCCAGTATTTCATCTGAACCCTAGCCTCCCCACCCTTCCTTTCTTTTGATGCTTCTTCCTGAGCACCCCATCACTTCACATGTAACATCTCCCAAACTTGACTCTTCATATTCGTTCCCCAATCCTTCTGTTTCTATCAGTCACCACACCCTATATCTGATGGGCTTGGGAACTAGGATGAATTTTTCACCTTTCCCTCCCCTTCGTCTCTCACACACTTATAGTCACTAGTCCCACCATTCCTATATTTGAGATGTTTTACAGACCCATCGTTTTTCTGACACCACTTCTGTTGCTTTGTGGTGGGCTACAAATGGCAGCATCTTTTGGACAATTAATCAGGGTCTGCCTTCTGTTTGGTGTGTGAACGTGCACAGTTTGCCCAGTGATGAACATCTCCATCCAGGTACCCAGAGTCTGTTACCCAGAGTCTTTCTGGAAACCTTACTTTTGCTGCCTGTACATCCCTCTCCATTGTGCTCAGACTGCCCCAGAGGGACCTTGGCTGCTCAAACTACCCACCTGTTTTGTCCCATCCTGTTGGTTTCTGTGTGTCAGCTTACAGTTGAGAAGGAAGCAGGTGTCACGGTTCTTGATTACTGACCTGCTGTCAATCCATCGCTGTACCCTGACTCATGCTAACAGCATACACTCTGACAACCTACCAGCTTCCATCCCAGCTTCTCCCTTTTTCCCAGGCAGAACCTGGGAATCCCCCAGGCATAATTAATGCCCACACCTGACTTCTCTTCTCTCCCAGACGGTTTTTCCTTCAAATTCTATCTATATAAACTGCCCCACTCATGTCACTCCCCACTCCAATCCATCCTTCCCAACAGATATATCTTCCTTGAAAACAGAAAAAGACAAAAACAAAAAACAAAAAACAAAAAACAAACTTTTGTTATGCTACTTTGTTCATCAAACTCTTTAGGCAATCACTATGCTTAGGATAAAAGTCCATGTCCAAAATCTAGTCCCGTCCAACTATTCCAACCTTTTCTTTTCTCTCCAGGCAGCCCTTCTGATCCTGTGGCTCAGGCTCTTCCCTCACTGGCTCATAAACACCCCATGCCCAGAATGTTCTCCCTCTTTGTCATCACCTGGACAACTCTGGGGTCCTTCGGGTCCATTCCGGTCCTACCTCGTCCCTTCACATTTCCTGACTCCTCCAGTCTACAGACAGAATTTTCTTTCCTGAGCCATCCACTCAGATGCTTAATGACAGGAAGGTGGTTGTGATTAACTGTACCATGGCATGCCCTACACTGCCAATAATGATGTAAGCTCCACAAGGGTAGATAAAACTGTATCTCTCTTTGGGCAAGTTAACAATTTCTAGGCTCAGGGATCAGCGAGTTTGGAGGCACCATTTGCTTTGAACAGAATGTGATTCTAGCCAAAAGCCGTTTTTGAACAAATTAAAATTAAATTTCAGACACAGTCATCATTCCAGTGGATATATAATCCATTCAAAGTTTAACATCATCTTGGTGATCTAGACAGGAACAGAATCTCTTGTAGCAAAAACAAAGACCGTAATAATATATTTAGTAACCAAGTAAGCATTAACGTTTTTAAGCATGATACAAGATTTTCTTAAAACAGAGCACAAGAAATTAAAGTCTCCCAATTTTTACCAGGGGGAAGTCACAACCCTGAATCATTACTCTTTGTCACGGGCAGTGTGATGTGTACAGTAATCCCCTTTGCAAGTTTTTGCTCTCAGCCTCTCCCAATGTCTACCGTCCTTTTGCAGTCACAGGCTATGCTGACTACAGGCTGATCAGCACAAATTTAGGTTTCCATTCCCGCTCAGCATATGGGAATGGGACATGCCCCCATGAGCACCCTGAAACTGAGGACTCGGCAGCCATCTCAGGAGCAAGAGGAAGCACTGAGGCAGGAAGTTCCTGCAATGGAGGCTGACAGCACCAAGGAGATGGTGTCTCATGGGAACGATCACTTATAAGGTTAAAATCTGTTTGTTTTTGTTTTAATGTAAGGCTTGCTCTTCCTTCTACAACCATGAACAAGCCTGGCCTCCCTGAGACGCACTGCATCCTGTTTAAGTTAATGGGCCTTGACTTTGTCCTCTGTCAGGAGCTCTCCCATTTATCTTCAGACAAGCACGCTTGGCACAGTTCCACTGACTTTGAAGTCAACATTTTAAATATTTCAGAGCTAGAATTCCTAGTGGAAATATCTTAAGACACAGGACGAAGATAAATACACAAGGTAATGTGAATGTTAACTGAAGGATGAGGTCTGAGGATATTGAGAAATCCTAATAACTTTATAAACTTTAGATAAACATTAAAAAATAAAAAGTAAACTTTAGAGAAAAGCCTCAGAATAAAAAGACTGACTATGTAAGGGACGCAGGTGCATAAACAGGACCTGCCAGAAAACACAGTTGGCCATGGGGAATACTTTTGCCCTCAGGCAAACCTTTTAGCCAAAACTTAACAAACATGCTTTATATATTAATTATGAGGAAGAGGAGGAAAAAAGCATCAATCACCTAAAATATACTTATTTTTCCTTAAAATACACCTTTTTTTGAGGAACTGCCAAAAAAAAAATTTGTAGATTTAGAAAATTGTTTAGCATTATACTATGTAAAATTTCACAAACAGATTTCTATTGGTTGTTCATTCCAACGGTGAAAACAAAGAAAATACATTTTAAAGTATCTGCTGTTTTGGTGCTATTTGAACAAAAATTTAAAGGTTAGCAATGTCTGCTGTATATTTTTTCCTTTTTCCAATTTTTAACTAATTTGATTAAAAGGGACACTTACAAACAGCTCATTATAACCCCTGGAAGTTTCTAAAACCTGGACACAGTCCAGGTATTCTCTCAACAGTGGTTATAAAAGAAAACATACCAAATACAGCATTAAAAGTAGGCTCAGTCCCTTCAAATAACACTGGATGTAAGGAGGGTAAACCATGTGCTCTTGGGTTACAGGTTTTTGGGGAAATAATGAAGGGAATGAGAATCAAACCAAGAAATAACACCAAAATCAAGTATAAATGTAGGCAAAATTAATATTGTGGTCAAGTTCATTGAAGTACAGCAAAGAGAATGATCAAAACGGGGACCTGAAAGTCAGAAAAAGCTTCAGGTAGAAGGTGGAGCTTGCAGCCAATGTCAAAGGAAAGGAGATTTAAAAACATAAAGAAAGCCAATAGCAGCAGGGGAGGCAAGAGTCTTCTGTGAACATGGGACTGGAGCCTACCCTGGCTGGAGGGAGGGTTTGACATTAGGAAGCAGCAGGGGGTAAAAACAAGGAGTAACCAGAGTGTGGAAGGGCTTGGGAATGTACACAAGATCCGACAAAGTGGAGGTGGGCGGCGAGTGTGGCAATGGGAAGGAGGGCGATCGTTGGGAAAACGTGCTTTGCAGAAGAGAGCTGCTTTCATCCCACATGTATGTAGCAGGTAGAGGGGTGCAGGGAGAGATTCAAAGACAATTCTATAGGTAAATGTCGAGAAAACTGGCACAAATTGGGAGGCTGGGAAGGAGATAATAGGTAGAGTTGGATTTTTGTTTGTTTCAGTAGGAAATTAGTTTGGGAATATACTGAGTTTCAGGGAACTTTGGAACATGCTAATAAGCATGGCATAAAAACTCAACCTCTCAGAGTTAATTACAAAGAAAACTCTTCCTGAAACCGTTTGGATATCTATGTTAAGAAAGACTAGTCCCTGAGCTCTCCTCATTCTTTCTCCTGCCACGGTGCAGAGGAAGACAAGTGGCTGGAAGTAGCAGCCTGGGGGATATCTGTCCAGGCAAGGAGACAGGAGCAGAGCAAACAGCAGAGGCTCTGGAAGGCCCAGGTCCCATGCGAGATGATGGTAACACAATGCACAGAATAACAAGGGCATTTTAGGAAAACCTAACTTACAAAAGGGCTTGGCGTGGTGAAATACCTGCTAATCAATGTAGCCTTTCCTAAACCTATTCACTCATTTCAATACCTATCAAGATAAGCTTTATCTAATTTTTGTAAAGCAGCATCCACCATTAATGTACGATGCTTCATTCTATCCTACGTGCTTGAAATTCTTTTCAAACAGTGGTTCAGGGAAGGGCCCTTTGTGTCATGTTGAAATCTACCTTCAAAAGAACATAATACTTTATGGCATTCCAGACTATTCTCTCCTACCATATACCCTCTCTCTGTGCCAAAGCAAAAATAAACAAGACCTGACATAATGACTTCATTTTATTTTTTAAAAATCATCTTTCAGAGGAAAAGTTATAGTCCTAAAAAAATATAAAATTAAATCTCTTTGGATCTGTTACAAGTAAAATAGAACAATTTGCTTGAACTTATCTGAGTATAATTGCGCATGAAACTGTTCTAATAATAATGGAGATTCTTTTGGTGTTCTGTAATTATTTAACATGTTGGAAAAGCCAGAAAATGCTGCCTTCTCTCTACAACTGCACAAATATCTGTTGAATGGTTAGAATACTACCTCCTCCACAGGGTATTTGAGCTGATTGCATGAGCTGGCTTATATAAAACATCTAGGCCAGGCGTGGTGGCTCACACCTGTAATCCCAGCACTCTGGGAGGCTGAGGCGGGAGGATCGCTTGAACCCAGGAGTTCAAGACCAGCCTGAGCAACATGGTGAATCCCTATCTCTACCAAAAATACAAAAATTAGTCTGGCATGGTGGTGCACTTCTGTAGCCCCAGCTACTCGAGGGTAAGGTAGCGGGATGGTTTGAGTCTGGGAGGTGGAAGTTGCAATGAGCCAGGATCGTACCACTGCACTCCAGCCTGGGTGACAGAGCCAGACCCTGTCTCATATAAATAAATAAATAAATAACTATTCCACTTCCAAGAAACTCAGCCAAAAGTTAAGGTACAGATTTCATGAATTCTCTATGTTGGGGAAAAAAACTTTAAATATTGAATTTAATTATCAATTTGATTGCCAAGGCTGAAAAATATTTTTTAGAACTAGAAACTCAAGTATCTCATTTCTAATTGTTTTATTTCTTTGTAGGATGAGTTCATACAAGTGCTATAGTGGAGGAGACACAGATGGTTGATTGAGTTTGCCTGCTTGACACTGACTTGCAAATGACTGTGAATCTGAGACAGCAACGCTACATTTAGTTCCTGCACTAAAACTGCTGAGATGTTTGCCAGGAAGTTCTTGGAGAGTGACTTACTAGGGACAGAGAACGTATATGACCTGCTCTGTCTTTCTGGAGCATCCCGCTGCCTCCCAGTCCTTGAACTCTAGGTATGAACACGTGTCCAGGTCTGGGCAATGAGAGTATTGAATCCTCCCGGCCAGAGTGACTGCTTAGGGGATAAGCCTAGGACCCAAGCCTGGTCAATCCCGTCCTCCCTAGGATGTCTGCACCCTCTTCTGCTGAGTCTGGGCCTCCTTGAGAATTACACAAGGAAGAAGGCAAAGCTGAGAGCAAGTGAGCCTGCTTGATGCCATCGTCTGAGGCCCTGCACCCAGACAAGAGAGCTTGGAGTCCTCTCTCTTAATGCTGGGCTAAAACAGGGATTCTGTAAGTAACCTGGAGTATGTGGTCATGACGATGAGGAGGTCGGGGAGAGGGGAGGGAAGGTGGAGATTCGTAGAGGATGTAGAAAGAAGAGTACGCTTCGCAATCAGACAGCACAAGGTCTGAACCCAGCTCTGCTTTGCACCTGTAGCAGCCCTCTCCACGGCCACAGAAGAGTGCAGTAAGGCTTGCCTCTGGGACTGCTGCAAGAATTAAATAAGCAGTGAGTGAAACTGCAAGAATTAAATAAGCAGGCCAGCCTTAATCCTCTCTCCTGTACTTGTAGTCCTTCCCCCATCCAGGCCACTTTCCTGTTTCCATAAACAGTGAGGCCTAGGAAGAGTTAAATACAGCTCCAGGACACCACAAGGCCACATGTGAACTGAAACCTGAATGCTGGCCCACTTATTCCATCAGCTCCAGCTCAGCACTGCCCACTCATGCTGTTTATTCCCTTAAATGTGTTTTACAAACATTCAAAATGGAAGTGTGTTAAACAGACACTCTCCACTGGGCAGACCCCATGAAGCAGCTGAAGCAGCCCTTTGGCCCCTCCTTGATGTCATCTTCAGTTCTGTTCTCCTGGACCTAATCCTCTCTTTGTGCCTGTCTTACCTTCTTTTTTCCTTGTATTTCCTACTTTCCATTTTGCAACCAGAAACCTTCCATCCCCCTACCCCGTCCTTTTTAAAAGCTTAGAAAGTTCACAGCATCAATTGGGGAAACATACCAAATACAGGATAGAAATGAAATGGCCCTTAGAGAATCACACAGATGGTCCACTTTATTTCACAGAGAAGGAAACTAAAGCTTTCAGAGAGATTACTGACTTAACTCAGAATGGAAATTGCCAAGAGAGCTGCCTGCAATAAGCCTATCAGAATCTGGGATATGGACTAAACATGGAGAAGCACAGTGAACCCTGCGAATTAAAGAAGCTGGCAGAAGCATCGCTGAATTGAGGTAGTTAGCACAGCTTCTGCATTAGGCACAACTGTCTGAATTCCACCACTGCAGCTAACAAGTCTGGGGCAAGTGGTCCAATCCTGCTCTGGGTGTCCATTCTCTCGTGTGTAAAATGGGGCTCCAAACTAACAAAGCTGGTGCGCAGCTGCCCAGTCACATTAGTTATCAACACCCTCTCCTTTAGCTCACAGGGAAAAGCAATTTGGAAGGAGTCTGTTCAGAGCACCAGCCTGAGCATCTCAGATGTAAATGGCACTTTAAACGTGAACATTACATACAATGGGTGCAGAATCTCAGTTTGAGAAGATGAAGTTCTAGAGATGAATGGTAGTGATGGCTGCACAAGGCGAATGTCCTCAATGCCACAGCATTGTACATTTAAACAGAGTCAAAATGTTAACCTTCGTTATGTCTATTTTACCACAATTAAAAAAAAAAAGAGTCAGCATTCCTCTTAAATCCAGCTCATGCTCATCATTTTCTTATTATGTAAGTACCAAGGAAAATTCCAGCTCTCCTGAATTCTAAATGAGATTTTATTATAAAAGTAAAAACAATAAACAGTAAAATTTATATTTTACTATAAAATCTCTAAAATCCAAGGGCATTAACAATTTGCAAAAAAAAAAAAAAAAAAAGCTTATAAAAATACGTGTGTCACTAATACTGTGTTTGTTCTTTTACAAATCTGGTACAACATTCTACTCGTGATCTATCTCGCAGGTGAGGTAGAAGGTTCAGGGAAGCTTGGTGGCAATGACAAACCTGGGATCTTATAAGAACTCTTTTATTTAAACATGATGATTACCTCACTGTCACGAAGACCTTCCATTACCTCTCCTCCTTGCCTGGATTTTTTAAAAGTATAACAAAGGAAAATGACTCCTTATGACTCCTTGGAAAAGCACAAGTCTGCCATCCTTTTTGGAGATGAAAGGATTCCCTGAGGAACATCACTTCTAACAGGAAGCCAGTGCAGTAAGCGGAAACACAGACAGAAGTATTTCTTTCAGCAGTACCTTTCATTTGAACAAAATGGTAGCAGAACTCCAATTTCTATATTTGAACACTCAAGGGCAGTTGTTAAAGAGGTTGGCTGCATTCTAAAATATCACCCCCACCCGTCTGTCAAGGACATGGGATTTGGGGTTCTGCGTGCCAGATCTGGTCCCCATGGTCTCCACACAGACGACGGGGACTGTATGACTCACAAGCCTTACCACACGGACTCTTCCATTTCTTTTTAAAGTCAGTCTAAATAAGGCCTTGAAGTAACTTCAACATTATATTTTAATTAAAATACAATGTAGTGTACAAACATAATGAAACAAATCCCACACCCTGATTTATCATAAACAGGAAGTCTTTATTGGCCACTAAAAACATCGAGTACCATGACATTAATAGTTCAAAATACCCAGCTAGCCACATGCCATCCTATTCATTTCACCATAAACAACTGCAATATCCCTATAACCCAGTTTTTGGAGTAAAATGCAATAACCAGAGACAAAGCAGCACAAACAGCAGATCCATTTCTTCTGCAAGCGACACAAGCCTGTAATATCGTGTACTCAGAAGTAAGCACTTCACACGCTTTTTGTCCTGCAAGTCCATGTTTCAATCCACATTCTCAACCTTGGTGTCTTACATTTATCCTGTCATGCTAATGACCTTTCTTTGGCAGAACATACAATACTGTGTCTCCTAGTTTAAATCATCTCAGAAATGGAGAGGCCTCATACAAGCTGCATGCCAACAATGTCTCAAACAGCTACAGAAGTAGAGCTGCGTTTTAGAGCTGCGTTTTCATCCTGAAATAAAACTGTTTTGTCATTGCAAAAAATTCAGACTATGACAACATCTAGATGTATTTATCATACACATTAAGGAGCCTGGTGGAGAGGATCTCCATCCCCATCCATCCAGCAGGAACTCAGGGAAGGCAGAGGAGGCCTGGCCACCAGAATTGGATTCCATGGGCTATGCAGGACGGGGAACTTCAGGACCCCAACTGGTGGTCCCAGACACTGGGGTTAAGATGTTCAAACAAAGGAAAGGGTTCAAGGTGGAGTTGTTCTGAGCATATGAAATTTATTCCATTTTTCTGGGGCAGGCTTATCTATAACCACCATCTATCTATGCCTAGGTGCTCACTTAGAGCCCTTCTTGTCCCAGCTTTTTTTATGAGATGGAGTCTTGCTCTGTTGCCCAGTCTGGAGGGCAGTGATGCGATCTCGGCTCGCTGCAACTGGGTTCACGCGGTTCTCCCGCCTCGGCCTCCTGGGTGGTTGGGATTATAGGCACGCACCACCATGCCTGGCTAATTTCTTTGTATTTTTTTAGAAGCGACGGGATTTCACCATGTTGGCCCCCAGGCTCATCTTGAACTCCTGACCTCAAATGATCCTTCCGCCTCGGCCTTCCAAAGTGCTGGGATTACAGGCATAAGCCACTGCGCCTGGCCTGAATTGTCTCCTCTTTCAAAACCCACTGGACCTCAAACAGCCCTGTCTTTCTAAAATTCCACCCAAGATGCCATTAGGTTATTGAACATATCAAACGTGCAAATTCCTTTCCTCCGCCCTAGTATGCTCCTGCATTATTATTTCTAATACATCCGACTCCCTGTTGACAATTTACCAGGCTTTTTTAGTTCCCATCAAAGAAAAGCAATGTGGAAAATGAGTCTTAACTATATAATTTTAAAGGTAGTCAGGAACTGCTTTTTTCACCCAAAACTTGAAAGCAATCAGAATGATATATAATCTTCTATAGAGTATTAAAAAATGCTTTCCATAATTCCATTTATATGCATTTTTATCGTAAAAAGCATGTTTTTCACCCTTTTCTACAACATGTTAGAATTCTTCAGATTGAAAAATGTGAAACAACATGAACAAAATATTTATGAAAATATCAAGATTTTATTAAGATTTCATATTCACTAGTTCTTTGGCACAAAGCAACATTTATGTAAATAAAATGAATATTTGAATTGAGTATTACATAATAAATGCCTCAGTTGAGCTTTTTTTCTGCCCTGCTGGTTACATGCATACATGCTGGCGAGGTTCTCTCTTTGAGGCCTCCCAGCAACCAGAAATAGAGAAAGGAAGAATTTATTCCTCCAATGGTTACCAGGTACCCACAATGCACAAGCTGAAGATTCAATAATAAACAACGAAGACCTGAGTTTTGCCCTCATGGGGTTTATAATCTAACAATCTGATTATAAATGCTATTTCTACTCATTTTAAAATAAGAATGACTGCTTTTAAAGTCTTGCCGATTGGTTTCATATGGCTGGCACGCACATGTCTTGTCAACTTTTGAGAAAGATACAGACTTTAGAAAATCTGTGCTTTAGGCTGGGTGTGGTGGTGCATTCCTGTAATCCTAGCACTTTGGGAGGTTGAGGCAGGAGGATCACTTGAGCAAAGGAGTTCGAGGCCAGCCTGGACAACATAGTAAAGCCACATCTCTACAATCAATCAATCAATCAGTCAATCCAATCTGTACTTTTTGATAACTCATTTGACTACATGGGAGGAGATCCCCTTTTATCTTCGAAAAAGTCTCAAACTGATTCAGATGTCGGAAGGCCCTACAGTTTAGTGGTTTACCTGGTTTCATCGACTTAGATTACTAAAGAAAGTGAGGCTAAGGACTCTGAGCCCACGAATTGCTAGTCCTGACTCTAATGCCCAATAAAAATGCCCACAGGCATTGAGGTGATTTGCCTGCCTTTAGATTTCCGATCTATCAAGTGAGGGGAATGGATGAGGCCTGGATCTGCCTCCTCTGGTCCTTCTCAGCTTCCCCTAAAAGTTCAGCCCCACCTATCACTTCCCCTAAAAGTTCAGCCCCACCAGGTGATAAAGCATGCTTGATCAGGTCAGACCAAAGGTGTTTTTCCCAGGGAGGACTGAGATCTCATCTGCATATGAATAGCAGTCCTGGCTCTTAGAAGGCCCCTATATGCCAGGAAGACACCAGGGACCATTTTGGTGAGTTTGTAGGTGGGTAAGTGTGCACGCACGTGTTCATACAGTCATTCTCCTTATCAGCAGGGGCTCGCTCTTGTTCATTATTAGGAGGCACGTGGCACCCAACAGAATAAACTATAATAAAGTGATGATGGCACTTTACATACCCTATCTCTAATCCGGACAACAATTTGCAAGGTGGTATCATCAGCTCCATTACACAGACCAGGAGACTAAGGTTCCTGCCAGGAAGGTGAATCGCCCAAGACCACAACCCTCTTAGGCAGCAGAGCCTGGCTGTGAACCCGGGTCAGATGCCTGCCTCCAGAGCTAAGCCCCTCTGCGAAGAGCCATAAGTCTTCACAGAGCCACCAATGACGGCTGCACCCAGGGAGGAGTGGCAGCAGCAATGCTGTGTCTTGAGTGGCAAAGTGAAGTCTGGAGTGCAAGTGCAGAGGCCTGACAATCCCTATGGATGTCACCCCAGCCCTTCCCCTAATGCCACACTCACGTTTTTAAATGATGAAGAACCAGAACCTTACTAGAAAACCTCAGAATTCATGGTGCAGCAGCAATCAGGCCAAAGAACAGCACACATGTCACCGGACTGGTCATTGGCCCCCTCAACCTTGGGAATGCTCACAGACCCCAGTGCATGCAGCTCCTCGAATAACGAGCATTGGTCCATAGTCCTCATACGTACTGTTACCTTTCTTCCCCGCCTTTTGCTCACTCAATACTTGCCAAGTTACCTCTAGGAAATTGTCTTTATTTCTGGAGACTGATTATATTTTAATTTGAAAAGAATGCTATGCTATGACACTGATTGTTAGCCAGAGGATCAAGAGTGGCTCAAAGGAATCTGGACTATTCAAACCTTCTAGGATAGCAAGGCTAGTGAGGGCACACACAACATTCCTTATCAGAAGCACAACGGGGCTATGCGGTTCCACCTGCTAAACAACCATATAGTTTGAATTGCTCATCTTAAATTTCTCAAGCAACCAGATACTCTAACACGCCCTCTCCACTGGCTGAATTGCCCTCAATCTCTGCTTGAATGCACCAAACTACTGAGTGACCTTAGATGATTCAGATCTCTCACCATGTGGGAGAAGGAAAGACTAAAAGTTCAGCTGTTCAAGGGCATGGAAAAGACATCAAGGTCAGGTCTCCTGAAGAATTCATCACACCCCCTCCAACACTTTCAGATGAGTTAATTGTATTTTCTTTTTGTACTTTAAGTTAAACCTTTCTTTCTCCCTGTCTTAAACTACGAGATTTGAATACAGCTATATATGACCTCTGACAGAACTTTTTTCAACTCTCAGCACTAGGCAGCTACAGACACACAGAAGGAACAGACAATCAGAGGAAAAGTACAGACATGTAAAAAGATTTTATAAAGTTTAAAAAGGGATCAACTTAAGAACCAAAGTAAATGAAAGCTATGGCACATTCCTTAACTACAATGCAAAGGTTAAGAAAAGAAAAATGGGCCGGGCGCGGTGGCTCAAGCCTGTAATCCCAGCACTTTGGGAGGCCGAGACGGGCGGATCACGAGGTCAGGAGATCGAGACCATCCTGGCTAACACTGTGAAACCCCGTCTCTACTAAAAAATACAAAAAACTAGCCGGGCGAGGTGGTGGGCGCCTGTAGTCCCAGCTACTCGGGAGGCTGAGGCAGGAGAATGGCGTAAACCTGGGAGGCGGAGCTTGCAGTGAGCTGAGATCCGGCCACTGCACGCCAGCCTGGGGAACAGAGCGAGACTCCGTCTCAAAAAAAAAAAAAAAAAAAAAAAAAAAAAAAGAAAAGAAAAATGGTTGGGCACGGTGGCTCATGCCTGTAATCCCAGCACTTTGGGAGGCCAAGGGGGGTGGATCACAAGGTCAAGAGATTGAGACCATCCACCTGGCCAACATGGTGAAACCCCATCTCTACCAAAAATACAAAAATTAGCCGGGCGTGGTGGTGCATGCCTGTAGTCCCAGCTACTCGGGAGACTGAGGCAGGAGAATCGCTTGAACCCGGGAGGCGGAGGTTGCAGTGAGCTGAGATTGTGCCACTGCACTCCAGCCTGGGGGACAAGAGCGAAACTCTATCTCAAAAGAAAAAAAAAAAACATAAAAAGAAGCAATTAACCAAGGGAGAAGGGAAAATCCTTGAAACTTGGGGGGCGGGGGGGAGAAACAGATGCAGAAAAGTCTTTTCTAAAGTACTCCTGAGTCAAGGAGAAATCAAAACAGCAACAACAGCCTAAATGAACAAATAAACAAACAAACAAAAAACGGCCGGGTGCAGCGGTTCACACCTGTAATCCCAGAGCTTTGGGAGGCCAATGCGGGAGGATCACTTGAGGCTAGGAATTCAAACTCAGCCTGGGCAACAGAGCAAGACTACATCTCTATAAAAATAAATAAATAAAAATCAGCTAGTCATGGTGGTGCACACCTGTAGTCCTAGCTACTCAGGAAGCAGAAGCAGGAGGATCACTTGAGCCCAGAAGTTCAAGGCTGCAATGAGTCAGGATCATGCCACTGAACTCCACCATGGGCAACAGAGTGAGATCTTGTCTCTAAATAAATAAATAAATAAAATACATAAAAATTATAAAAACAATGACACCAGGTATTGAGAGGTGATATAATAAGAGTCATCTTGACCATCAAAATAAGCAAAGCTATAATAATACTAAACTAGAATGTAGAATTCGAGCTTAAAGAACCTGCAGATAATTGCATAGAGTGGGAATTCTCCACTATCCCATGTCTGCAACAGCCCATCACTCTGCGAATGTCTGAGGAAGAAGAGACTTTAGATCATTTCCATTCCAAGGGTCTGCTAACTCAGAAATGGTGGAGAAAATTTTCTGTATTTATGGGTTAAGCGTTTGGAGTAACTTTTGGTTAGTGAGGTTATATTCGTTTTTGTATTCTCCATTAGACTAGACCCTGATACCCAACAGGCAGTCACGTCCATAAATGAAACTATCCCACAGACGAAACTGTGTTGGTTAGGCACACTTGGTTAGGCACACTGCCCTGGTGTCTTCATGCCTCTTCCCTGCAATTCTTTGTTTGACTCTGGTCACTCTGTAAGACACCAGGGTATAAAAACATAACAACAGTGGTTATTTAATGAAGATAACATGGAAGTACTACTTGGTGCAGGATTTAAAAGACCTTTGATGGGATTTGTAATAAAAACTGTCAAAGTAAAAGCATGTCACTCTCTTCTCTTCCACTGAAACTCGCCACAAATAAAAAGATTCCAAGAAAGGGCCAGGAGCAGAAAACTCCATCCTTGATAAAACTAGAAATAGAAGGAACAAGAGGAAGAGGGAATTGAAGAAGGAGAAAGAGGAGGAGGGGGAGAAAACAGCACTGCAGGTTACTTTTGTGCAGGAGCATCCATCACCCTCACAGACTCACAGAGCTTGGGGGGCAACTCTACCCAGTACAGACGCCTGAGACCAGGCAGCAGCTGACTACGGCAGGCATTTCTAAATCTTATTTATAGATCCATTTTATATTTTTTTCGGTCTTATTTATGTTTTTTCCTTATGAGAATTTATCCCTTTTAATACTTTGTACATCATTCTAGACAAGACATAAATCAATCAAAAATCACTGCACTGTATAATACCCAAGTTCCATAATGATAACCCTGAGTCATTAATAAATTATTACATTGCCAATTTTTTGCTTAGGCTGGAAAAGAAGTACACAAGATATTTTAGGCCTATTTCAAATTATAAGGGGTTTTCTTGGAGGGGACAGGGCAGGAGGAGACAGGGTCTTTGCTCTGTTGCCCAGGCTGGAGTGCAGTATCATAATCATAGCTCACTGCAGCCTCAACCTCCCAGGTTCAAGTAATCCTCCCACCTTTGGGGATTAAAGACATGCCCCACCACACCTGACTAATTTTAAAAAATTTTTTTTATAGAGGTGGAGTTTTGCCATGTTGCCCAGGCTGGTCTTGAATTTTTGGACTCAAGCAACTCACCTGCCTCAGCCTCCCAAATAGCAGGGATTACAGGTGTCCACCACCACGCCCAGCTAATTTTTGTATTTTCAGTAGAGACAGGGTTTCACCATGTTGGCCAGGCTGGTCTCGAACTTTTGACCTCAAGTGATCCACCCGCCTCAGCCTCCCAAAGTGCTGGAATTACAGGTGCGAGCCACTGCGTCTGATGTGAAAATGATTTTAAATTCATTCTGCTCAAAGGCCATCAGGAGGACAGACCATACTGACAAGCAAATGCAAGCACCCTGTTCACCTCAGCTGTAGCAAGATGATGCCACAGGGGGTGGTTGGATTAGAAAGTACTCATGCCATCGGCCACACAAAGCGGCAGCCTTTCTTCCTGCACTGATTCCGTGTGCCCCAGGAAACCTGTGGCAATGTGGTTTTCTTTAAGTTGTGCCCATATAGAGACAATGTGGTTATAACAAAGCAAACATCTACTTGACCTAATATTTCCCATTGTAAATTAATAAACTATCTATTAAGAGTCATTTAATGTGTACTAGCTGAGTCTGATAAACTGTGGAACACTGATAAGATGGAGTTTTGGAATCCCTAATACTATCCATGGTAAATTCCCACTTAGACTATGGCAATTCAATAAGAGATAATGAGCAAAGGCCCACAAATGATCTAGTCGGTTCCTTCACTATGGGACACCAAATGAAACTAATCTGGCTGTCAGCATTATTAAAATTACAGGACAGTCTCACCCATGGTGGAGTTCACCTGCAATGGTGCAGGCCTCATTCACAGCAACTTCCATTCACATAGGCTGAGAAGTCAGTGGTGACCCCTGGGTCATGGGATGGGGTCCCCTGATCACCACCACATGAAACAGCCTTGGCAGCTCACAATGAAAAGCACAGGTTTATAATATTGTAATTTAAAAGATTCCTTTGTGACATTCAGACAAATGTGATATACATATATAAAGAATGGAATACAGCCATCCCTCAGTATCCTCAGGGGACTGGTTCCAGGACGACAGTCCTCACACGCTCAAGTCCCACAGAACCTAAGGATGGGAACAGTTGGTCCTCCGTATCCATGAGTTGCGCATCGGTTAAATACTGTTATTTTTCATCCAAGGTTGGTTGAATCTGTAAATGCAAAAGCTAACTGTACTACTCAGCCCTTAGAAAGATGGAAATCCTGCCATTTACAGCAACATGGATGGTCCTGCAGAACTTTATGCTACATGAAATAAGCCAGGCACAGAAAGACACGTGCTATGTGATCTCACTTACGTATGGAATCTAAATAGGCAAACACATTGAAGCGGAGAGCAGAATGGTGGTTGCCAGGGGTTAGGGGAGATGGTAATGGGGAGGTGTTGATCAAAGGGTACCAAGTTTCAGTCATATGAAGTGAGTATCTGGAGGTCTACTGTACAGCATAGAGCCTATGATGAACAATACTGCACTGCATACTTAAAAATTTACCAACAGGGAAGATCTTATGTAAAGTGCTCTTACCACAAAAGGAAAAAAAAGGGTGGGCAAGAGAAAATTTCTGGAGTGACAGATAAGTTTATTTCAATGACAGTGATGACAGTTTGATGGTTTCATAGGTGTAAACTTCAAACACATCAAGTTGTATATATTAAATATCTACAGCTTTGTGTATGTCAATCATAGCACAATAATGTAGTTCTTTTAAAAAAGATTCCTTTCTCACAGTGAAGATAAAGGGGAAACATTAAAAAACAAAACAAAAAAAAGATTCCTTTGGCTTCTAGCTCAAAATGATGACCTTGGTCCATCTGTTCACTTCTCAACCAATCCAAACATCACTGAAAAAGTAGCATAAAAATTAGAAAGAGGCCAGGTGTGGTGGCTCAAGCCTGTAATCCCAGCACTTTGGGAGGCCGAGAGGGGCGGATCATGAGGTCAGGAGATCGAAACCATCCTGGCTAACACAGTGAAACATGGTCTCTACTAAAAAATACAAAAAACTAGCTGGGCGAGGTGGCGAGCGCCTATAGTCCCACCTACTCAGGAGGCTGAGGCAGGAGAATGGCGTAAACCCGGGAGGCGGAGCTTGCAGTGAGCTGAGATCCAGTCACTGCACTCCAGCCTGGGCGACAGAGCGAGACTCCGTCTCAAAAAAAAAAAAAAAAAAAAAAAAAAAAAATTAGAAAGAAATAAAGTTACAACAGCAGAGAACAGGAAGACAGGGAAAAATCAGAAGGAATTTCAGTGCACTTCTCGGTAACAGAAAGTGTGTGGAAACAAACTGACGGATAAAACCGAGTGAAGAACTCTGTCCAGGACATGCTACAACAGAGCTGCAGGCAAGATGGAAACCACCTGAATGCCAGAGAGGATTCTGACTCAAAATTAGCATGCAACTAAAAATAGGTAAATCACAAGAAATCTGAACAGAAAGTTACAGAAATCCGACTCCCTTCCCAGCACAAAGTATAAAGTCCTCCAGTGGGAGCTAAGACTTTTAGTTGGTGCGCTCAAGGAAAGTCATCCTTATTCTGGCATTGGGGGGCCTCCTTCCCTCCAGAAACGAAGTCTACCACAACAAGGAAGGAGGGCCCCAGTGCCCTACTGGCTGCCTATGTCTGAAAGCCCCCAGCCAACTTTCCTCTTGCAGGAGAGGCCTGGCAAGGAATACCTGCTTACACCGCACAGAGGAAACCCAACCTGGTTACCCAATCTTTCCTTCCTCAGTGTAAACTGATGAACAGAAGTGACGACAATGACAATAGCATTTATGGCACATCTGCTATTTTGCCTGTGATGACAATGACAATGACGATAGCATTTATGCCACATCTGCTATTTTGCCTGTGATGACAATGACAATGACAATAGCATTTATGGCACATTGGCTATTTCCCTGGCACAATTCTAAATGTACTAAATCATTTAATGCTCAATACCTCCAGCAGTTGGATATCATTATTATTAAAGTACTTTACAATTAGGAAATTAAAAAGCCAAGATTCAGCCCAAATCTGAGCCAGTGACCAAGCTCTTCATCACCAAACTAACCTGCCAACATATAAGGAAAGCTAGCAGCATGAAAGATCCAAGTATCTTTCACAGAGGACACAGACAAGTATTGAACCAGCATATAGGGCTTAAAAACAGTAAGTATACTTTTGGATTTATGAAAATATATCCTTAAAACAAGAGCAGGATGCTATGAAAAAGGGAAGTCAAAGAGTTAAAAAAAAAAAAAAAAAAAGACAAAAAATGATGGGTAAACACAAAATCTAACTCAGAGTCCCAGAAATAAAGTTGAAGAGGCTTCTCAGAATATCAAACAAAGTAGACAAAAAGATGGAGAATATGGGAGACAAGGAAAATCCAGAGGTCAGTGTAATAGAAGTCATAATAAAACAGGCCTATGAAAATGGAAGAAAAGGAATTTTGAAAGAAATAATAAAGAAAATCTCTGAGATCAAAGGATACAAGTCTTCAGTTGGTAAGGGCCCCCACTAAGTGTTCAACATAAATTAATAATCTTTTTTTTTTTTTTTTTTTGAGACAGAGTCTCACTCTGTCACCAGGCTGGAGTGCAGTGGCGTGATCTCGGCTCAATTCAACTTCCGCCTCCCAGGTTCAAGTGATTCTCCCGCCTCAGCCTCCCAAGTAGCTGGGATTACAGGCACCTGTCACCATGCCTGGCTAATTTTTGTATTTTTAGTAAAGACGGAGTTTCGCCATGTTGGCCAGGTTGGTCACGAACTCCTGACCTCAGGTGATCCACCTGCCTTGGCCTCCCAAAGTGCTGGGATTACAGGCATGAGCCACGGCGCCCGGCCATTAATAATCATTTTTAAAAGACCCTCCCTTGGAATATTTTTGTAAAACTTCAGAACACAAAGAATATATACATATATATAAAATCCTAAAAGCTTCCCTAGAAGAAAAAACAGGCCAGCTTCAAGAAACCAGAACCAGTCCAGCGCCAGGCTCTGCATTCAAGATGCCTTACAGGACAATGCCTTCTACGTTCTTAGGTCAACTGACCTTCAGTTATGGATCCATCAAGTGGTTTCTAGAAAGTTTACCTCCTACATTCCCATCCTTTGAAGATATTATGAACTTCCTCTAGCAAAACTAGAATGAGAAGCAAGAAAGAACAAGTAGAATCTGGAAAACAGGGGGCCCACCAAGAAAGGGGAAAGTCCTCAGGTGATCCCTGAGTCCTGGGCAGGGAAGCAGAAAATTAAAATGGGAGAAAATGAAAGGTTCCAGAAGGCAAGGGAGAGCGTGATGCAAAAGATAGTGTAACAAAGAAGATGGAAACATCTGAGCAGACGATGAAAGCCCATGATCCTTTTCTAAACAAGAAAAAGAAAAGGAGCCTGGTTGCGGTAGCTCATGCCTGTAATCTCAGCACTTTGGGAGGCTAAGGTGGGAGGACTTCTTGAGCCCAGGAGTTCAAGACTAGCTGGGCCAACATGGCAAAACCTCACCTCTACAAAAAACACAAAAAAATTGGTTGGGCGTGGTGGTGTGCACTTGTAGTCCCAGCTACTTAGAAGGCTGAGGTGGGAGGATTGCTGGAGCCTGGGAGGCGGAGACTGTAGGGAGCTGAGATCATACTACTGCAGTCCATCTTGAGCGACAGAACAAGACTCTGTTTCCGAAAAGAAAAGAAAAGAAAAGAAAAGAAAAGAAAAGAAAAGAAAAGAAAAGAAAAGGAAAAGGTGATCACAAAATTCAGGAAATGCAAAATGTGATATAAAGAAAACATGATTCAAAGATGAAATTAAATATATAGCAGTTTTTAAGCCATGATTGGAGTACACATTTGCCCTAAATAAGAAAGATCTACAAAACATGATCTTTGAGTGGGCTGGAAGCCCTGAAACCATGTGTAGAGATGAAAATGTTACTCTAGCATAACATAATAGTAATGATACTTGCTGATTTTTTAAACTTATAAATTCAAATGATAGAAATCAATGGAAAGTCACTTGTGACTACCAGGAAGAATGGAGATGTTTGCAACCTTAATTCTGTAGTAGTAAAAGTTAGGCTGATAGCAAGCAGGAACTGGGGGTAAGGAAAGGGAGGAGAATTCAGATGCTCATGCAAGGGAACAGAAGAAGAAATAAAGCTTATGTACATTACCTAAAAATCACAAACACTCTCAATGAAAAACCAAAAATAACTGTGAAACACTGGAAATAGTAAAAGGAAGTCAGCAAGATTGGTTAACTAAGAAAAATTCTCACTTCTTAGCAGAAAGTCAACAAAGAACTGTCTAAAGTTGTTCCTGGGTATTAGGGGTCAAGAGGAAGGAGGGGTGGCTCTTGCTTTTCATCATAACCTTTTCAGTTTGACTTGTTACATTGTCTGCATATATTATTTAAGTAGAAACATTGAATGTTATCATTAAAATGCTACTCATGTCATTTATTACAAAGTCTTCTCACTGGAAGGCTGGTATATCTTAGTACATACTAACACATCTTACTGTACTTATGATGGCATATTCTCCATTAATACCCGAAAGGCATTCCTCCTTTAAAAAAAATAGAAGAGGGAGTTACTACCTTGTGTGTTGCTGTCATCACTGTATGAGGACATGAAATGCAGGCATTATTCTGACTGACCGACACAGTTACACAAAGTTATTATATCTCTCCTCTACCTTACTCTGCCCTTCACAAATCAACCTGTCTCTTCAGCTGTAGCAAAATGACGCCACTCTGTTGGAATGATGCTGCAGTCCTCCAAGTCACCAGATGCTAATTTGCAGTAATTACATTTAAGAATCTGATCTAAAAACCAAGACTGAATATTAATAAGGTCAGTGGCAAGGAGATATTGATGGGCAAAGCGTGGGGTTTAAAATTACAAGAAGTGGCTGGGCACAGTGGCTCATGCCTGTAATCCCAGTACTTTGGGAGGCTGAGGTGGGAGGATCACTTGAGGTCAGGAATTCAAGGCTAACCTGGCCAATATGGTGAAACCTCGTCTCTACTAAAAAATATAAAAATTAGCCAGGCATGGTGGCGCATGCTTGTAATCCCAGCTACTCCGGAGGCTGAGGCAGGAGAATCACTTGAACTCGGGAAGCAAAGGTTGCAGTGAGCAGAGATTGTGCTACTGTGCTCCAGCCTGGGCAACAGAGTGAGACTCTATCTCAAAAATAAATAAATAAATAAAATTTAAAAATAAAATAAAATTACAAGAAGACATTTAATATAGATAAATATTTTAAAATCTTCAAAGCCAGCTTAAAAAAAAAGATAAACTACAAGTTAGAGGCCTGATTTGGCAATAGTTTACAGGGGGAAACATTTCTGAGGGAGGAGCTTATAATTGACCAAAAGCATGGGACTGTTAGAAAAGCTTACACAGGCAATGTTCAAATCTCAAACAATCCTATGGTCCTAATCTAAACTACCTTCCTGACAACTCAAGTGGGCTTCTGTTTTGTTTTGTTTTTATTTATTTATTTATTTATTTATTTATTTATTTATTTATTTATTTATTTATTTATTTATGTTTCAATAATCAGGCAGTCTGCCTGAACTGGAACAGGTTCAGAGAGACTCCCCAGACAGACCTCTGTATTCCACAATGATGGGCCTACCTGCTAGTAGTTCAGTTAGGCGAGCAGCAGCATTCTTACTCAGCAGTACTTGTGAAATCATGTGAATATTTTATTGTAACCATTTTCAAATTTTGTTTCAGAGCATCTTAAGCTCCTCAGGAACCTAGTCTGGGGAGAAGGTTGGGCTTCCTACTCTGGTTCAATCCTAATTCAACTTTTGAAGAAAAATGGTTCCAATTTTTAAAAATAAAGATTGCCAAATAATAAAGATTTTAAAACCACTGTTAAAATGCATTTTGCAGCTGGGCACAATGGCTCACGCCTATAATCCCAGCACTTTGGGAGGCCCGAGGCAGGTGGATCACTTGAGGTCAGGAGTTCAAGACCAGCCTGGCTAACAGGATGAAATTACTAAAAATACAAAAATTAGCCAGGCGTGGTGGTGTGCACCTGTAAACCCAGCTACTCAGGTGGCTGAGGCATGAGAATCGCTTGAACCTGGGAAGCAGAGGTTGCAGTGAGCTGAGAATCACGCAACTGCACTCCAGCCTGCACAACAAATTGAAAGTCTGTCTCAAAAAAAAACAAAAAAAAAAAACCATTTTGCTATAATTTTATGAGTGGAAAACAGAAAAAATTTAAGTGCTCAAATTAATAATAAGCACAAGACTCAAACTTAATATGGGTGAGGCAAAGATGAAAAGTATCAGCTATGCCAGAACGCTGATTTTTTATTTTTTTGGCCCCCATCAAATGCTCACTAGCCTCTGGCTGATAGAGTGCATGTTCAATTGTAAAGGAAAACAAGAACATGTAAAGCACATGTGTGAAAAACTAGAAATAAATGTCATTTTAAAAACTATTAAAAATAAAAACATAACTAGGGAAATATTTTTAAGTAAGCTTTCAATGAATGGAATCTTCCCTATAACAAGTCTATCATCCTGCTCAAAGCAACATTTTCAGAAATGCTTTTCAGATAATAGTAGGCTGTTTGCTCATTTTTAAGTCTTATTAACTGGCGAGATGAGGTCATGGGAGAACAGATCCACTGCACTGCCCCTCGTCAGACCATACCTGAACTATAAGCCTGTCTCAGAAATTCTGCTCAACAGGGATGTGTTCAGAGAGAAGGACAGGGATGGTGAAGAATTTGGAAACACCTTATACAAAGAATGGTCAAGAGAACTGGGAATATTCAGGCTGCAAAAGAAATTATTAGGTAAGAGAATAATTTAATCTACTTCACCCAGGATATGTTGAGGCTCCACTTCATGTTAGGTACTGTAGGGAATTCAAATACGAACAAGACGCCACCTCTGCCCTCATGGAGCTTACTAACCAGCAGTTTCCAAATATCTGATGGGATGTAAAGTGGAGTGACAACAGAGAATTAGGACTGTAGAGAAAATTAAAAGACAGACCAGAACTTAGAAGAAAACACTGTTCTTCCTAGAAGGATTCAATTGTTGATATTCAAATGTTAATTCAGTTGATTCATTCAGTTAATGCATTCAAACAACATTTATTGAGACTAAATAATGATTAATAATATTAAAAAATTACTGACAAAGTTCAGGGTTCAGGTGTCTAGCCACCTGGGAATTGGAGGGATTTGCAGGAGAAAGGAGGAAGCAAGACAGGGACCATATGGTTAGAGGTAAATTATTTCCCTAGAAATGAGTTCTATTTATTACATTATTCAAATAAACACAAAAGCTAAACAAACGTAAATTGCTAACAGGCTATGAAACTATATCAAGAACCTAAGATTACAATCAAATTTTGCACTTGACATTAGCATTTTTTTAAAAAAGAACTTAAAAAGTCTTGAATCAAGTATGAGTTAGACTAAATGAGTAGCTCCTATACTTCTAGATTTCATATACTTGCAAACTGCCCCTCTCGTCCCCGCTCCAGTAAAAACAGACAAATGATTTGGGTTGCCAAATAAAATACTTTTAAAGACTACTTGAAGAACAAACAGCAGGAGAGGCAAAAATCTCACAATACTGGACCTGCTAAATAGATTTGGCTTCAAGGATCTACCACTGTTTTCGTTTTTCCTATTTTGCTGTGGATAAGTAAAAATGTCTTCCTGCACCATGCACTGGCATGAGGGATCCACTGGATTACCTCAACTCTACTGTCCCTTCCGAGGATCATCTGACTGTATACTATAATGGTTTCCCCAGCAATAGAGGGGCTAAAACCTTATAATCCACTCATAAATATAATAGTTTTTACAGGATACAACATAAGTAAGCAGAGACCATGCCCCTTCATCTATCTGGCTATAATTCAAGAAGACTAAACTTCAATGGAGTGAAAAGAGAGGGGAGGGATTTAAGATGATTTCCTTTATTAATGGCATCTTACACTAGAGATCCAACCTACCAAGAAACCTACAGAGGCTCTGGACACAGCTGTAGTTCTTCTATTGCCAGGGCCCTCTCATTTTAGGGTTAAAGGGACCTTCTTACTTTGTAGAAATTGTGGGGGACCTACAGACTACCAAGAACACATGAAGCAGAGACGTTTCCAACAACATGACAGGGCTTGTCTTCAGTGGCTGTCCCTGTGGTCTGGAGACAGAAGCATGTCAGAGCTTAGTCTGGGATTAGGTCAAAGAGCCTTTACTGAGAACTGCCAAGGACCAGGCTCCTGAGCAGCTAGTTATAATCAACATCCTTTATCCCTGGAGTATGCACATCTCCAGGAAACCACCTGCAATGATAAGCCAAGCTCTTGGAAGATAAGAACCCCCTTCTCTAGTTCTTAGAGTTAGGCACGTTGCAGAGACTCCATAAACATATCAGACTGACTTTTAAAGATTCTGACTCCCTGCCTAACAAGATGGAAGTCAGTAGGAAAAACTGGTCCTTGTTTAAATAATCAGGAATAAAATGTTGCTCCAGATAATTTAATACAGTTTATCATGGCTCAAGAAAACAATTACAGTAATGTCCATAAGCAGACTATAAGAAATAAAATTGAATTGCTCTAAATTTTTGTTAAGGACAAATAGGGAAAGACTGTTGCTAGACTGTTTGGACACATGGCTTTATTTAGACTGACCTAAGCATTATAAAGCAAATGACAAAAACGACTACTGATGGCAACAAGTTAATCCAGACAACTGCACACTGAAAACATGTAGAAGTCAAAAGAAATACATCGAAACCTTGCACTCACTAGTTAACAGCCATGTGGGCAGCACAGAACCATTCTTAGGAACCAAGAGAGTGTATGTGAAAGCGCTTTGAAGATCACAAACCCATTTAGAAATAGGTGGGATGTTATTCTTCAAATCTTTGAAAGCTGTCTACTACTATAAATTCATTTATATCTTTCCCCCATTCCTTTCAGTTTTTTAAAAACGTATTCAATCCAACTTACATGTAAGCCCTTTGCAAACACTCACTCATTTACTATAAATAACAATCCTACTATATTCACAATTATCATTTCCCCGCTTTACAGAAGAGGAAACTGAGGCACAGAGATTAAACAGTGCAGGCAGGATTCAAACCCAGGTGGTCTGGCTCTACTGTCCTTGTTCTTAACCCAGGCCCACCTACAGTTATCCAGGTTTCTGTTTACTAATCTTCAGCCATCTTCCTCTGAACAGAATCAACAATAAAAAATGGTAAAGCAGTCAGAACCACCCAATCCAAATGGTGAGAGGAATCTGAATGGCCATAGCAATTATTTCCTTCCTTTCAATTGATTTCCAAAGACTCAGGAGAAATTTTATGTCATCAGCAAACAAACAATATAGAATTCCATGAGGGGAAAACCTCTCTAGGGGTATATAAAGTAATCTTTTAAAATGCAAACTGTGTATTTTTTTTTTTTTTTTACTGCAGAATATTATACCTAGCACTTAAGCCCAATACCTGACATGTATCAAGCGCTTGATTTGTTGAAAGACTGCAATTTCAAAGCATTTTAATTTATTGTCATGCTCAGATACTATATTTTTGAGAAAAGAAATCCAAAAATATATTAACAGTATGAACTGAGAACGCTGGTGTCTAAACTTTTAGTCATGCATCCTTTTTCATAAAAATGAGAGCATGTGCTCCCGATTTGTGTGTGTCTGCGTGTGTGTGTTTTAAAACACTACAAAATCTACAGAAATTGAAAACACATAAAAAACAATGAAAAATAATAAATATTAAGACAAAATATAAGTTCTGGTGTTGTCTTTCTGTACCCCTAATGTAGGTCTTGAGCATTTTCTAGATGTCCACCCCTGCCACCTTGGTAGACTATACATGTAGTGAATATTTTCTAATTTTAGAGCATGGGCTCCAGGGTCAGGCTGCCTGGGTTCAAATCCTGGCTCACCTTTTAACGTGGTATGACCTGCCACATATCATCTATCCAGGTCCTAAGTTTCTGCATCTGTGAAATGGAGACAACAGTTCGTACCTCACAGATAGGTGATGATTAAAATTACATAATATGTGAAATGTGCTTAGCATAAAACAGACGTTCAAGGAGTGCTGGTTACACTAGAACTACAATCTAATGCAAACTGCCTACTTTATAAATGGAGACAGGCTGGGCATGATAACTCATGCCTGTAATCCTACCACTTTGGGAGGCCGAGGTGAGCAGACTGCTTGAGCCCAGAAGTTAAAGACCAGCCTGGACAAAATGGCAAAAATCTCTTCTCTACAAAAAATACAAAAACGTGTCAGGTGTGGTGCCCACACGTGTAGTCCCAGCTACTCAGGAGGCTGAGGTGGGAGGATCACCCGAGCCCAGGAGGTCAGGGGTGTGATGAGCCATGACTGTGCCACTGCACTCCAGCCTGGGTGACAGAGCAAGACCATGTCTCCAAAAAGAAAAATAATAAATAAATAAATATGTGTGTGTGTATGGAGACAATGAGACCCAAAGATACTATAAAACTATCCAGGCCACACAGCTGTGTACCTCAATGTTTTTTTGTTTTGTTTTGTTTTGTTTTTTTGAGAGGGAGTCTTGCTCTGTCACTCAGGCTGGAGTACAATGGCGCGATCTCTGCTCACTGCAACCTCCACTCCCGGGTTCAAGCCAGTCTCTTGCCTCAGCCTCCTGAGTAGCTGGGATTACAGGCCCCTGCCACCATGCTCGGCTAATTTTTTGTATTTTTAGCAGAGACGGAGTTTCACTATGTTGGCCAGGCTGGTCTCAAACTCCTGACCTCATGATCCACCCACCTCAGCCTCCCAAAGTGCTAGGATTACAGGCATGAGCCAGTGCACCCAGCCTGTACCTTAATGTTAATGAAAGCCATTGTTCTCCCAGCTCCAGATCAGTGCTCTGTTTACAGCATACCACTAATTCTGGATAAATGGGACACACTCCTGGAGTTCCCTATCTTTCTTTCCATTTTCCTTTCTAAGACTGATTTTGGGGGAAAAAAAAAAAAAAGACCAAGACCTCAGTGGCTTTACTTTGGTAACTATTTAGTATTAAATTTGTCCACAACCTTCCTTAACTCTACTCTCATAGTGCAATCCATATCCCAAAAACGGCAGGACACTGTTACCACGGCACACCAAGGAGAGCCTGGCTCTGCAGCTGGCTCATCACTGTGCCTGAGAGCTGCTGTAGGTGGCAAGAAGACACTGCTGGGAAGTTAGAGAGCTATGATTTGTGCATTTCAATGCATGCGCATTTTTCCTTAAAAAAAAAAAAAGACTTACAAAGTAGTAATAATAGACTGCGGGTGGTGAGTGGAACTGTAGATGTTGTAAGAATGGTGGAAGGTTAATAGTTGCTGCAGGTGATGAGACCGCCATGGAATTTATGTTAATATTTTCCATACATTATATATGATTTGAGATTTTTCCATTATGAAGTTTTGTTTTGTTTTCAATAAACAACATGGCAAAAGTAACAAAAAGACAGCAAATGCACAGGTCTCATGGATCCGAGGAGATGAAGCCGATAGATAGGCAGTCAATAAAACTATAGATTTACAAAAAAATTGTTTGAATTCTGCATTATTTTCATTAAAAAGTGACACTTCAAGTATAGGCATATCCTTCCATCATAACAACCACAGTCACTTTTCCCAAGTATTATGAAAACATATTAGAATGAGATAGCTGTCAATCCACATATGGAGGGCTGTACTACACTGACAGATGGACACATTCCTCCCCAACACACGACAAGAAGAGCAAACATTCCCTTTCTCCTCTGAGCACTTCTATTACTCTTCCTGGACCTCACCCACAGACAGGTGAGGCTGCTCTTATGAAAATAAGCTTTGTCTTCTATACAGAAGTCCAGGCAATTGAAGGATCGATGGCAGGCTATTTCCTGGGCCCAGATGGCTCCTTCTACCCCTCCTTGGCTGGGCTACACATTCACACCCATGCCTAGAGAGGAACCTCAGCAGGAAGCTGGGGCTGCACCAGCCACCTGACTGATGCCTCCATTCCAAGAATCAAAGGAGATGAAGGCCCCACATCCTGAACCTGAAAAGAAAGAGCTCTCAATACAAATCCTACGTCTTACAGTGATTCTACCCAGTCCTTCGACGGAAGAACTATTGTACTGGGCTGTCTGAAGAGTTAGACACTACCTCTGTCCTCAAGGAGATCACATTCCAACAGAGGAGTCAGGTACAGTCATCAGTAACCAAAGGACCAGGGGATAAGGGCTAGAACAAAGGCATAATCTTAGAACTATGGGGGCAGAGAATGGGAAGTCTGTCTTGCTGGCAAGGGAGAGATATGAATGGTGCAGGAGGGCTAATGGATACCAGCATCTGACGACTGCAAAAAGCAGGTAAAGAGCAAAGAAAGGCTATGGCATTTTTCTTCCTTCATAAATACACAGGCAACAGTCTTTCATTCTACCTAGAACTTTTCAGAAAAGAGTTGCAAATGAAGGGACAAGTCCTGAGAAATACAGACTCAATTGTTTGGTGTGTTGGTTAGCTTTGCAGTTCTTTAGCAAATGTAAATAAGAGGATAACTCAGAAATAATACAAGAACAGGTTTCAGAAGATCCAATGCCTGTAAAAGTCCCCAAGAAACTGGTCCCATTTTCAGTTCAGAGAGGAAATACAGGGAAACAAACAGGCAGCAGGCATTATGCAAATTAAAACTGTAATCTTCACCACACTTAATCCTGCCAAAGTAATTATGGTTCTCTCACATTTTACAAATCAAGAAACACTAGTCCACACGGAGTCAGTAGGAGGGTTTTTTTTTTTTTTTTTTTTTTGGAAATAATCTAGTGGAAGCCAGGAAGCATGCAGTAATGACAAGACCTCTGGCAAAACTGCAGTGCATAGAACCTCCTATGGGAAATCACCCGCCGGCTGCCTGGGGCTGCTACAGAAAGCATGGAGCTGTCCTGCTGCTCTTCTGGGTGCTGGAAAGAAATCTCGGGGGAAATCAGCAATCACCCTCCAGCCACAGATAGTGACCAAAAAGCCACAACCCACAACCTGATGTCACAATCTGATATCAGAATGCTCTCTCCTACAGAGAGATACCTGTCATTCAGTGATTCATGAGAGCATCTGATCCTCAACACTGGGTTCTTTTAAAGGCCACCACTGATCAAAGATGCTAAGAAGCCAGATGAGCAGAGCGCCTACAGGGTGATTTTGGCACAGAAGCAGAGGTAGGTCTACCCCAGGAAAAACTGCCAATTCTTTCAGGTTTGTTTTTGGCTTAACTGCCTTTCCTTCTCTGAAGGGAGAATTCCCAAATTTATTTCTAGCCCAGACCTCACTCCTGAACTCCAGACTTTTATTCTATTGCTTACTCTACATCTCCATTTAAAGGTCTGATGAGCACCTCCAGCTCAACAATACTCCTGATCTATGCCGTGCACCACAATTCTGAGCCACTCACAGCCCTCCCCATCTCAATCAACAGCAATTCTGCCAGGCGTGGTGGCTCATGCCTGTAATCCCAGCACTTAGGGAGGCAGAGGCAGAGGCAGAGGCAGGAAGATTGCTTGAGTCCAGGAGTTCCAGCCTTGACAACACAGTGAGACTCCATCTCCACAAAAAGAAAAAAGTTAACAAAACTGAAAGAAAAAAAAAAATCAGTCTCAGTTTCTAGTCTTCCTGTTTCTCAAGCCAAAATCCTTGGCGTTATCCTTGACACTCCCCTTCCCCACTCTGCATCAGCAAATA